>NC_073304.1:213553499-213858499 GCF_027595985.1 Sorex araneus | reverse complement strand
TGTGCACTGCTGGCCCATCAGGCTACCTGCCTGACACCCGTGGGCAGGACTTTGGGGGCCCCCTCTGCTGTGCTGTGGAAAAGGACTCTGGCCCCACCCCACAGTGGGCCTGCATCCCACCCCCCAGAGCAAAATAGCCAAATGGTCCTTCTTAGAGAGAAACAGTGTGTGTGTGTGTGTGTGTGTGTGTGTGTGTGTGTGTGTGTCTGTGTGTGTGTAAGGGGGAGGTCCTTAATTATATCTTTCAGCACTTCTTTGTTGGGGGCGATGGTTTTCATGTACAAGCAGAGAAATCACAAAGCTGGAGCAACAGGACCCCGGGCCCCGCTCCGCGTACTCTCACCCAGTGTCCACTGTTAACACGCTCTGTCCCGGGCCAGTCTTCGCCCCAGCCAAGAGCCGGGCTTAGGGATGTGCCCATGAGCTCAACTGCACATTCTCTCTGTATTCCCCAGCTCTTACCTGCTCCCCATGAGGACCTGGCCGGGCATCTGTTCTAACAGGTCCAAGAGAACAGTGAAATAAGTCGCTTCTGTCTGGGCTCCGCCACAGCTGACCTTGACCCTGACACCAACACGTTCTTCCCAGCGCCCCTGCGGACTGTGGGGCTGGGACTCTGGGGGCCTCCCGTCGCCTGCTGAGAAGCTCCTCCCGGGCCCCTGCTTTCCCGTGCGGGCCATCCTAGACACAGACGGGTGGGCACTGTCAGAATCCCGTCCCCCCAGCCCACCCGCAGGCTCTGCTCCGGCTCTGGGGTGCCACGAGCCTCCCGGGTGCCCCTTTGCCCCCCTTGGTCCTCCGTGTCTTTGCTTTCCTCTTGGCAGGCTGCTGAGGGGTGGGGGTCGGAGGTCCCTCCTTGCAGCTCCCTGGGCAGGGAGGAAAGTTAACTGGGTGGGATGGGGGACGAGAGAGACCCCCCGGGGTGGAACGGGCAGGTGGGTTGAGAAAACAGACTGGGCCGGAGGTACCCACACATCCTGGCCTGAGCCCTGAACGGCAGGAGGGGGGTTGGGGGGTGAGCCGCCCTGGCTTAGGCCAGGCCCCCCTGTCTGTGCCCAGAGGGTGCTCAAGGCTGGGGGTGGGTGCTCTGTGGCCCCAGCCGCTGGCCCTCCTGCCGGGCGCGGCTTCTGATCTTTTCTGCTGGAGGCAGGGGGATGGCTGAGATACGGCTTGGCCTCAGCTCACCCCAGCCTCTCCGCCTCGTCCATCCGCAGCAAGCCCCAGAGGGCAGCTGGGAGCCCTGGCTCCCGCCTCCCCAGGCCTCATCAAAGCTGGCCGCCTCCCCTGAGACTCCCGTGCCCCAGAGGACTGCTCTTGGCCCCTCCCCACCCAGACCCCCCACCCCGCACCCCAGACAGGGTCAGTACCCCCAGCCCCTTCCCCTACGCTGGGTCCTTCCTGCTGGTCCTTGGCGTGATCTCAGAGAGCAGCATGGGGACCTCTCGACCCACGTCTGTTCCCGCCAATGGTGAGCCTTCTCCTGGGCTCTCACTGTTACCCCCAGCTGCCTGGCTTCCGGTCTGAGGGGACAGGACAGGTGAAGAGCTCTGGACGCGGGAGCAGGACGAGGCACCAGGTGTTGCCCGCAGACCATCGTGGGGGTTGTACCGTGTGTGTGTGTGTGTGTGTGTGTGTGTGTGTGTGTGTGTGTGTGTGTGTGACCCCTGGGGCCATTCTGGGTAACCTCTGCCTCAGAAACCAGGGGTCTGGCCCTGGAGGACCCAAGCTGGGGAGGGGCCCAAACTGGGCAGCAGTGGGTGGGGGGTGCTGGGGGTTGCGGCATGGGGGCCGCTGCCATGGCAGGAGATGAAAGGCCGAGGCCCGCCGTTGGCAGACGGACAGGCGGGCGGCGGAGGCGTGGGGTGGGGGAGATAACCATCTGCGAGGGCTGCCAGGTGTAGGCTCGGTGGAGTGTGGGGGACGCGGGCGGAGCTCTGGCCCTTGGGAGCAGGGCAGAGCTGGCGTTGGAAGGGTGCCCTGTGAGGTCATCCCGTCCAGCCGGAGGCCCCCAGGCGCTCGGCCCCAAACCAAGCATCCCCGGGTGCGCGGGGCTCCGGGCCACTCCTCCCTGGCCCCAGACTGCCCTCCGCTGCGTCCCTGCCCCCAAGGCCCAGGCAGGGTGTCCCTGCTCCTGGGCCTCTCTCTCAGGCCCCGTGCCCTCCACAGGGAGGGGAGCTTGTCTCTGGGGTCCATTAGCACCCCCACCCCACTTCCCTACTCTTAGCTGTCTGGTTACTTCTCCGTGTCCTGATCCCACCTTGGGAAGAAGGTTCTTATACCCCCCCAACCTCCACTTCTCTGTCCAGGTTTGTCCACTTTGGTCATTTGTGATGGGGGGTGGGAGGTTTCCTCAGCAAGCTTTTTCGAGGGCTCAAGGGTCCCCTCCCCCACCTCCCAGAGATGTTAGGCTGGTGTATGAGCTGATCGTTTGGTTGCTTGGGCCCACGGTGCTGGGGGCCACCAGGGCAATACCCAGCAGTGCTGGGGAGCAAGCAGGGTGGGGGTGGGGGGGTATGTGTACCCTGGTTCTTTGCATTATTTCCCCAAGTCCCCATCACCCAGAGATGATTGCAACAGCTCTGCATGAAGAGTCCCCGAACACTGTATAATCCCTTTCCCAGGATTTCGCCGTGGTTCAGCTTCTGTGAGAAGCTCGTTGCTTTGCTCTGCCCGATGCAATGCCATCCTGCCAGCGAGAGGCTCCCTCGGAACAAGCAGAGGCCACCGCTGCCCTACTTCTCAATTTTTTGGTGGGCGTGGGCATACCTGATGGGGTTCGAGGCTCTTTCTCCTCGGGTGCACTCAAGTGCTCATGGGCTACTCCTGGTAGTGCTCGGGGGACCATATGCAGTGCCGGGGTGGGACCAGGGTTGGTCGTGCTGGCGGCAAGTGTCAGATCCCTTGCGTTTCGAACCCAGCTCCCTGCTCTAGTCCCTCGTCCACCTTCACGTCTCAGTCTTCCAGGTCGTGTACTGGTAACTTGAAACATCTGTCCTGTGATTCCCACCTCCAAGGCACTTGGCTGCCTGGGCATCAGAAGCACTTCATTTTTGTTCTGTTTTCTTTGAGGGACACACCCAGAAGTGCTCAGGGCTCACTCCAGGCTCTGTGCTCAGGAATGTGCTCACTCCTGGCAGTGCTTGGGGAAACTTAAAGGGTGCTCGGGATTGAATCTAGGTCAGCTACACGTGTGCAAGGCAAACCCGCTGCACTGACTCTCTGGCCTCCTTGCAGAGATTCAAGGGGTGATGAGTCTCTTTGCTGTCTGCAGGCAACAGACAGAAACTCTGCTGACAACCGAGACAGACACTGGAAAGGGCCTTGCATGACACAAACCAGGTGGTGGACATACTGAAGCATCCTTCCTTTCAGGTAGCATAGCCATCACAGGTGAATTTCAAAAAACATTCAAGAATAATGCCAAGCAGATTCGTACAGAATAAACTTTCTTGGTGATGTCAAGCAACCAGAATCTGGCTTACCTGCAAAATTTCTAAAATACTAACAAAATTCACGTAGAATTAGAAACAGATGCAAACTCCAGAAAATAAATGTTTCACTCTTTCAGGAAAATAATTTGTATACCGTTTCTGTTTTGGTGTCGGGGTCACACCTGGCGGTGATCAGGGCTCACTCATGGCTCTGTGCTCAGGCGGTCACTCCTGGCGGGAGTCTGGGGACCATATAGGGGGTCGGGGACGGAACTGTGTCTGCTTGCATGCATGACAAGAACTATTTGTCCTGCTCCCATTTAGGTGCCCTCTAATTCGCATGTTGGTGGGCCTGAGGGTAATATGCGTGAAATTTGAGAGTGGGTATATTAGCAACAGGATGGGCACTCAATGTTGAACTTGCAAAGCATGTTTTATTTTAAAAAGCTCATAGTTATGTTCATACTGTTTAGAATAAGAATTTGAAGTTAGGGCTGGAGAGATAGTACAGCAGGGGAGGCACTTGCCTTACACCTAGCCGGCTGGGGTCCACGCCTCACGCCACACTGGTCCCCTGAGCCCAGACAGGCGTGAGCCCTAAGTGCACAGCCAGGAGTGAGTCCTGAGCACTGCTTAGTGTGGCCCAAAGACAAAACAAAAACACGAGGTTAAGTAGCCGGAGATGTGGCACAGAGACAGGGTAGAGAAGTGCCTTGCATGTATGGAGAAGCCCTGGGTTCGATCGTGGCACCTCAAAAACAATGTCGATTCATTTCAATCATATTGTTTGTTTTTAGGAGGGCCACACCTGGAGGTGCTCAGTGATCACTCCTGACTTGACTCATGGGACCATTTGTGGTGTCAGGGGATAAAACTGAGTCAGCCCACATGCAAAGCAAGTGCCCGACCCGCTGTACGGTCTCCAACCCCATCTCAATAATTTTAATGAAATATTTTTATATTAATTAGTTCTAATTTATTTTGTCTCTTAGTGTTTTCTCTTCCCTTCCCTTTCCTTTTTTATAGCTATTTGGGTGACTGGGGAACACACTGGGTCATGATCCCTAAAATGCTGTATTTTGGGGGATGCTGACCCAGGACCAGTGACTCCAGATCATATTGGGGGTATAGGGTATAGGTTGCTTTTTCTCTTCCTCCTCCTCCTCCTTCTCCTCCTCCTCCTCCTCCTCCTCCTCCTCCTCCTCCTCTTCTTCTTCTTCTTCTTCTTCTTCTTCTTCTTCTTCTTCTTCTTCTTCTTCTTCTTCTTCTTCTTCTTCTTCTTCTTCTTCTTCTTCTTCTTCTTCTTCTTCTTCTTCTTCTTCTTCATCTTCTTCTTCTTCTTCTTCTTCTTCTTCTTCTTCTTCATCTTCTTCTTCTTCTTCTTCTTCTTCTTCTTCTTCTTCTTCTTCTTCTTCTTCTTCTTCTTCTTCTTCTTCTTCTTCTTCTTCTTCCTCCTCCTCCTCCTCCTTCTTCTTTTTCTTTCTTCCTCCTTCATTTTTGAGTGATACCCAACAGTGCTCAGGGCTTACTCCATCACTCCTGGTGGGCTCAGAGGACACATGTCAAATGCTAGGGGCCAAACCCGGGTCGCTCACATGGAAGACAAGAGCGTTGCCCATTCTACTATCTCTCTGGCCCCACATTTCTTCATTTAATTTTCCTGTGGGCACATTGTCAAGAAACGTCCTGCCTCAGGGTCACAGCCATGCAGCAGGGCCCTGGAGAACCAAGGCCTGTTCTGAGGAGGTGGGAAACCCCTCTGACGTTCGAGAAAGGGGAAAGAGACAGGATTGGGTGGGAGGCTGAGAAGTCGGGGGGCGGCAGGCAAGGAGGACAGGTGCCATCCTCTCAGAGAAGCCTCTTCTGGCAGGGTGTGGGGGACTCTGTCTACTCCCTCCTGGGGGCTGCTTCGAGCACGTGGGAGCCCCAGCGCACTCCCCATCACTTCCTCAGGCACTTCCGCCCTCTGCCAGAGTCTGCCAGGGTCCAGTCCTCTCACCTGAGGGGCGGAGCGGAGCAGGGCTCGTCATTCACACAGCTGACCCAGCATCATCCCCAGCACCCCATATGGTCCCCAGGGCCCCCAAGGAGTGATTCCTGAGTGCAAACCCAGTGGTAAACCTTGAGCACTGCTGGGTGTTGCCTCAAAACAAAAACAAACCCCAAAACGCAATGCTCCCATTTGGCAGGGAAGGAAACCGAGGCTCCACAAAGGCTCCTCGAGGAGCCCTGAGGAGGGAGAGGGGTAGAGCCTGGGGAAGGGTTGGGATTTCTTGGCTGCTTATCTGGGGGCTTTCTCTTGGGGCCAAGGTCTTTCTCTGCCCAGAGCGTCAGCGCCCACCATCCCAGACACATCCCAAGTCTCTAGCAAGGCATCAGGCCCTGGGGACACTTCCTGGTCTGCCAACCCTTGCTCACCCCAGGATCCACACCACAGAGTAAAGGGGACCCACTGGGGTGCACGTTCTGAGTCTGCTTTCTCCATGGACTAGAGGGCCTGGCCAGCCCTCTCCTCTGGTCTCTGAGTCCCAGCCAGCCTCTGGGCCCCCTTTAACCCACAGGCCGGGAGCTTCTGAGATAAGGCCCGGCTAGGATGTGACAGGCTGGGTCTCATTTCACTGTTTCCTTCTTCTTCCTCGTCATCCTCATTATCAGCCACTTCCTCACAATGACAGGTGCCGCATGTGTGCTTCCTTTCTACCACTCCCTCTGTGTGCTTCTCCCTCTGTGTGCTTCTCCCTCTGTGTGCTTCTCCCTCTGTGTGTTTCTCCCTCTGTGTGCTTCTCCCTCTGTGTGCTTCTCCCTGTGCTACTCTCTCTGTGTGCTTCTCCCTCTGTGTGCTTCTCCCTGTGCTACTCCCTCTGTGCTTCTCCCTGTGCTACTCTCTCTGTGTGCTTCTCCCTCTGTATGCTTCTCCCTGTGCTACTTCCTCTGTGTGCTTCTCCTTGTGCTACTCTCTCTGTGTGCTTCTCCCTGTGCTACTCTCTCTGTGTGCTTCTCCCTGTGCTATTCCCTCTGTGCTTCTCCCTGTGCTACTCCCTCTGTGTGCTTCTCCCTCTGTGTGTTACTCACTGTATGCTACTCCCTATGTGTGCCATTTCCTATATGCTATTCCCTGTGTGCAAATTCCTCTACTCCCTCTGTGTGCTTCTCCCCTATGTACTACTCCCTGTGTGCTATTCCCTGTGTGCTACTCCCTCTGTGTGCTGCTCCCTTTGTGTATTACTCCCTGTGGGCTACTCCCTCTGTGTGCTGTTCCCTCCATGTGCTACTCCCTCAGTGTGTTACACCCTGTGTGTGCTGCTCCCTGTGTGCTATTCCCTGTGTGCTACTCTGTCTGTGTGCTACTCCCTTTGTGTATTACTCCTTGTGGGCTACTCCCTGAGTGTGCTGCTCCCTGTGTGCTATTCCCTGTGTGCTCCTTCCTCTCTGTGCTACTCTCTCCATGATACTCCTTGCTCTTACCTCTGAGCTCTTACCTCTCCATGCTACTTCCTCTCTGTGCTACCTCCTTTATGCTACTCCTTCTGTATGCTATTCTCTCTCTGTGCTACTTCTTTTCTGTGCCATTTCCTCCATGATACTCCAAGCAAGTACTGTTGTTTGCTCCATTTTCCAGCTGGAATAACTGAAGTCTGAGGCTGTGAGAGGTGCACAGAAATCTGGGAGAGTGTGTCAGAAAGCTCCTGAAACCCTGCGAGCAGCCATACCCCGAGGCTGCAGCTCGGTCAGGCGGTGAGGAGGAAGGGGCAAGGGTGTGCCCCCGCCCTCTCACCCACTGTCTGAGCTGTCTGAGACGGTGCCTGCAGGGGACTCTGGGTGTGCCTGGATGGACAGGATCTCTGCTCGGGGCCCCTGTTCAGCTGGCCAGTGCCTGGGACCTGAGCTCCTCCAGGGCCGGGATGCCGGGATGGGACAGGCAGAGGGTGGTGTGTGCCCTGGCCCTCTGGAGCCACTGTCCAGCCAGCGGGAGGGTCCGGGGAGAGTCCACTTCCTCCATCCATTCTACAGGTGGCCCTGGGAGACAGAAATGAACACGGTGGCCCCAAATCCCTGCCCTCAAGGAGCTCCCAGAAGGAAAGGAAGGAAGGAAGGAAGGAAGGAAGGAAGGAAGGAAGGAAGGAAGGAAGGAAGGAAGGAAGGAAGGAAGGAAGGAAGGAAGGAAGGAAGGAAGGGAGGGGGCTGGAGTGATAACACAGCAGGTAGGGCATTTGCCTTGCACGCGGCCAACCCGGGTTTGATTCCCAGCATCCCATATGGTCCCCCGAGCACCACCAGGAGTAAATCCTGAGTGCAGAGCCAGTAGTAACCCCTGAGCATCAAAGAAAGAATGAAAGAAAGAAAGAACGAAAGAAAGAAAGAAAGAAAGAAAGAAAGAAAGAAAGAAAGAAAGAAAGAAAGAAAGAAAGAAAGAAAGAAAGAAAGAAAGAAAGAAAGAAACGAGAGAGAAAGAAAGAAAGAGAGAGAGACAAAACATTGCATGAGGGAAAAACAAGCACAAAAATATGTGAATCTGTAACTGTACCCTCACTGTGACTCACTAATTAAAAATAAATAAATTTTAAAAAAAAGAAAGAGACAGAGAGAAAGAAAGAAAGAAAGAAAGAAAGAAAGAAAGAAAGAAAGAAAGAAAGAAAGAAAGAAAGAAGAAGAAAGAGAAAGAGAGGAAGGAAGGAAGGAAGGAAGGAAGGAAGGAAGGAAGGAAGGAAGGAAGGAAGGAAGGAAGGAAGGAAGGAAGGAAGGAAGGAGGGAGGGAAGGAACGAGGGAGGGAAGGAAGGAGGGATGGAGGGAGGGAAAGAAAGAGAGAGAGAAAGAAAGAGAAAGGAAGGAAAAAAGGAGAAAGGAAGAAAGAAAAGATAGAGAATGAGAGGGGGAAGGGGAGGAAGGGAGGGAGGGAGGGAAGGAGAGAGGGAAGGAGGGAGGGAGGGAGGGAGGGAGGGAGGGAGGGAGGGAGGGAGGGAGGGAGGGAGGGAGGGAGGGGAAAGGAGCTCCCTTTCCAGAACAGGGTGACAAAAAAGCAAAGACAGGGCCAGTGTCCAGAGGAGACCACATGTGGGGTCCAGGAGTGAGGCTGCAGTCACGTGGCAGAGGAACCGCTGGGACAGCCTCCTGGCGAGGACAGAAAGGACAGCGCCTGTCTGCTTCCTGCTGGGCAGAACCCTGGAGCCCCCGCTCTTAGCCCGGGGTCCCTGAGCAACCCCAGAAAGAGCAGGCCAGGAGGGACCTCAGGAAATGATCTCCGCAGTCCACCTGGGTCAGAGGGGTGCCCGGAACTGATCAGCACCCACGGGGCACAGCCTCCCCTGCACGGGAGGTGCCCATGGATGTGCAGTGTCCAGTGGACACCCAGTGACCAAGCGCCATATTGGCCCAAGCACCCTGTCAACAGTTGTTATCCATCCCAGGCTAAGAGGCCGTAGAGACGGGACCGTGGCCAGCAGGAAGGCAGGAGAGGCCATGCAGGATAGCAGAAGGCTTCGGGGGAGGAGGCAATGTGCAGCAGACGTGGCCGAATCGCCTTCACTAAGTCAGTGGTCACTTCCGTGGGTTTGTCACCCAGTGAGACGGGCTAAGGTTGGGTGGGAGGGGGTGCATGGGGCAGAAACCTCAAAGTCTTGACAACTTGTGAAGGAGCCACGGCTACTGGGGGAGGGGGCAAAGTACTGATGCCTTCTGGTTATTGGGGTCCTCTAGACCTGGGGGAGCCTCCAAAGAACGGAAGGAAGAAAGGAAGGAAGGAAGGAAGGAAGGAAGGAAGGAAGGAAGGAAGGAAGGAAGGAAGGAAGGAAGGAAGGAAGGAAGGAAGGAAGGGAAGGAGGGATGGAGGGAGGGAGGGAGGGAGGAAGGAAGGAAGGAAGGAAGGAAGGAAGGAAGGAAGGAAGGAAGGAAGGAAGGAAGGAAGGAAGGGAGGGAGGGAGGGAGGGAGGGAGGGAGGGAGGAAGGAAGGAAGGAAGGAAGGAAGGAAGGAAGGAAGGAAGGAAGGAAGGAAGGAAGGAAGGAAGGAAGGAAGGAAGGAATTTCTGAGGCTCTTTCTCAGTGGCCAGGCTTCTTCTGGGTGTCAGAGCAGAGGGGCGGGAAAAGTGGGGTCGTAGGAAGAGGAAGCGGAGAGTATTTGCGGGCCTGGAGTAAGGAGGGCTGTGAGGGGGCGAGACCAAATCCAGGAATAGCCCCACACAGTAATGGGGGCGTGTGTGCGCGTGTGAGCCCAGAGCACTGTGTGTGCCAGCAGAGCTGCCCCTGGCCGGACACCCGTGTCGGGGCATGTTCACTGGGGGATGTCTCCAGCGGGTGCTCTGAGCCATACCATTCCTGCACCCCAGCCCGCCGGCCAGTCCCGCCACTCTGTGGGGGGCCTCTTCACCTTTCCACGGCTGCAAGCAGAGAAGACCTGGATCGGAGCCCCTGGCCCAAGGGGACCGTGAGTCCAGCTAGGGGCCCAGGCTCCAACACCCGCCTGGTGGATGGGGGTGTGTGCTCACTGCGGCGAGCATCAGTCAACATGGGATTCATTGCTCATTTTTTTGGGTTTTTTTATTTTGCTTTTTGGGTCACACCCAGTGATGCTCAGGGGTTACTCCTGGCTCTGCACTCAGGAATCACTCCTGGCAGTGCTCAGGGGACCATATGGGATGCTGGGAATCGAACCCGGGTCTGCTGTGTGCAAGGTAAATGTCCTACCCGCTGTGCTATCGCTCCGGCCCCTGTTTTCTACTTTGGGGGCCACACCTGGCAGTGCCTGGGGACTACTCCCCGATCAGTGCTTGGGGGTTGCTCCTGGCGATGCTGGGGACATGGGAGAACCATGCCGGGCTGGGGATCGAACATGGGCCACTGCACGCAAGGCCTGTGCTCACCCTGAAACTCAACCCAGACTCGGCTCTTCAGAGGGCTGTGCACGTGAAGGCTCAGGGTTGGGGCCTCGAGTTGGGGCTTCAGTGATGGAGCAAACATTAAAACTACTCCTGCTCGGCGGGCGGGGGGTCAGGAGGGAAGCTAGGGACGCTGGGTGGGGGTAGCGGGCACTGGTGAAGGGATTGGTGTTGGAACAACACACGCCTGCAACTCCATCATAAATAGCTTTGTAATCTTGTAATTCATGGTGATTTAATTTACAAAAGAAAAAAGAACAGGGAGAAAAAAAGAGGCACTGCTCCTGGGAAGGCGGTGTGGGGGGGTCCTGTGGGAAGCTGTTCCTGCAGGGAGGGGGGTCTGGGAGAAGCAGGGGTGCAGCACACAGGTGTGGGCTGGGGAGGGGCTACAGAAGGAAGGACAGAGTTAGGGGCCTGGGAAATTTGCTCCTGTAGGCTTAAGGCAAGAACCTGGTGTGTGAGATTCTGATTTCCTTGCCATCTGGGGGTGGGGTGGGGAAGGCATATATTGGGGAGGGGGGTGCTCTGAGCCATTCCTGCACCCCAGCCCGCTGACCAGTCCCGCCACTGCGTGGGGCCTCTTCGCGTGTCCCTGTCTGCAAGCAGAGAAGACCTGGATCGTCGGAGCCCCTGGCCCAAGGGACAGTGAGGTCCAGAGAGCCCCAGAGCGCCGCTTTCCAGACGCAGAGTAGCTCGGCAGTGCCCGCTGCAAGCCCCCCCGACTCCAGGGAGAGGGGAACCCCGGAACACTGCGTGGACGGGCGCGGGAAGCAAGACTCCCTCGGAGCAGCCCAAACACTTGCCCAGCTTCGAGATCCCGGGCAGCGCCTGCCCATGGCCCCTGGGCTGGGACAAGGTCTCTGGCTGCCCCCCAACCCCCGACCTCAGCCCTGGGCCCGGCTGCTTCCGCCCGCACACCCCAGATCCCGCAGGAGCGAGCGGCTGCAGCAGGGCGGCATGTGGGTGCCCTCCCCAGCCTGGCACAGGAGGGCGAGGGGGCGGCGTGTGGGGCGCTGTGACGCCGGGCTGTCTGCTGTGCTCTCCGCTTGTTATTACCTCTCCTCCAGGCTCCCATTAGCCTGCCTGCCCCAGAGGCCCGCGCGGCCGCCCTGGGCCTCGGCACCTTTGTTCCTTAATTATCACTGGGGAGCCCCCGCTCACCTGCCCGCCACTTTCTAAGAAGCTGTCTGGCTCACTGCCCCCCGCCCCGCAGGACCCCCAGCCCTGTGCCCCCGGATCCATGAGTGGGGTGGGGGAGACTGCTGGAAGGTCGGTCTTGCGGCGGTGCCACCTCCTCTGAGAAGCCTGCCCGGATCAGCCCTGTCCCGGATCTCGGGGCGGGAAAGGACATTAAACATAATCATGCGGTCGCCTCCCCGCTTACTGTCTGGACTGGGATTGGGCCGTCTCTAGAAGGTACTTCATGAATATTCAGTGAGAGGATGTGAGCCTGGGCAGCCTCCCCTTAAATGACTCCGAGGGGCAGCCCAAGTGACCCCCACCTAGCTGGGAGTGCCAGGCAGGCAGCTAGTGCCCCTGGAGACGAGAGACGGCAGAAGACCCACTTACCCAGCCTCTGCCTGGTGGGCTTTAGACACTCAAGCCTCGAACCCAGAGCCTGGGGCCTGGTCTGACCTTTCCTGCTGGAGAAAAAGCCCTGAAAGAGAAAACTCCCGGCCGGGTGCCACCCAGGGGACCCCCGTGATATCCCCCAGGACAGGGGCCTCCTCTGGGCCCCAGACCTACACTAGTCCCTGGCCTTGCTCCGACTCAGGCCTCTGGCTGCCTCGGGAGCAGGAAGGTGAGGGGGAGGCGGCTGGGGCCAGGAGCCTGGGGCCAAACAAGCTCCGACAGCAGCAGACAAGCTGCGGAGGAGGCGGCGGGATGCATGCGGGAGGGAAGGCCTCGGGGCGGCAGGAGACAGGAATCTCCACTCCCCAGCCTGCCTGCCTGCCTGCCGCCCGGCCTCCTGACCCTGCTCGGGTCCTGCCTCGGTGCACTGTGGGTACCAGGAGCTAGCGGCCCACGTGGGCACCGGGGTGCCCTCATGTCAGGGCAGTCGGGCTCCCGGGGCACAGGGCACCCGAGGGTGGCCAGGGGAGGCCAGACCCGTGGCAGCCCGGAGCCTGAGTCCCCCAGATGCACGTGGACAAGGGGGTCCCCCTTGTTTGGAGCCTGGACCCACCCACCCAGCCTCTCTCCCCCTGTTCTCCGAGGGGCTCCTCGGCCCCGCTGCCCTCCTCACCCGTTCTCCAAGCCAGCCTCGATCCAGCGACTTCCACTTTCGGCTTCAGTCCATGCGCCCCGGCTTCTCTCTGTCCCAGGGGTGCTGGGGCGGGGCCGAGCCTCCGTCCACCGGGGCGCAGGAAGGGTGTGGGGCCTGGGGCCTGCGGCTCTTGGCTCGGAGCGTCTCTGTCCCAGGAGTGTGGCCGAGGGCCGGGCTCTTGGGCATGTCAGAGGACCCTCTGCACAAACAGCAGCTGGGGGTGGAGGGCGGAGAGGTCGAGAGGCCACGTCCAGCCACCAGGCCATGAGCTCAGCCGGCTGCCCTGCGCTGCCCTCCGGATCTGACTCAGGCCTCCCCGTGCCTGCGCTGGGCGGGCGTCCCCATCCCTGGGGGCAGCCCCCAGGAGGTCTGCCACATTCCACAGGCCCCACCCAGACAAAGGACACCCCTCTGCTGGAGGGGCGGGGGGGGGGGGGGCAGAGGACACTCCCGGGGCCACTTCTCCACCACGTCCACCCTCCCCGCCCCCCACCCCACTTCCTCCAACCTGAGCCTTCCTCGCTGCCGTGGGCACAGGCCTGCACCCTGCAGTCCCGGAAACACCCCCACTCAAACTGGGCACAGAAGGACCCCCCCAAAGAGTGAAACAAACGGTCCTTCTGGGGTACTTCCTGTGGATCTCCGAAAATTCCCAGAATCTTTCTTTAAATTCTCGTGGTGCCGGGGGTCAAACCCAAGGCCTCGTCCCTGCAAAGCCAGTGCTTTCTACCTTTGACCCACATCCCCGGCCCTCCGAGGACCATTTTTATTGCGAGACAATAAAAGAAGGCAAGTCCTCTGGAATGTCCCCTGGAGCCTGAGTCCAGACGCAGAGTCTGGGGGCTAAGGATGGGGGGGAGGTCGGGGGTGGTGGGCAGCTGCCATTGACTGGTCTTAGTTCCCAGACTCCAGCCCCCAACCTCAGGGATATTGCATCCTGGTCGGTTAGTCTTGGGGGAAATGCCTGGCCGTGCTCAGGGATCACCCTGGCAGGCTCCTGGCCTGAGTAAGGGCCAGGGCTCAAGCCCAGGTCAGCCTCACGTACGGCAAGCTCCTTCCCCGCTGTACTCTCGCTCCAGCCCCCCAACTTAGCATTATTTTTCCTCACTGCACAGTTACTCCCTACCTTGAGTTTGTTTCTTGGTTCATGCTGACCCCCTGCCCTTGAAAGGCCAGTTGAGCGAGGCCCTGACTATACTCTCAGGACAGGGCCTACTGTGGTGAGATCAGAGTTCAAGAACTGAATTGTGAGGTTGGAGCAGTAGCACAGCGGGTAGGGCGTTTGCCTTGCACGTGGCCGAGCCGGGTTCGATTCCCAGCATCCCATAAGGTCCCCTGAGCACCGCCAGGAGTGATTCCTGAGTGCATGAGCCAGGACCAGGAGTGACCCCTGTGCATCGCCAGGTGTGACCCAAAAAGCAAAAAAGGAAGAAAGAAAGAAAGAAAGAAAGAAAGAAAGAAAGAAAGAAAGAAAGAAAGAAAGAAAGAAAGAAAGAAAGAAAGAAAGAAAGAGAGAGAGAGAGAAAGAAAGAAAGAAAGAAAGAAAGAAAGAAAGAAAGAAAGAAAGAAAGAAAGAAAGAAAGAAAGAAAGAAAGAAAGAAAGAAAGAAAGAGAGAGAGAGAAAGAAAGAAAGAAAGAAAGAAAGAAAGAAAGAGAGAGAGAGAGAAAGAAAGAAAGAAGGAAAGAGAGAAAGAGAGAAAGAGAGAGAGAGAGAGAGAGAAAGAGAGAAACTAGAAAACCAGCCTGTTCCAGAGTGGGTGGGTAATGGGGGCTCAGGCCCCAAAGTTCGTGACTCCTAAAGCCAACTCTCGCCAAGAGAGGCAGAGGCGGGGACCCAGTTCTGCCCCCATCCTCCAGGACAGCTGGGCTCTGCTGACAGGTGCCGGGTGCTGAGGGAGAGAGACCTCAGCCTCTCACTTTCTTCTTTCTCTAGGGCAGGGCTGGCAGAATTGACTTCACTGCTTCTTCTTCAAGTCCCCATTTCCCCACGTGTGAAACGGATGTAATAATGCATGTTTCACCAGGTGGCAAGGGTATCAGGTGAGCAAACATAAAACGAGCACCTAAGGAAAAACCTAGTAAACAGGCGGCTCTCTCTTTCCCTGTCCACCCCACTCCCAAGGCCAAGAACCGAGGGCCAGAGAGATAGCACAGCGGGTAGGGCACTTGCCTTGCATGTAGCTCATCTGGGTTTAATCCCCAGCATCCCATATGGTCCCCTGAGCACCGCCAAGGATGATCCCCGAGTGCAGAGCCAGGAGTAACCCCTGAGCACTGCCAGATGTGACCCCCACTAAAAAGAAAAAAAAAACAGAACCTGCACAGCTGTTCCCTACTGTTCCCTACTCTGACTGCCGATCCCCCTCCTCTGAGCTCTTCCACCTGGGCTCCGAGGGCCCTCAGAGTCTGGGCTTCTCCATCCAGTCTTCAGCCGCCCCCAAGATGTCCCTCCCTGTCTCTCGCAGAGACCCTTCCCAGGCCTCCCCGGAGCCAGCCATGGTGCCAGGCATCGTATAGTAGCTTCTTGACGGCTCTCTGCCTTTTGTGGGGGTAAAAGCACACCCAGGAGTGCTCCTGGCTGTCTCCTAGGGATCACTCCTGATGGGGCTCAGGGGAACCTACGGGGAGGGGGGGGGAACCCGGGATCAAAGCCAGGTCAGTCACATGCTCTCCGGCCCTGCCTTTTGCTGTGTTACGAGGCAATCACAAAGCTCGCTGGGCTAAGGCCGCTCTGAGGACTCCGGGCAGGGAGAAAGTGCTCTCTCACCGGGGAGGAGCTAGCCTGGGGGCCTGATGTGTTTGCGCCTCATTCCCACCACCCTGGGAGGTAGAATGCACCCCGTGTTACAGATGGGAAGACTGGGGTTCAAAGAGGTTTAATGACTTGTTGGCAGGGGTCAGACTTGATCTGAGGTGCAGGGAGTGTGGGGGATGAGGCCTTCCCTCAGGGGAGCAGTCTCTCCTGAGGCTGGAGGGGAGGGGGTGCAGAGGGAGCACGGGGAGGGGCGGTGCATGGGTTGGAGAGTCAAGGGGCCGCGGCGGGGAGGGCTGTCCTCTGCGAGCGTGGGGACAAGCGTGTCAGGGGCGAGTATATAAGCCAGGACGAGACATAGCAAGAGCT
Organism: Sorex araneus; assembly: GCF_027595985.1. NCBI lineage: Eukaryota > Metazoa > Chordata > Mammalia > Eulipotyphla > Soricidae > Sorex > Sorex araneus. The sequence goes on along the minus strand of NC_073304.1, from coordinate 213,842,811 downwards.
TCCCGGGGAACCGGTTACAGCTCCAGAACTTTCCTTAGGGTAGGATTAGCTGGAGCCACGCTGCGCCCCCAGTCCATTCCGAAGCGGAGCCCGGGCACCTGTGCCCAGGACTTAGGGGCAGAGAAGACGACAGACACCACTGCCCCTTCCCTTTAGGGATGTCACAGAGTCTGAGTGACGTCCATGGGGACCCTGGACTTTTTTTTTTTTTTTTCTTTTTTGGGGTCACACCCAGCTATGCTCAGGGGTTACTCCTGGCTCTGCACTCAGGAATTACTCCTGGCGGTGTAATTGGGGGACCATACAGGATGCCGGGGACTGAACCCGGGTCGGCCGCGTGCAAGGCAAACGCCCTGCCCGATGTGCTATCGCTCTGGCCCGGACCCTGGATTTTTCACCCGCCTTCCCCCAGAGCACTTTATCCAGACTCCCTTGCCCAGGGCATCTGCCCTAGGCCATTTCCCAGACCCCACTACTGGCCCCTAGCCCTTGTCCCCTAGCCGCATGCCCCCCTGTGCCCACCAGGGTACCCGTCCTGGATCTGCGTTCCCGCCTTGGCACCGAGACCCTCGCAGTGCCCTGGCTCCCCGCTGGCCAGTCTCGAGTGCAGGCTGCCAGGCCCAGCTGGAATAACACAGCCGCCCTCCCGTCTCCCCTCCCACGACACAGGGCTGTTTACAGCCAGGGCCCTCACGCCCATGAGCTCACTGGAACCTTCCCGCCCGCCCGCAAACCCAGCAGGGCAGGCGCCAGGGGCCCCATTTTGCAGATGGAGAAATGAAGACTAAATGTCTTGCCGCCTGAGTTCCCCTCCTCGGTCAGCGGGTGTGCTTCCTCCTCTGTTGGGGAAGGTGACCCCAGTGCCTGCAAACCTGAAGCAGTTTCCCCCAGGGCTAGGCGGGTACAGGGCTGGGGCTCTGGGGAGCTGCAGGGGCCCCCAGGGCTGCATGCCAGGAGGCTGGGAGTGGAGAGAAGTTTCCAGGGCCTCCCTCAGCTATCCGCTGGGGAAGGCCTGAGGGTGGAGGCAGGGGCAGGGGGGCCGGGAGTACAGTTGGAGCTGCGGAGGAAGGAGCCAAGACCCTAGCCTCAGAGTGCCAACTTGGTTTTGTTTTGTTTTGTTTTTGCTTTTTGGGTCACACCCGGTGATGCACAGGGGTTACTCCTGGCTCTGCACTCAGGAATTACCCCTGGCGGTGCTCAGGGGACCATATGGGATGCTGGGAATCGAACCCGGGTCGGCCCCGTGCAAGGCACACGCCCTACCCGCTGTGCTGTTGCTCCAGCCCCTCAGAGTGCCCACTTGGGCACCCAAACAGATGGTCACGCGCTGGCCACAGCTGTAGGAACACCCGGTGACACCAGAAGGGACTTTGAAAGGCAGTTTCCTGTGTCACCTCACACGTGAACTCTGCCACCTTGGCCCTTATGTCCCTTCTATCCCTTCCTGGACACACTCACCGCCCCCCCCCCCCCCCAGCAGCCCTCCAAGTCCCCACAGCTCCTTCCAGAATCTTCTCTGAGTCCACCTTGCTCCAGACCAGGTCCCCCTCTCCCTGTCCAGGGAGTGACGGTTTGCATCTTCCTTGCTCTGTGCCTCAGAGGTGCTAACTCCCCCGTAAGACCAGAGGAAGGGGTTCCTGGGGGAGCAGGAACTGTGTCACCCTCAAACCTCAAGCTGCCCGGCTTCCTGGCCCCGGCGGCCTGCCTGGGCAGCCTCCACCCATAGGGGGCGCCCAAACAGTGTGATTGAGCCGGGGCCTCCCGGCTGCCCGGAGCTGGGCCAGGCGTGTGTCCCCCTATAACCATGGGGATCAGCTGTGGAGCCAGGGGAGCCCTCTCAGTCACCCCCCCACCCCCGTCCCCTGAGCTCCACGGACTTTGCAAGTGACCCCGTAAAGAAAGGGAGATGTCGGAGCAGGAGACAGGCCCCTCATTTGGGTGTGGACAAGCACCTTCAAAGAAGCCCGGGCAGGGCCAGGCTCAAGGAGGGCCCCCGGCCCACTGTGGGCCTGGCCGCCTGGCCTGGCCCTGCTTGGCAAGAGCCCTGGGGCTCGTGGGCAGAAGCCCCAGCCTAGCACCCCCCATTTCCTTCCCCAAGTCTCTCGGAAAGCGGTGAGTCAGTCGCGGCCATGAACTCATCCCAGGCAGTAAAAATAGGAAAACAAACAGGCCTCAGCTCGGGGCAGGAGGAGAGGGTCAGGCGGACAGGGAAGTGGGGTTCCCCCACTGGGCAGACAGGACCGCCACCTTTTGAAGTCCTCAGGAGTGAGGCAGGTGTCCACGCGGCCCCAGAAACTCAACCACATCAAAGCCAGCCAAGGAAGGTGGTTTGAGGAGGATGCGGCCTCCCAAACAGTCACTGTCACACACGGTGACACCATCGAGTCCTCAGGGACACACAGTGACACACACACACTCACACACGCCAACTACACACATGACGAGTAACACCAGGACCTGAACGCACGCGTCTCCCCCAGAGCCACACGCACAGTCACCAGGCACTTCGGAAGCCCCATCTCCAGCCACACCTGACCCCACTCAGGGGACGTCTGTCCCTGAGCAGTCACACGCACAAACACACACACACAACCACATGGACAGTCACATGTGGCCCACCACCACACAGCTCCCACACAACCTGCAGGGTCACACCCAAGCCACAGAGTCTCTCTCTCTCTCTCACACACACACACACACACACACACACACACACACACATGGTCTCAGTTACACATCACGTGGTTTCTGGCACAAAGGCCGTATCCCCACAGACCCACAGAGCACGCATCGACTCTGAGGCCCGTGTAGTGGGTGGAACCTCGGGACTGGGACAGGCCAGAGGGGTCCCTGCAGGGGGCAGGGGCAGGGATGGGAGGGCATGGGGTGGGTGGGTGTCTACTTTTCAGCGGCCAGATGCACCCTGGCTGCCCCTCCCTGGCCCGTCCTTATTCTGGGGTCAACAATCAGGTTCCCTCTGGCTTTGGGGAGCCCGCCCCCGCCTTGGCCGCTGAGGGAAGGTCCAGGTACTTGCAGAAGAGACTTCTGGCTCAGCTGTCCTCTGCGCCGAGGGCAGCCAACAGAAAACTGAATCGGCCTGAAAGAAAATCCCACCCATGTAAAGGCTCTTTCCAAGGTCCACCGCAGCCGTCCAGGGATGCAGCCTCCAACCCCGACTGGTTCCCACACCTTTATTTTTATTGGAGGGGAGTGGGCCACACCCACCACTGCTCAGGGGTTAGTCCTGGCTCTATATTCAGGAAATAATTCTGGCAGTGCTCAGGGGACCATATGGGATGCCGAGGATCGAACTCAGGTCAGCCGGGTACAAGACAAGCACCCTACCTGCGGTACTGTCGCTGCAGCCCCTCACTTCCATACCTAAATCCCATGGGGAAAGGACACTGGCTTGCATGCAGCTGACCCTGGTCTCACCCCCAACATCCCCAGGTCCCCGAGCACTTGTTGGAAGTGACCCCAGCCCAGAGCTGGGAGTAGCCCCCAGCATTGGGTGTAGCCCCAACACCCAATCACCCCCCAACACTCATCAAGGAACCCCAGCAGGGAGTAAGGGGGGAAGCCTATGAATGGACCCTCCCCTTGTGGGGGAGTGAGCCTCAGAGGGCTGCAGGAACAGTTTGTTCTGGGGTCCAGCATGGGGGCATACAACCAGCTGCAGGGGCCCAAACGCCCCACACCATCTCCTGGACTCAGCTTCTCCTTATGCCACAAGGGAGGACAAATGAGTCACACCTGTGTGTGTGTGTGTGTGTGTGTGTGTGTGTGTGTATGTGTGTTCACGTGTGCATGATGCGGGTGCTCACTAATATGGCCCTTTACAGGCTCATGACCCCACACCGCATCTTCCTCATCCCAGAGTTCGGGGTCACTGGCTCTGGGGTCCCCAGCTCTAAGGACAGCTGAGTTCGAGGAGCAGCCACACTGGAGGCTGAGGGCCCCTCCCCGAGAGGTGCCTGGCATGCAAGAACCATCACCACCCTCAGCAGGTGCCAAGTCATCTGGCTGGTTTAGAGGCTTGGGCCAGCGGAGGGCTGTGGTGAGGCCAGGTGGTGGCCACCTCAGGACCTGGGAGCCCAGTTCCTGGCTACAGTAAGGCTGCCGGGAGTTTGTTGGCCCATACTTTGGGGAGAAATGCTGCCTGGGATGTCCAGGTTGAAATACTGCTCGGGTCCTCCTGCCGAGAGGGCAGGAGGGCGTCGCAGCAGCCCGGGAAGCCGCTGCCCAGGCAGGGAAGGCGAATGAGCTCTGTTGATCTGGAGCCCATTCTCCTCTGCTGAGTCAATCAGCTTCTTGGTTTCTTCTTTGCTCTTTTCCTGATGCTTGTAGGATCGACTCACAGGCAGGCAAGACTCAGAGGGGCATTACTGGGCACCCACCCCACAGCCCCTCGACCACACACAGCCCCAAAGCTGCATTATTAGCTTTCCACGTGCGGGGCCACTCTGCTAGTCACACAGCGTGTCATCTGACCTTGCCACAATTTAACATGGTCCTGTGTCAGAGGAGACGGCTGGAGCTCAGGAATTCACAGCCACCACTGCTGGCATCAGAAGTGGGTGGGAAGCTCCTGTCCAGGGCTACAGGGTCCCCCCCTCCACCCGATCTCAGGGGCCCCAGTTCTTGCTGCACCCCTGCAGCAAGCAGGGGAGACTCACAAATGCCTGATGAGAACAGAGACACACTTGGAGAAGGCTCCGGGGGTGCCCATCCTGCCTTGGGGGCAGGGGTGGGGGGGAGAGAGGAGAGAATCCCTGGGCTGGGGGAAGGAGTGGCTGGCCCAGAGGAGCTCTGAGAGCTCTCATTTTATTTGTTTATTCATTTTAATTCATTCTTTTTTTTTTCAGTTTGGGGGCCACACCCAGTGGTGCTCAGGGCTAACTCCTGGCTCTGCACTTAGGGATCACTCCTGGTGGTGCTCGGGGACCACATGGGATGCAAGGGAGCCAACTTAGGTCTGCCATGTAGAAGGGAAGAGAGTACTCCCTGTACTATCCCTCCAACCTACATTTGTTTCTTCCTTTTGTTTTTGTTTGGGGGCCACACGCAGCCTTGCAAGGGGCTTGTTCCTGACCCTATGATCAGGGGTCTCTCCTGGCAGGGCTTAGGAGAGGGGAATGCCACGGGGTGCTGGTGACCAAACCCGGGTCAAGCCCACGCAAGGCAAGCACTCTACCCACTGCTCCATCTCTCCAGCCCATGAAGCTCTAAGTTTTAAAACTACCTTTTGGGGGGGCCCAGAGAGATAATACGAGGTTAAGGCACTTGGCTTGCATGCAGCTGACCCCAGGCAACACAGGGTCCCCTGAGCACCAGCTCGGTGTGGCTCCAAAACCAGTAAAATTAAAATATTTGATAAAGCCTCCCTTCCATCGAAGTCATATCTCACTCTGAGGTTCCATAGCTGTTCAGCCTTCCGGCCTCAAAAGCCCCTCACACCTCCCACTGGCCAGGAGTTCTGTGACCGCCCCCCACCTTGTTTCCTGGGGGGGCACTGCCCTCCTGCAGAGAACAGGGCTCGCTCAGCCCTTCCTTCCACCTGCAACCTGAGAACCTATCCCTGCAGTGCTCTGGAGAAGCCCTGAGCCCTCCGCGTCCTGAGGCTGGCGCTCCCATCCCAACTCTGCCCTGTCCTGGTGGTGCAATGCGGGGCCAGGCCCTCGGCTGCTCTGGGCACCAGTTTCTTCATCCGTGAAATGGGGACAGCAATACTCGCCCCGCCTGGCAGGCGGTGAGGATTAGCGCGTGCCTCTCCTGGGGAAGGATTGCACGCACCTCCTGGGGCCGACCCTCGCCAGGGGAGTTGGAGGTTGGGGGGGTCAGGGTTTGCTGGACAGCAGAGCCCCCACAGCTGGGGCAGCAGCACCTCCCGTCCCACTAGCCTAGCCCCTCCCTGAGCTATGAGAATGAGACGCTGGGGGTGGCTCGCCCAGCCAGCAGGAGCTTCCGGGTCAAGGGGCTGCACCATCACTACTAACCCTTTTTGAGCCCGAGAACGCTGATGCCCCCCAGGGCTCACATGATGGCCCCAAGGGAGCAAAGGAACCCACAGACAGAGAAGAGGGAGCTCACCCAGGTGAACCGGCTACTGGGAGCCTCTCGCTTCACTGGCAGACTCCTCCCAGCTCCCTGAGGTGGGGCTTATAATTATTTCCATTTTACAGATGAGGAAACTGAGGCACAGGGAAATGTATTTGATGTTGCTTTTTATTTTATTTTATCTTTTGCCTCCCAAGCGGTGCTTAGGGAACCCCAGGGTCTCTCCCTCAGTCAAACCCCAGAGGGTCTCAGGTCACCCTCTGGCAAGAAGACACCCAGTGATGCTCAGGGGTCTGTGTGGTGCCAGGGATGGAAGTGGGGTCAGCTGCATTCAAGGTACTCACCCTAACCACTGCACCATCTCTCTGGCCCTGGCACAGAGACGTTTTATTTGTCCAAGTCAGCAAGATGTGCAGATCTGCCTGGCAGCTGAGCAGGCGAGCACTGGCTGTGTGGCAAAAGGACGAGAACCTAGTCTCGTCCTCTGGGCACAGTAGGAGAGGATGGAAGAAGGGATTTCTTGGCAGGAACTACTTCCACCCGAGGGTCCCTTACATCACCGCTACCCTGGAGGGACACCAGGGCACCCATCCTCATTCAAATTACATTCGACAATTTCTTTGTATTATATTTACCTTTACTGGTTTTGTTTGGGGGCCACACCCAGCAGTGCTCAGGATTTATTCCCAGCTCTATGTCAGGGATCACTGCTTTTGGGATTTGGGGTGTCTGGGGATCAAACCCAGGTCAGCAACATGCAAAGCAAGCATCTTACCCACTATACTATCTCTTTGGCCCTTAAACTTTTAAAAATAGTGAATTTTAGGGTATGGAGAGATAGTATAGTGGGTAGGGTGACTTTCTCGCACCTGGCCAACCTGGGTTTGATCCCTGGCACCACATATGGGCACTGCCAGAAATAATTCCTGAGCATAGAGCCAGGAGTAACCCCGGAGCATCACCAGGTATGGGCCCCAAATAAACAGAAATGAACAAATAAAATAAAAGAGGGGATTTTAGAACACAGACAACCCATCATCTGTGCCCAGCGGTCTGAGCTGGGCACGGAATTCACACAGCCCCAGACCCATCCACGCTCACACCACAAACCTACCCCGAGTGGTGAGAGGGACCCCACAGTCCACACCCACTCTCGGGACCCTCGGGGGCTGGTCCAGGACAGAAGAGGAGGGTCTGAGAGTCAGAATTCTCTGTAAAGGTAGCAAGTATCGACACCTGATATTATTCCTTCATGTCAAGTTCAAGAGCTGTGAGAGGGCTGGAGCAATAGCACAGTGGGTAGGGCGTTTGCCTAGCATGAGGCTGACCCAGGTTCAATTCCCAGCATCCCATATGGTCCCCTGAGCACCGCCAGGAATAATTCCTGAGGCAGAGCCAGGAACAACTCCTGTGCATCGCTGGGTGTAACCCAAAAAGCAAAAAAAAAAAAAAAGCTGTGAGAGTGAGCAGAGCAGGGAGAGCCGGAAGGAAGGGAAGGGAAGGGAAGAGAAATGCTACAGGGGTCTAGTTAGGGGGGAGAGGCTAAGTGCCCTCCCAGGGGGCCCTGGGGAGCCCACATAGCACGTCCTATTTCTTTTTTTTCTTTTTTGGGGGGTCACACCTGGTGGTGCACAAGGGTTACTCCTGGCTCTGCACTCAGGAATAACCCCTGGCGGTGCTCAGGGGACCATATGGGATGTTGGGAATCAACTCAGGTCGACCGCGTGCAAGGCAAACGCCCTACCTGCTGTGTTATTGCTCCAGCCCCCATCCTATTTCTTTTTTTAAAACAGCCCAGTTGATTTATTTTGCAGGGGACCACACCCGGCAGTGCTCAGGGCTTACTCCTGGGTCTGTGCTCGGGGATCACTCCTGGTGGGCTCAGGGGGCCACGCGAGATGCCGTAATGAATCCCAGGTTGGCCGCATGCAAGGCTGTGTATGATCATGCCTGCCCTAAGATTCACTATTTTAAACGTTTAAGGACTAGAGAGAGAAAAGGTACAGCAGATAGGGTCTCGCCTTGCAATGTGGCCAAGCCAAGGTGGGAACCCTGATCCCCACCAGGAATGATCCCTGAGTGCAGAGCCAGGAGTCGGCCCTGAGCACCACCATGTGTGGCCCCCAAACAAACAACACAAACCCACATTTCACACATAGAACTTGCCGGATTCCTTATTAGATGGGACTTCAACCAGTCTCCCCAACCCCCTCCACACACCCTGTACGTCGCAGTCGCTTGAAAAGGGGAAACTGAGGCGGAGGAGCTGGCAGCCGTGTGCGTGGTCGCAGCAGCTGCCAGGAGGGGTGCCTCAGGTCTGAGACAAGAGCTCACCTACTCGCTAAAGCTGGGAGGACTGAGAGGATTAAAGCCCTCTCTCCCGTGACTGTCTGCATACCTGCCGGTCAGCAGTTTCCCAGAGGCAGCCCCAGACTCCAGAATTAGCTTCCCCTTCCCTGATGCTAGCACCAAACCACAGAGTAGCACACGGAGCCTGAGTCAGGTAGCTGGATTGGGAACCCAGCTCTGGACAGGACGCCGGGTTCCCCACCCCCACCCCACTCCCCACAAGTCACTTCCTAAACAGAGGCCCCCTCATGGCTCTGCTTCTGCTCACCGGGGCTAGAGAGCCACCTGCTTCACAAAGCCCCGAGGCCCCAAAGAACCACCCTTGCAGGGAAAAGTGGCCAGAATGCCATGTGCTCTGCGCGGTGTTCTTCCCGCCTGCTCCCCTCCTGCCTTCTCGCGGGAGGTGGGGATGGACCGGGGATCCGGAAGAAAGTGCTCCTCTCATCCAGAAGGTCGCCAAGCCCAGCTCTCCCCCACCGGCAAGTCCTGGGGCTCTGCGCCTGCGCCTGGGCTGCAGGGTGATTCCAGGAGCAAGTTCCCCAAGTTGGAGGAAGCCCAGCTGGGGAGGTGGCATTCCAGGCGGCATGTCAGAGGGTGAGTCAGGGCTGGGGCAGCCTTCCCCCTCCCCTGGCGCTTGGCACAGGGCCCGCGGCTGGGTTGCTCTCATTTGCATACATCTGCATATATGCAAGTTTCACCTGTGCCGCCTGGCAGGACCCAGGGAAAGACACCTGCGCAGGGGCTGGGAGGGAGAGCAGAGCAGCTGGCTGTGGCGTCTTGGTCCCTGCTCCATCTGCCCATCCATTTCCGGCATCTCTGCCCGAAACACATGGCTTCTTCCCAGCCCCTCTGGGTACCCGAGCCAGGAGGAAGCGTCATCCTCCTTGCCGCCACCCTCTTCCTGTGCAGCCGCCTGCCCCAGAGAGTTTATGGGCCACCCTTCTGCTCCCCACCTTCCCATTGCTTCAGCTACTGCCACCCCCAGTCCCACCCTCCCTCCCCGTTTCACCCTTGACCTATCACAATAGCTCTCCAGGCAGGCTGACTCTTCCCTTCTTGGCCCCCTGCAGCTCCCCCAAGAAGCCTCCCAGCTCTCATCCCGGTCCCCCAGACCAAATGGCCCACAGGCCCCTCTCTGGGCTCTCGGCTGGCGTCCACAAGCCCAGAGAGTGAGGAATCTCCTGGCGGTTGTCCTCAGCTCTTCCCCCGCTCCCTTGCCTTCCCACCACCCGTGGGCATAGATCCCACACATGCTCTGTGCTTTGCTCTCCCCATATCCCCAAGGTTGGGGGGTGACCACAGGACCCCTGAGCAGGATGCTGAGGAGATGGGGAGCATAGTGATAGGTGTTCCAGCCCCACGTCCCCCCCCACCCCGTTCCGCTCCTGGGGTCCCCTCACTCCTCAGCCCTTCCCCAATCATTGCCAGGTAGTTAAACCAGGTGGGCCTGAGCTCCTGTCCCAGCTCTGAGGCTGGACGGCCCGGCCCGTGTGGGCAGTTAGTCTGGAAGGCCCGTGTGGGCAGTTAGTTGTCCAACCTGGCAAAGTTACTCAACCTTTTCTGTGCCTCAATGTTCTCATCTGTCGAGCGGGATGATATGGATTCTTGCCTCATAGATTTTGTGGCTAAGTGAAATGGTGTGTGCGAGGACTTAGCACAGGGCCTGGAATACAGAAAACAACACGTTCACTATTATTAACTGTTACCAGAGCCTCTGCACCCTGCCCCCCTTCTCCCAAAGGGCTCCCCCGGTTCCCTAGAGGCATCACCAGGAAGTCAACCTCCCTTCTTTCCTGCCTTCCTTCTTCCCTTCCTTCCTTCTTCTTTCCTTCCTTCCTTCCTTCCTTCCTTCTTTCTTTCCTTCCTTCCTTCTTTCCCTCCCTTCTTTCCTTCTTTTCCTCCTTCCTTCCTGTTTTTGGGCCACACCCAGCAGTGCTCAGGGATCACTCCTCTGACCATATGTGGTACCAGGGATTGACCACTAGGTCAGCAACGTGCAAAGCAAGTACCCCATCTGCTATACATGACTCTAGGGCCACCCAGGGCAAATGTTTCTATCTGTGTTCTCCCAGGCCTCAAAAACCCAGGACCCCACTACCTGCCCCCCTTTCCTGTGGACGGTCACTCAGGCAAACAGCCCCCAACTCACTGCGGGGGGGGGGGGACAGAGGACAGAGCAGAGTTTCCCACCATGGCTGAGGCACACCCCACTATTTGCCCTGGACAGGGGTTGTCTTGGGACACCCCCCCCCCAAACTGGACAACTAAGGTGTCACCTGGAAGCCCCTTGTCAGCTCAGAAGCGGAGGGAGCCTCTGGCAACGGGCCTGTGGGCACTGGTCTGAGAAGATGGAAAGGGCTAAGAGCGCCTTGACACCCTCCTCCCCTCCCCCATGAGAGGCGCCAGCTTTGAGGGGGGCTGGGGGAAGACTGTCCTCAAGGGTAGCTGTGGGTTGGAGGAGGACAACTGAGGGCGGGAGGGGGGGCCCTCCTCTTGGCTTCTGCCCAAGGCCCCCTTGACTCTGCCAGGTGGGGGAGGGGGCAAGGGGAAGAGAAGGGGGTGGGGAAGTAAGCGGGTCTCATTCTGCCCAGTCCCCCTCCCCGCAGCGGCCCGAGAGACCAGAGGCCGTGGGACCCCGCAGGCTGATTTCTGGTTTCTAGCAGGCGAGTCTCTTTCTCCCTTTCCGGATAAAGGGGGCGGGGGCGGTGCGCCTGCGGCAGCGCAGCACGCTAGCTCCCCTCCTCCTCCTCCTCCTCCTACTCCGATGGGCCATAATCCCCTTTCTCCCAGGCCCAGCCCTTCTCCCTGATACCGCACCCCAGATTAGAGGAGGGGACTGGACCCTCCCTTGTCTTAGGAAAGAACTGCCCGAACCTCCAAAAGTTCTGTCGGGTTGCCAGGAGGCGAAACCAACCGGCTCGGGTCCGTCTGGCGGCCGTGGCCGTGGCTGGGCAGCGCTGGGGCCACGTCCGCGCGCCCGCGCGCTCCCACGCCGCGCTCGGGCCGGCCCGCCTCCGCCTCCGCGCCCGCCCGGTCCTGGCCCTGCCCGAGAGCCCAGCCCTCTGCCTCCTCGCCCTCCTCCTGCGCGCTCCGAATTCGTTGCAGCCGGGTCGGCCGCGGGGCCTCCCAATCCCGCCACAGCGTCTGGTGTGGCGTCCAGTGGTCTCTGTGCCCCCGACTGGCTCCTCCTGAAGCGCTGCGTCGCAGACGCGGATGTCCGCGCCCCACCCCTCCGTATCTCTGCGGCCCCCCACCAACATCCCTGGCCTCTTCCCGAGCCCTCCGCACCCGCTGTTCCCAGGTCCCGGAGGAGCCGCACTTCCACAGCATCTTCAAAAGCCCCCGTTTCTAGGAACCGTTTACTTTGCAGGAGGGGAGAGGTGGGGGGTATCATCTAAGGTTTTTTTGTTTTCTTTTTTCTCTTTTGTTTTTCTTGTTTTAAAACCACATCTGGCAATGCTCAGGGGTTACTCCTAGGTGTGCTCAGCTCAGGGGACCATAGGGGCGTGTGGGGGGGGGGGGGCTGGCATGTAGGCTGCATGCAAGACAAGTGCCTTCCCTGCTGTACTATTGGTGGGGTCCGTTTTTTATTATCTGACATATTGGTGACTTAAAATATCAGCCCTTTAGCCCGTGTTTCTCAAGCGTTTCCCTTCCATGGACCCCTGCTTCCCTTCCCGTGTCCCCAACCCAGAGTTTCTCAGCCAGAGGCTATGTGGCCCCCATGGAGCCGCGGGATATTCCAAGGGCAGGGGCAGGAACCATGGCAGAAGACTAGGGGGACAAGTGTCAAGACAGGGGGCCACAGGAAATAAGAGAGGAACCTACACACACACAAATACACAAGGAAAAAACCTCTCCTGGGGAATGAGAGCGGGAAGTAATGTTATCTCTTCACCCAACCAGGTCTGCCTGATGGGGGGATCTCTCCAGGGGGCGCTTGCCCCTTCCCCACACTCGTTTCTTATGGCTTCTCAGGAAATCTCAAGGAAACACAATCCCAGCGAGAGGCAAGTGCAGCAGGGAGCCTGCTTATTCCCCCGGTGATGCCGGGTTTCATTCCCCAACGATCCTGAAAAGCCTGCACAGAGACTCCAAGTTTCTGGGAAGCGCAGCTGCATCACAGCGCAGGGGTTCTGGCTTCCACAGAAGAGTCGGGATTTCACCTAAAGCGCGGGCTTCAGCTACTCCAGGTACCCAGCCCAGGCCAAGGGAGGGAAGGTTCCTGCGGGTCTCCGTCCCTCCAGCCTCCAACCCCGCCCCAACAAATCATTCTGCTTCCCAAAATCCAGCTACCACAGTCCCCCCAAATCGAATTTAGCCATCTAAGAGCATATTAAACGAAACTAGAATTTCCGGGGCTGGAGCAATAGCACAGCGGGTAGGGCGTTTGCCTTGCACGCGGCCGACCGGGGTTCGATTCCCAGCATCCCATATGGTCCCCCAGCACTGCCAGGAGTGATTCCTGAGTGCATGAGCCAGGAGTAACCCCTGTGCATCGCCGGGTGTGACCCAAAAAGAAAAAAAAAATAAAAACTAGAATTTCCTCTGGGGTGGCCGAAGGAGAAGAGGCAAGGGCAGGGGGGATTCTGGGGGGTGGGGGCTCCCTGTGCCCTGGGCAGTTCTAGGCAAGCGCAGCTGGGGTGGCTCACACTGGCTGCCCACCAGGTGCCAGCTCTGTGGCTCTGTTCAGCTGCATGCCAGGGCAGGCTATGGAGCCCCATGTTCTGTGTAGAGACACACACGCACCCCCCAGCACCCAGCATGTTTATTTGGGGGTCGTGAACGGCTGCCTCTCTCCTCCTCCTCCTGCCTCCTCCCTCCACCATCTCCCCATGTTTACAGATTTTGGTCTTTGCAGTTTATTTTAAGGTGAGTGACAAAGGCTTGGCAGTCTTCTGTGCTGTGCCCTGTTTGATTTACCCCTTTTGGATACTATAAATCCCAGAGAGGGAAATGACTGGTGCAGAGACGGCTGGGGGTGGAACTGAGCTGGGGGGGGTCCCTCCCAGCCTCAAGCCTCCTAGGCCAGTCTTCATCCTCTCTGCCCACCCCCCAGCTTCCATTCCTTGACTTTCAGGAACGTTCCCAACCTCCCCAGCATTGGTGAGTCAAGGCACCTGCCCCATTTGCTTCTGAAGAGACCCAAATTTTCTCAACCTGATGCCCCAGCCCCTCACCCTCTCCATCCTGTGGGACATCCTGTGGGAACGGGGGTGGGGGGGGTCCTGGGAGTCTGGTGAAGGTGAAGGAGGGTGGGGTGGTATTCCTTGGGTGTAACCTGCTTCGAGGATCCTTAGGAACAGGTTCAGGGCTGGCAGCTGGGAATTCTTCCTAAATTCCCCTGGGCTCGGGTGCTCCTGCCCCAGCGGGCTGGTGCTCCAGGAGTTTAGGTGGGGCTGTTACCACAGTGCTCCCACTTTGGAGATGCTCTGCCAGAAAGCACGCCCCCTCCACTGCAGAGCTACGGGCACGGAATCCGGAATCCAGGAGGGAGAAGGGGCCAGAGTGATAGTACGGTAGGTAGGGCATTTGCCTTGCAAGCAGCAGACCTGGGTTCGATCCCCAGCATCCCACATGGTCCCCCAAGCACCGCCAGGAGTAATTCCTGAGTGTAGAGACAGGAGTAACCCCTGAGCATTGCTGGGTGTGACCCAAAGAGCAAAGGAAAAAAAAAAGGACTGGGACAAGTGCTCTACATGCAGGGGCCCCTGGTGTGATCTCTGGCACCCCCCAGATTCTCCAGCAATGCCTGGAGCAACCCCCAAGTGCTGAGCCAGGAGCAGTTCCTGGCTCAGAGAGAAAAACAAACAAAAAAACCCTTTGTAAAACCTTCTGGGAAACAGGAATCTGAAGCCCTGGAGCTGAATACCCAAATGTGAGAGGAAGATGATGGGGGAGGGGGAGCGAGCCCCTGATGGGTGGAGCTTTGGGGTGTGATTTCTCCCAGAACATGAAGCCACCTAGAGAGACAAGGACCAGGATGGCTCACAGGCAGACACCGGGCAGAAATATCTTTTTGCTCAGCATTTCTGTCCTCTATGTCCACAGCTTGGTATAGTCACCAGACAAGTGTTTCTATTCGGGGTTAGTGGCGACTCACCTTTGGTATATGTCACAGCTTAGATTTGCTAAGGGACCCATTCTACTCATGGAAGGATGCTAAGATCAGTCTGCACACTGGCACCTTGAGTGTGTATCTACTGGAACAAGGACTCTGTGGGCTTGTGTCCCTGTGGCTGTAGACGTTCTATACCCAGACACCTCCCCTCCAAGGATGCTTCGAGTCACATCCTGCCCACGGGCTGCCAATGCGGGCGGGCGCCAAGCCGGGCCTGCAGTATTTCTGCGCCCTCCCACGACCCATCAAACAGGACTGGCCTCCCATCCCCGGTTTTTGTCCCGATTGAGGCAAGGCTTCAGTGCCAAGCGGCGCCTGGAAAGGTGGGGCGCCGCGAGGGCAAAAGCCCAGACGGAGGATCCCTCCTTCGCCCCCGGGGGCTTTCAGGAGCGGAGGTGTCGCAACCCAGCCAGGGCCCGGGCCGGAAACGGAAGCCAGGTTGGTGGTGGCTGGGGGGGTGCGGAGAGGCGCAGTCCGAGCGGTCCCGGGGGCGGGCGGGCGGGCGTGCGTGCGTGCCACGCGCGTGTGCGGGGCCGGCGGGGCGCCCAGAGGTTACTTCCCTCCGCTCCACCCAGCGTCTGTTTACCAACAAACTGCCGGGCAGCGACGCATTCCGACGCGCTGAGTAAGCTGCGGCCGCCGCGGGCGGTCTGGTCCCCGACTGTCCCGCAGGTTCAGGGCGGCGGGATGGGAACGACCCCCGCAGAGCCCGAGTGCCCGCGGTGCCGCCTAGCCTGCGCCCGCCACTCCCCTTGCCCCTCGTGGCGCATCGCAGCCCAGCTGACACACGCCCATCCGCCCTCGCCAACGAGGACTGGGCACCCATTGATCTGCAGCCCTGATACCGTCCCGGAGAAGGTCGAGAGCCTGCGCGCCGCCCCCGGTTCTGAATTATCAGCGGAGGGAGGCGGACCTGGGCTCGGGGGCCTCCCTAGGTCAGCGCGGGCTGTAGCCAATCCCGGGCGCCTTGGGTAGGAGGCGCCCCGTCAGGTCCCGGGATCCGAACCCCACAGCTGGACGTAGTGGGCCCCCATGGACTTGGTGGGGAGGGGGAGAGTCATGGGAGTAACACTCGATCCCGTTTCCCTGTCGCGCGCTGGAAATTGGCACTGACCTTCTCCCTGCCCGCCCCCCGCCCCCCGCCCCCGTCTTCATAAGTGTGGAGGAGGGTAGCTGGAGGGGGGCGGTCATCCTGCCCCAGCGCCCGAGGCTCGGAAAAGAGAGTGGAAGAAAGGAGCGGAATGCGTGCCCGAAGTGGCTTAGCCCCGTGGGCCCCGGCCACAGTGACCTCTTTGCCCTGCCCCCTCCCTGGCCGCGACCCCTCCAAAGCCATGTCCCGGACATCGCCCCCGCCCCATCCGTAGTGGTTGCCTGCCCGCTTGGCCTGCCTCCCGCAACCGCAGCCGCCTCCGATTTGCCTTTACTCCGGGCCGATTGGCCACCTCCTGCCCGACCCTGCCCCCGGGCCAGCGACCCCCACAGAGACTCTTACCTGCCCCGCGGGCAACCCGGAACGCCCTCCCAGCAGGAGCGCGAGGCAGGTAAGTCTGGCGGGCGCCGGCGCTCCGCGCTTCCCACCTCCAGCTCGCGCGCTCCCAAACTTGGCGCTTGTTGGATGGGTCTCACCCGCCCCTCGCCCCCCACCCCGGGCATTCAGACTTGACTCGGATTCCACGGGCTCTGGGGGTGGGGGCAGGGATGGGGCGGGAGGCAGGGGGAGGGGCGGGGGTGAGTCCCTCTAGTCTCTGCAGCCCGACCTGGTTTCTATTTGCAGGAGTGAAGCCGCTCTCTCAGGCTCCCTACCCCACCCAGCCCCTGGAGCAGCCGGGTTGTGTGTACCTATGGGTAACGGAAAACCCCAACCCGAATCTATCCAGAAGTGGGTGTGCGTGCCTAGCCCTTTTCCCGGGCTTCGTTATGTGGTGGGCGCACTCTTGTGCACGGGTCCCACCTCAGTCGAAGTTCTGAAAAATGCAGCCACTGGTGGACCAGTGAATCGCTCTGCAGATGCTGGTGACCTCAAGCCCCCAAGTCAAAACAGCAACGTGGCCCCATCATCTCCACCCCTTGCCTTTGCCCTTGGGTAGGTCAGGCAGCTTCCTGCTGCGCAGAGAAACAGGGACCTCCTGATTAAGTGCTCAGTGCTGGACCTCAGAGAAGCCAAGGACCTAATCTGCCTTTCTGGCCCTGGCGCCCGGCATCCATGCAGAACTAGCCTTCTGGATACATTGCACAGGCGTTAGTTAGACCTCAGCCCCCCACTCTGGCTCTTGACACAGCCTCCTCCAAGTTCCCCCCCTCAGCAGGTGGGGACTTTTCTAGATGTCTCTCTCCTGAAGCTTAGAAATCTGCCAAGTCAGCAGTGACCATAGAGATTTGGGAGCTCCCCTCCTTGCTGTGCAGAGAGGCAAACTGAGGCCCAAAGTAAAGGTGAACCGAGTCAAGACAGAGCCTGAGTTCCTGGCTCTCCGCCCTTGCAGACTGCCTGGCTGAGGAGGTCCCCTAAGAAGGTTTTAGGGAACTTCCTCAAAGTCCCCAAAAGTTCCCAGCCAGCACTGGGGCTGTCCCTTCCAGGCTGTTGAGTCTGACTTTGGGGGAGGAGCGGTTGAAAGGTGGGTTTTGCAAACAGCTCACACACACACACACACACACACACGTCCCTTTAGTACAATAGGCTGGTACATCCCTGTGCATATCCACAGGCATACATGCATGTCTCCTGTGAGTTTTGGGGGACTGGGGTGGCAATAAAACAATTTGGTCCTGAAGAAAATTGTTGGAAACATCATTGTCGTTTTCAGCCCCATTTTGCCTTCCATTTGCGTGGCCTCGGGACAAGGGAGTGAAGAGTGGGTTTACTTTGCCCACTTTCCCGGATCTAAGGAAAACCACAAGAGCTCCTGAAGAGTCTCCCTCCTGCCCAGGGCCAGTCTGGGAACTCTGAGCAGACTGAATGTGTGAGGGGGAAGAGAGGAGGGGACTCTCCCTTTGGCTCCCACTCTATGCCCACCCTTGCATGAGGAAGAGGTTTGGCTCCCGGTGAGCTGGACTCGTCTCCCCACAAGAAGCGGGGTGCCAGAGGGACACCCTCAGGCGCTCCAGAATCTCAACCCCCCAACAGATTCGGTGACTTGTGACATTGGCAGCCAAAGGCAGCTGCTGGGGAAGGAGCTGGGAGAATTAGGGGCAGGACGACTCCCAGCGGGAGGGGCCAAGGAGTGAAGGGGAAGGAGCAGAGCGAAGGGGCTGCTGAAGCAGGGTTTTTGGGAACTGGCTGGGATGGGGGGCTCGGGTAGGTGGATCTGAGATGGGGGGGGAGGTTGTAGGGGAGGTGAAGGCAACTGGTGTCCCCTGGCCAAGGGCAGAAATGTCTCGGTGGGGCAGGCTGTGAGGAGGAAGGCAGAGGGATGGGGGGACACGACAGACCCCAGGCTGGTCTGAGTCAAGCATTATAGCTGGGCTCCAGTCCCCAGTGGAAGGTTCGGGCAAGAAGATGGCTCTGAGGGGCTGGAGCGATAGCACAGTGGGTAGGGCATTCGCCTTGCACATGGCCAACCCAGATTTGAATCCCAGCATCCCATATGGTCCCCTGAGCACCGCCAGGAGTAATTCCTGAGTGCAGAGCCAGGAGTAAACCCTGTGCATTGCTGAGTGTGACCCAAAAAGCAAAAAAAGAAGAAGAAGATAGCCCTGAGTCTAGGAGCATCCCCACTGCTTGGTTCAGAGCAGCCCCAACCCTTCACTCCCCCTCCCCTCAACCCAGAGCGGGGCTAGTTCTCAGCCAAGATTCCTCGAAAGGCTGGTGGTGCTGGGGACTGGGGTGAGCAGGTCACCCCTCCATGGTGCTACTGTAGGGCTTGGCCCCTCCCCATCTCCTTGTCCACTGTGGTGAAGAGAGAGCTGCCCCCAGGTTTTTGGGGGGCGGGGGCCTTCTCCCCCCCAAGAGGGGAGAGGCAATCATTTATTTCCTGCAGGATGTGTGCAGGTGAGAAGTGGTCCTTCACAATAGGGGAGACTTGGCAGATAGGGATCACTTTTCACACCCCAATACCAGGAGAGGTTGCATCCCTGAGGGCCTTAAATGCCACCCCTAAGCATGCTGGGGGCGCACAGTGGGGGGCCTCCAGCTTGTCTTTGCAGTCCCCAGCCCCTAAAATGCCCTTCCCCCTCCAGGCTCAGCCCAAACCCCAGGCTGGCGCCACTGCAGCCTTGAACTAGAATATTCATTCCTCACGCACCTCTGTCACACCCTCACCCCTCAGGGCTCCCAACGGGGGGCCCTTGTTTTCCAGGGTCATCAGCCCCCTAAGAAGCTAAGAGTGCTTTCTTCCAGGGCGCCCTTGCTCAGGGGGACTGAGCCTGCATGCCAGCATGCTTGCCTGACTGTTAGTTCTGCCCAGCCCATCAGGCACACAGATGCAAAAGAACCTGTGTTTTTTGTTTTTCTGGGGTTTTTTTTGGTTTTTGCCCTTTGGGTCACACCCGGTGATGCACAGCGGTTACTCCTGGCTCTGCACTCAGGAATTACTCCTGGCGTGCTCAGGGGACTATATGGAATGCTGGGAACAGAACCCAGGTAGGCAGTGTGCAAGGCAAACGCCCTACCCCTGTACTGCTGTACTATTGTTCCAGCCCCCTCCTTGCCCTTCCCCCCCCAGATTAAAATTTGTTCTGAACCCTGGGACTTGACTGAAGCGTGTTTGCTCCCTGACTTCCTGGCAAGGACCGGTGGCTGATCTCTCCTCTCTCACCTGACTTCCAGCACACTGTAGGGGCCACTGGTTTTGTCTCTGCCACTAACTAGTTCTTTGTTTCTAGTTCTGGAATTTTCAAGCAGCATCCTGATTTTCATATCCTGTGTGGTTTAGAACTAGGGGGTGCCTACCCTCATGCTGTTAGCCCTGGGAGAAGCCCTCCTCACTCAGGGTGGGGGGCAGGCCCACTGAGCCTGTCCCTGGCTGTTCTGGGGGGGCGGGGGGGGACAAAAGTGCAAATCAGGAGGGTGGAGGGTGGGGGAGAAGAATGGGAGAGGAGGGGGGCTGGAGTGATAGCACAGCGGGTAGGACGTTTGCCTTGCACGTGGCAGACCCAGGTTCGAATCCCAGCATCCCATATGGTCCCCTGAGCACCGCCAGGAGTAATTCCTGAGTGTGTGAGCCAGGAGTAACCCCTGTGCATCGCCGGGTGTGACCCAAAAACCAAAAAAAAAAAAAAAAGAATGGGAGAGGAAAGTCTCCTGGGGATAGCTAAGGGGCAGTGGGACAGTGGGATGAGCCGAGGGGGGCGGTCTGGGAGCAATGAAGGAGGGTGAGGAGGAGACAAGACCCCAGGCCACCCCAATCATCTCTACCTGCACCCCCCCCTTGGGTCTCTTCTGAGGCCACAGGCCCTCAGGGTAGCTGTTCCCTCCCACTGCAGGTTGCAAGCTCTTTCCACAGACCTGAGATAAGATCTACCGCCCCATCTCGGAAAGCCTCCAAAGGCGAGATTAATTGGACAGCCCAACACGAGTCGCGTCGTTAAAACAACAGCCCCGGTTGTAAAGTTAAGTAGCAGAAGTAGTGTAATTACTCTCCCAGCCAGAGGCCCGCCGAACTGAAGTGTCCCCCTCCCCTGAGGATGGATCAGTGAAGGAGCTGCAGCCCCTCCTCCACACTCTCCACTGAGTGGTAGAGGGGAACTTGAACCCGGGAGCGTGAATGAGACACAGAAGTGGAGAATGGGCAGTGGGTGGGGGCCAGGGGGGGTGGCTTTGGGCCCTCCGAGCCCCCAAGTTTTGCTGTGTGACTTTTGGCAATGTTTTGGCTCGCTCTCGGAGCCCCGTCTTCCCCAGATGGGGGCAGGACGTGCTTCGCCATGCGGGTGTGATGACGGACTGAGATAGTGCTTGTAACAGGCTTGACACGGTGCCTGGAACGTGGTGAGTGCTTAATAAATGGCATTTATAGCTACTGCGTGATTATTGGGAGAGGGTCAGGCCCAGGGTGAGTTCTGGGTTGCCACTGCCATCAATCAGCTCACCTCTGCCTCCTGTGCGGTGGGAGAGAGCAGGGTGGGGACCGGGGTGAGAGCCCCCTCCTTCCAGCCGCTGGCCACCACCATCTCTGCAGGCAGATGCTCAGGTCACAAGCAAGTTCCCAACTGCACAAGTGCCCAGGGGGCGCTTACCTGCATGGGGCCGGGCTGCCAGAGAGCTATGGGCCTTCCTCCCCCTTGGGGTCCCCCCTTCCCCTCTCCCCATCAGCTATTTTAAGACGTGCCCCCCATTCTCTGTCCCAGCAAAATGAGATTCAATTAATTCAATTAAAGCAATTTTAGGAGTAGCTCCTGAAGGCTTTCAATGTGAGATAATTACAAGTAATTTGCTGCTGTGAGGCGGAGAAGGGTGCAAGGGGTCTTGGGGTGGGGGGGGCGGAGGTAGCCCCCTCCTCCCCAAAGGCACTCAGAATTCAGGGTCCCACCCGGCAGGCAATCTTCAGTGCCCTCCCATTGGCCAAATTACTTGCAGGTGGGAAGAGGGAGAGGTGGGGGTGGGAGGGGGCTGGGAAGGCTCGGAGTGACAGGTGGCCCCTCCCCCACCCCAAGTCCGCCGTGCGGGGGGTGGGGGTGGGGGCGGGGCGCCGCCAGGGCACTGGTCCTCCCGACAAAATGTCGTCTTCGAAGGAGCCCGAGCAGCTGATTACTCAGCCCCAAACCTCATTTCACTCTGGATGCCTGAACTTGCCTCTGGGATTGCATCCAGAGTCAATGGAATGTTATCCGGGTAGCTGAGGCCTGTGTAGACGAGGCCTCGGAGATCAAGGACTTCCCCAGAATTTACAAGGGATGCGGGGCTCCTTCTTCTTGGGGGCGGGGTGTGTGCTGGGACCCACCCACCGGCGTGCACACTGTGATCCACCCTGCCCGGCTCTCACTCTGCTTCCCGCTCAGGGGGCAAAGCCTGCAGCCTCGGTCCTCACCTGCAGGTGGCTGAGGTTAACCCTTTCCTTGCCGGAGCTCCCTGGCCTGGGTCCAGGGCAAGGGGGACGCTTGAGAGGGAATTAGAGACTGGACGCTGGGGCTGACATAAAGGTGTGGGAAGGGCATCAGGCCCCTCCAACCTGATTCCCCTTTACCCGAAACCCGTTTCTTCTTTTTATTTTTTTGTTTGCTTTTTTTGGGGGGTGGGGGTCACACCAGGCAATACATAGGGGTTACTCCTGGCTCACACATTCAGGAATTACTCCTGGCAGTGCTCTGGACCACGTGGGATGCTGAGAATCAAACCTGAGTCTGCCTGGTGCCGGGCAAATGCCCTACCCGCTGTGCTATCTCTCCAGCCCGAAACCAACTTCTTAAGGAAGTCAGTGCTGGTTGGGTGGGATGGGGCTGGGGGGAAGGGGCAGAATTTGCAGCACTTGGGGCTTGCTCCTGGCTCTGTGCTCGGGGATCCCTGCCGGCAGTGAACCATCTAGGGTGCAAGGGATCAAACCCAGGTTGGCCGCATGCAAGGCAAGCGCCCTTCTGCTATTTCTTTTGGGTTTTGAGCTGCCGCCAGTGGTACTGGGAGGCTGCTCAGCCCAGTGCTCACGTGTCACTCCCAGCAGTGCTCCTGGACAGTGCAGGACTGGGGATCGACCTGTGGCCTCCACAGGCCCGGCGTCTGCTCAAGCCCCTGGAGCCTCTCCTCGGGCCCTGTGGGCACTCTTTGAACATCCATGCTGGAGAAGAGAAAGGTACTGACTCCCAGCCTGTTTGTTCCGGGCCACACCTGGCAGAGCTGAGGACTTACTCCTGGCTCTGTGCTCAGGGATCGCTCGTGGCAGGGCCGTGAGGGGTGCCAGGGACCAAACCTGGGTTGTCCAGGTGCAAGGCAAGTGCCCTACCTGCTGTACGATCGCACTGGCCTGATCCCCAACCTCTGCTCTTCCAGGTCTGCTCCTTGCTCCTCCTGTTCCAAGGAGGGGTGAGGGGGACGGGTCCCTTCAGTCCAGGTTCTTCCCATTCCAGCCCTACCTTGACCCCTTCTCTGAGCAGCAGGGCTGTTGGTCCTGGGAACCCGGGAGTCTGAGGAGAGCAGCCTCTCCCCTCCCACAACAAAGGCTGGGAGAGAGGGGTGGTGAGAGGCTTCAAGGGCTGAGCATGTAGGAGCCCCGGGGCCCATCCTGGCACCACGTGATGGTAGACCCCTACCCGGCACACTGGGGGTGTGGCCCAAAACCAAGGTGAGAAAACACACACACACACACACACACGCACGCACGCATGCACGCACGCTCACACACAGACAGACAGACACACACACGCACGCACGCAGAGAGGGAAAGGCCTCTCCATGCCGCTCCTGCCGCTTCTCCTGGCAGTTCAGGCTGGGTAGAAGGGGGGCATTAGAGACTGTTCTGCCCAAACCTCAGAAGAGCAATGCAGACTGGCAGGTGCTGGGCCGGGCAGAGAGCTCAGAGAGGCTCACGTTTCCACAACAGACGGAGGTGCTCGGGGCTCTGGGGAGCACATGGGGCCCGGCCTCCTTGCGGTTGTCCATGCACTCGGGAGGGAGGAGCGGCACAGAGCCAGCCCTCTGCAGAGATCGGAAATAGACATGGGTTGGGGGAGGGCAGCGGGGAGCTCCCTCCTTCCCCTTTTCTTTCCCCCCTGCTTAGAGTTCCATCCCTGGATTTTCTGGCACGACTTCCCGGGGAGCCGTGGGGCAGAATGATCTTGCTATAACTCAATGGTGACTTTATTTTCCTTCCTCCTCAAAGCCTCGCTGCTTCTGGGCTCTGGTGGGGGGTCTGGACCCAGCGCACGCAGAGCTCCCAGAGCGGGACGTGGTGAGTCTGGTTCTGCCATAGGCACCCCTAGACAGCTGGCCCCTTTGCCAGAAGCCTCCGCTTCTCCCGCTGACCCGGTATGCTGGGGGTGGGGGCAGCAAAGCCCAGCTATCACTGCTCTCCGTGTGGCCCTGGGCAAGCTACATCCCATCTGGGGATCCCAGAGCATTTTCTTGCTAAATTCAGTGGTGTGTGTGTATGTGTGTGTGTGTGTGTGTGTGTGTGTGTGTGTGTGTGAGGGGGGAGAGAGAGAGGGAGAGAGATGTGTGTGGAAGAGATGTTTGTGTGAGAGGTGTGTGCGACAGGTGTATGTGATGTGTGTGTGTGTGTGTGTGTGTGAGAGACAGGGGTGTATGAGAGAGATGTATTGGAGAGAAAAGTGGTGTGTGTGAGAGAGGTGTGTGTATAAGAAAAGTGTGTGTGGGAGGGATGTGTGTTAGAGAGATGTTTGTGAGAGCGGTATGTATGAGATGTGTGCATGTGTGTATGTGTGTGTGTGTATGTGTGAGAGAGAGAGAGACAAAAAGAGAGAGGTGTGTGTGTGAAAGTGAGAGGTGTTGTATGTATTGCAAACCATAATGCCCAGAAGGAGAGAGAGGATGAGAGAGGCACAGAGACAGAGACAGAGGGAGAGAGAAGAAAAATCCATGTCAGAGGAAGGCTGGGGGTGAGAGCAGAAGAGAAACTGGGGACATTGGTGGTAGAAAATGTACACTGGTGAAGGGATGGGTATTGGAACATTCTATGACTGAAACCCAATCGTGACCAACTTTGTAACTGTATCTCACAGTGATTCAATTAAAACAAAACAAAGCACTGTTGTCCTGTTGTTCATCTACTTGCTAGAGTGGGCACCAGTAATGTCTCCATTGTGAGACTTGTTACTGTTTTTGGCATATCGAATACGCCACGGGTTGTCCCATTGTTCATCTACTTGCTAGAGTGGGCACCAGTAATGTCTCCATTGTGAGACTTGTTACTGTTTTTGGCATATCGAATACGCCACGGGTAGCTTGCCAGGCTCTGCCGTGCGGGCAGGATACTCTCAGTAGCTTGCCGGGCTCTCTGAGAGGGACGGAGGAACCGAACTTGGATCGGTTGCATGCAAGGCAAACGCCCTACCTGCTATGCTGTCTATCACTCCAGTCCTAAACAAAACAAAAACTGTAGATAATAAATTTGACATGGTGGACTTAGAAATATATATATACTTATAAATAAATATATACAAATATATATGTATATATTTATTTACATGAATATAAATAAATGTACACATATATGTATATGTAAAAGATGTGTGTGAGAGAGGTGTATGTGTGCAAGGTGTGAGGTTGGGCAGAGGGAGGGTTATGTGTATGTGTGTACAGCAACACGTTTTGACCACGACTGTGTAAGGCAAAGCTTTTCTCTCCCCTGAGACTAGATACCCAGTCTTTGCTTCTCCCATCAGATTGGGATTTTGTTTGTTTGTCTGGTTGTTGTTATGATTTTTTGAATGTTTGGGGCCACGCCCAGCAGTGCTCAGGGATCACTCCTGCTCGACTGGGGGAGGAGAACCACATGCAGTTCTGGGGAAATTGAGCCACGGTGGGCTGGTGCAAGTGCCTCCCCCCCCCCCCCCGTGCTATCTCTCCAGCGTCTCATCAGATCAGATCTGCTCTGCTTCTCTCCCCGGCCTCGTGGGGGACGTGTCTGGCCAGCCCGGGAAGGGAAAGGAGTGGACCCGAGCCTCCACGGCACACTGCACAGGACTCTGATTCCCGGGCGTCCAGCCTCTCTGACGGCAGATAGGGTGCGGGGAAGGGCGCCCCTGTCTCGGGGGCCCATGCATGACAGGCTCACTGACCCGCCCCTTTCCAACTCCGGCTGGATGTGGGGTCAGACCCAAGGGTGGTCCTTGGGGCGGGGAGTAGCTCCACTCAGCTCCCACTCTCCCCCCCTGCAAATGACAGAGGGGCCCAACAGTGCCCCTGAGCAAGACCCCTTGGGGATGTTTTCCCTCTCTGCAGCAGGCATCCTTTGACCTGCAAGCACCCCCTCCCCACCCCACCCCCCACCCCCTCGTGGTCACCTTTCTGTCCTGTTTCACCTGACCTGACCCGTTGTGACTTGTCCTCCTCCCTGAGAGAGGAGGCTGCAGATCAGAGAGCACGGGGCCTCCACTCTCTGTCTGGAAACAGCCCCCTTCCCCAGGTACTGGTTCCTGAGTCCTTCCTCCCCTGCTGACCGCCCCTCCCCAGTCCGGGGGTGGGGGTTGGGGGGGCGGGGAGGGGCCCAGAGCTCTCTGCAGACTCTGCACAGCTCTCTGTGCGCAGGGCCCAGCCAAGGATTAAGACTCCGGGGCAGGCGTGGGTGGGGGTGGGCTAAGACCCTCGAGTGCGCCCCCCCACTTTCCACTGGCCACCTTGCAGCCATGGAGCCCTCAGACCCCTCCTCTCGCGGGCCGGGGAACTGGCTTCTCCTGCAAGCTGAGACCTGCAGCCAGCTCTTCCTCCCAGCCCTGGAGCTACCGGGAATTCTTTGCTCCAACAGATCCCCGGGGAAGCCAGTCTCCGGGAGGCTCCTGACATGTCCCTGCCCAGCTCCTGTCACATTCCCCAGACCCAGGGGGATCAGCTGGACCCACCAATGCAGTCCCCTTCCACCCCTGGTGACCTCCTCCCCTTCACCCCACTCCCTCTCCAGCGTCTGGGTTCTGCCCTGGGACTCCTTCCCAACTAGGGCTCATTCCCACTACCAGCACCCCCCCACCCCGCCTTCCCCTCACCCCCCCACCTCTGCCCTCCTCACCCCCACCCTGGCTCAGAGCAGTCCCCGTAGCCCCCCACCTGGCTCTCAATAAAAAGGAAAAGAAATGTCTCTTCTTCATCTTGGGGCCAGGATGATAGCACAGTGGGTAGGGGGTTTGCTCTGCACAGGGTTCAATCCCTGGCATCACATAGCACCACCGGGTTGGTGTGCTTCCTCCCGCCCCTCCCCCAAAATGTCTTATCAAGAGAGATGCTGTGGTATCTGGAAATTGCAGCACAGCTGAGAGGCCCTGGGCACATCACTGTCCCTTTCTGAGTCTCTGTTTCCCACCCTGAGCTGTGGGGACAAGTGATCTGAGTGTGGCTCAGGGTGATGCAGATGGAGAGGGGACCTTGTGGGTTGGGAAATATACCAAGTACACCAGGTGATCTGACTCTTTATTCCTTCCTCCAAGTCCTCCAAGTCAGCACTGAAAATGTTCCTCTTCTCCCAGCCACCTCTGACCCACCTGCCAGCTGACCACACGCTGACCAGGAGTCTAGTTCCAGCCCCAGATAAAGAACTGAGGTCTGAGTTCAAGTCCACTCTCTGACCCTGGGCAAGTTTCCTCACCTCGCTGTCCCTTTCCTTCCTCCTCCTCGGGAATAGGAAGACAAAGACAGCAGGAAAGCCCTGCCTCAGAGGGAGAATGAACGGAGACGGAGAACACGGAGGCAAGGGGGGCTGGAGCCATAGCACAGCGGGTAGGACATTTGCCTTGCACGAGGCTGACCCGGGTTCGATTCTCAGCATCCCATGTGGTCCCCTGAGCACCGCCAGGAGTTAATTCCTGAGCCAGAGCATGAGCCAGAGTAACCCCTGTGCATCGCCAGGTGTGACCCCAAAATCCAAAAAGCGGAAAAAAAAAGCCCTCTGCCGGCGGGTTTCTTTGGGTTACACCTGAGTACTGCCAGGTGTAGCCCAAAAATCAGAACAAAAGTTTTAATAAAAAAAAAGAAACAGCACCAGAGGTATAAAGTAATTTCCTTGTGCTACTATTTGATTATATACCTAAAAAAAAAAAAAACTGCAAAATTTGGAGAATGTTGATAGAGTGACCAGATACGAAACAAATATTCCTGGACCCAGAGGAATAATTCAGTGAGCTTAGAGCACCTGTCTTGTAATCAGCCACACGGCTGTGAGTTCAAATCCCTGGTACCCACATGTGTCGAGTGCAATGCTGGTAGTTCAGCTGTTGGCAATCCCTAGGACCACAGGTGACTTTCAGCTGCACCCCAGCCTGGTGTGTGTGTGTGTGTGTGTGTGTGTGTGTGTGTGTGTGTGTGTGTGTGCAAGCCCCACGAAAAGGGGGTGTGACTCCCAGTGATCAAAGCACCACCGCAACTCTCAAAAGATGAGTGAGTGCCACGACCAGGAAGAGAAGAGCAAGCTCCGGCATGTGTGTGTGTGTGTGTGTGTGTGTGTGTGTGTGTGTGTGTGAGCGCCGCGGTGGCAGCCCACAGCAAACACCAGGACCATCACGTGTGTGCCACTTGGCGAGCACATGCACCAGCAGCATGGAGCCCCGTGAGCACGGAGACCGAGGGTTCGAGTCCCACGCTTCGGGCGGAGCCTCCCAGCCCAGCACTGAACCAGCCCCTGTCACTGCAGAAACAAGAGGAAAGGGGCGGGGAGGACCGGAACCGCAGATAAATCACGAGATCGCCCCGACTGCAGAGGAGACACAGAGGACGAGGGCTGTGGGGCAGACTGATGTGGAGAGCAGCCCGCTGGCTGGTCAGGTGCTCAGGGCCGTGGGGTGCCGAGAAACAAACCCAGGCCTCTGGTCCTCTGCGCCACAGAGCCCTTGTCCCCAGCACTGGCCGGGCCTTGACCCCGCCCTTCCCTTCCGCTGGGGTGAAGGTGGTGTCTCCGGAGCAGGAGGAATTCTCGGGCTTGACCCTTCCACGCAGTGGGGGGAAATCTCAGTGCCAGACCCGGGCGGGTGCTGGCAATCCCCTCTCACGCCACCCGGGACAGGCTGCTTTCACCTGAGCCCAGGGCCCTCCCGTCCTTGCTCCGTGCTGTGGGCTGGGCACCACCCAGGTCTACCTGTTCCTCGGGAGCCCTGCAGGACTGATGAGATTTGCTCCATTTTACAGATGAAGGAAACTGAGGCCGAGCAAGGGCGAGCAACTTGCTTAGGGTTACATAGCAAGTCCCAAGGTGTGACTTGGTCCTAAGAACCAAGGTGTGAGCTCCCATGTGTGCCTGTCATATGTCCACCTCGGTGTGTCCTGGGGGTCACCCCAGCACGCCCAGGGGGTGGGCAGGGCCCCTTCTGGCGATTCTCTGCCAGCTGGGCCAGCGCGTCAATGCAAGGGCCCGAGGATGTGGTGCTGCCCAGAGATGACCCAGGTCACCCTGCAGGCCCAGGGTGTCTCCAGGGCTGTGCCCAGTGAGCTGCAGAGGACCATGTTTGGTGCCAGGGAAGGAGCTGGGACCAGGGCGAGCTGCGTGTCGGGCCAGCACCGTACCCCCTGCCCTCTCCGCTCCGCCCCGGGCGCAGCCGAGTGCCAGCCTGTGGGATAGGAACCCTAGAGTGGCAGAAGGTGCGGGGGGTGTCGTGGGGATCAGGTGGAAGCTGGCCAGCCCCTCCCTTCCTCTCTCCCTTTCTCCTCTGGGGCTGTGGGAGGCGACTAGGCCAGAAGCCACTAGGTTTGGGCTGGGAAATGGGACAACAGTGCAGACAGAGGACTAGTGTGCGTTGCAGAGGTGAGGGTGCTGGCCAGGAGCTAGTAGTACTCAGCGGGTGCTCCCAGAATGGGGAGGGTGGGGGCACTTCTCCTGCCCCCCCACACTGAGCCCCCCAGCCCGAGTCCCCTCTGGCCTCCTGCCCT
This sequence comes from Sorex araneus, assembly GCF_027595985.1. NCBI lineage: Eukaryota > Metazoa > Chordata > Mammalia > Eulipotyphla > Soricidae > Sorex > Sorex araneus. Next base: position 213,813,838 of record NC_073304.1, on the reverse strand, counting down.
CCTCAGTTTTCCCTCCCGGCACACCCGGCATCAGCGAAGCCTGAGCTCAGGGCCTGACCTGCCCCAGGGGTGGGCGCGGGCAGTGCCACACGCGTTGCATGACGTGGCCGGGTGCCCTCGGCGTGCAGGGAAGGGCTGCCTGCCGCCTTGCCAGGTGCGAGGTGAACTGCCCGGGGTGGAGGGACGCCCCCTCCCCCGCCCGGCTAATCCTGCAGGGTGTGGAGTCCCCATTCCCTGCTTACTCAGCAGACACTGCCAGACTCCACCCGGGGTCTGGGTCTGGAGGCCTCCCTGCCCAGCCCCCTCCCCGGGCTCCTGGGTGGGCGCCCTGGACCCCCGGACCCCTGGCCTCCCCTTCTCCCCTTCGCTCGAGCCACACAGACACTCCAGGCTTGGAGCCTTCCTCAAGGCTCGGCCACAACTCTTGAGCTCAGCGGGCCAAGTCCAGGACCCACCCTTCGCACACACACTCACACGCACCCATACACGTCCACAAATACACCCCCATGTACTACACACAGGCACAAATATGTTTGCAACACGCATAGGCACTACATACCAATACACACATTCGTACACAAATACACATATGCACACCTGTGTACATGACACATGCAGACACCTACACACATACCCCACATATGCACACAATCTATACACACAGCTATATATATATATATATATACACCTGCACACAATACATCAACAGACACTCATGCATACTATCTACATGTACATATATATGCACCTACATACATACACACATATAAACATATAAATATACACACATACACATGCATATACAAAAATGCCTACCCATGCACACACACCAAACATATCTATACACATGCATGTGTACGTGCACACATGTATACACATGCAATGAACACAGATGCACACACATACACACGTATGCAGCCAGGTTTCTCACTTGATCAATTACCAGCTAGGGCCACTGAAGACCTGCAGCCCGGGCACAGCTCCGGGTCCCCCCTGGGACTGTCCAGGGCCGCCCACTGGCACTGCCAGGCTGTGGTGCAGGAGACGTGGTCTGGCCCCCAGGGAAGCCCAGAGGCCCTCAGCGCGCCACCTTTGTCCCCGCTGGCTGTGTGACGGGGGCAACCCGGACCGTGGGGGCAGCTGCACCCACAGTGCAGGACGGAGGCTGCTGTCGCCGCCCGCGTGGGCTCTAAGACCCTGGGCTTGGCAACCACCGTCCTGTCCGGAGGGCACTCGGCCGGCTCAGGGCACTGCGCAGCCCAGCCCCAGCCCTGCGCTCGGCACACAGTGCTCGTGCCGAGACCCTGCCCTTCGCCAGACGCCCCAGCCCAGCTCTGCAGCGGGGGCCCGGGATAGCCCCCCCAACCCGGCAAACACACCTTCCCCCTCTGTGCAGTGCCAGTCCCGCACAGGAGCCAGGTCTAGGGCCCCTGAGGGACCCTGGGGACAGTCCAGTGAGAAAGTGGGAACCGAGGCCCAGGGACCCAGAGTAGAATCAAGCTGCCCTCGGCGGCCCCCTCCCCAGCCCCCCAGGCCCCCCACCCCGGGACCCCCACACTGCCCTTCCCTGGGGCAGAGGAAACTCATCTCCAGGCCCCTCTTTGGCTTCTGAGCCTCGGGTCTCAGGCTGCCGGTGGTTGGTAAACAGCTTATTAAGGTGATTAACGCTGCAATTAAAGCTGGAAAACAGAGGCCCGTGCCCGCTGAAGGCCCCCTCCTACCTGCCGCTTCTCCCCCCTTCCACCCCCTCAGGGCTGGGTTGATGCAACTCAGCCAGACTTGGGCACCCTTTGGGGGCCTCCCCCCACCCTAGGTCCTGCCCCACTGCCCAGAGCCCCCTTGTCCCCCCAGGAATGCTGGCAGGGCTAGAGAGAAAGAGAGACTGAGGCAGCCTGGGGACCCCTTGCAAGAGGGGCGGTCAGCCTGGGCAGCCCCAGCGCCTCACCCTCTTCCCCAGCCTGGGCAGGAGTGGGAGGGGGGACAGGCTCCCCTCGTGTCTCTGAGCCCAACATCCGGGAAGGATTCAGGGACCTTTAGGGATCCTGCTGATCTTTCCAGATCCTTCCACAAGCACTGACTCCAGCTCACCCGTGGTGAGGACCCACAGGACTCTGGCACCCGCCTGCAGCCTCATCCTTCCCCCTCACTGCCATCTCAGGAGTCCTGTTCTGCAGGGGGGGTGGTAGTAGGGTCCCCAGTAAGAGTATTTCCACATCCCCAGCTTCCCCGCTCCTGCTCAAAGCCTCATCCAAGTGCCACCTCTTCCAAGAAGCCTTCCCAGGTTTCCATCCACCTGCCGTGACTCACCACCCTGCTTTTTCTTCTGGCTGGGGGTCCGGTCCCCAACTGTGTGGGGTTTGTCCAGCAGGAAACCGGTCCAGGATCAGCCCTGCTCCTGACCTCAGGCCCCTGGCACAGACTGCGCCTGGCATTTCCAGGCTTCGGCCAGTTGCACGAACAGCCCCCAGAGGCCCTACCTCGGAGGAAGCTCTGAGACTCAGCAGACTCACCCCACCTGGGCTGGCACCCAGCAGGGCTGGGGCTGCCAGGGCTCGAAACGGGGGCTCCAGCATTCGAACGTGCCCTCTGGCGCGTCTCCTGCAGAGGGTGCCCAGAGACGGGGGTGCGGGGGAGCCCATCTCTCCTGTCACCATCGGCACCAACCACTTTCCCTCTTGGGCTTTTTGGGGTCACACCTGGTGATGCCCAGGGGTTACTCCCAGCTCTGCACTCAGGAATGACTCCTGACTGTGCTCGGGGGACCATATGGGATGCCGGGGTTTGAACCCAGGTCGGCTGCGTGCAAGGCAAGCTCTCGGCCCCAGCACCAACCACTTCCCTGGGCTGCGCAGAAGTGCCCTGTCATACATGTCACCTTCAGCCCCTCACTGTCCCCTTCTGATTCTCTCACCCGTCCTGCAGGCCAGGGAGCAGGGTCCCTAGGGGACCACAGGGGAAACTGAGGCTCAGAAGACTGATCTGCCCACCTTGGCATACACAATCATTCTGTGCTGGAGGCCGCCTCACTGCAGGTCCAGGGTGCCACATTCCAGCCCACAGCCCTGGCCCAGGACCTGTCCCCTCCCCCCCCCCCCCCCGCCCATGTCCCATAACCACCCCACCCCCTCCCAGGAGAGCGCCCAGGAAGAGGTCAGCCTGCTGGGGTAGGCAGGCCTTCGGGATCTACTTCCTGTCAGTGCCCCATTCGGGCGTGTGGGAGGGGGGGCCTCTGGGTACAGAGGGCTGCAGAAAATCCCCCTCAGAACACGCACGACAGAGGCGGGGCCTGGCAGAGCCTCTGCCTCCCGTCAGAGGAGGGGGCCTGGGACACGCCCCCCCAGGCTAAGTGAGGATGCTAGCCCTGCGGCCAGCCCTGGGGAGAAGGCCTGGAGCCAACACCAGCTTTGACTTCCTGCTGGAGAACCTGGACCCTCGGGGCTGGCTGGGTTCCCTCGCACCCCCCCCCACACACACACCCTCCAAAGCGTCAGGCTGGGTGCTGGGTGTGGCTGCCCCGGAGCACCTGCCTTGCCACCAGGACCCTGGCTCTGTCTGTGCCCCCTCCCGCAGCCCCCTCCCCTCACAGCGGGGCTGGCTCCCAGGGCGCTGGCTGGCCCGGAGGTGAGGAGAGGAGGAAGGGGAGGTCAGGGGTGGGGCTGAACCCCTCGGGAGGTCACCCGGGCAGTTAATCCAGCCTGACGGAGCAGGGCTGAGCGAGGAATCAGGGAGCTTACAACATCCTTTCATCCCAGCAGCCCGCCCGCCGCCCGCCCTCCTTCCTTCCTCTCTCTTTCTGCCCTTTTTTTCCCTCTCCCTCCCTTTGCTGGCAGCCCAGCCCTAATAAAATGCAGTGTCTCCAGCAAGTCTGCCCGGCTGCCGCCTCGCAGCTCTGCCCGCACGCAGCCCTCGCACCAAACTGCTCTGCTCGGCCCCGCCTGGCAGCTGCCGCTTAACCCTTGCCAGCCCAGCTGGCGTCCCGGCTGAAGGCCCTCCTCCCTCCCGCCTCCCCGGGGCACGGGGGAGGGGCAGGCCTGGCTTCCGGGAGGGAGGGAGACGGGTGAGGAGGCGGCTGGGGTGGGGGTGGGCTGGGCTGGGCTGCATCTCTTTGGCACTCTGCAGGAAGCACCCTGAGTCCTGTCCTGTTGTCCTGTCACCCGGGGCTGCCAGGTTTCACCTGGTTCTGCTGGGAACCTGGAAGGTGGGAGGGTGTCCCCCCCCCCAGGCCCCTAGGATGGCTGTGGTTGTCCCCTCTGACAGATGGGGAAACTGAGGCCAGATGGGGCAGCTGCAGGCTGAGCAGAGTGGGGTCAGCTCTGTGTGTCACTGTGTCCCCTCTGCTCTTTCTGCATCCAAGGCTTTTTCCATGCAGAAAGCTGCCTTCATGTGCAAGCGTGCATGTGCGCACGTGTGTGTGCACCTGTGTGTTAAGTTCTCATCTCTGGGTGTTGGCAGCCTTGACTCTGGACACGTGTGTTTTTTTTTTTTTTTAAATTTTTTTTTTTTTTTTTTACTTTTTGGGTCACACCTGGCGATGCACAGGGGTTACTCCTGGCTCTGCACTCAGGAATCACCCCTGGCGGTGCTCAGGGGACCATATGGGATGCTGGGATTCGAACCCGGGTCTGCCGCGTGCAAGGCAAACGCCCTACCCGCTGTGCTATCGCTCCAGCCCCTGGACACGTGTGTTTGTGTGGGTACCTCCGTGTGTCTGTGTAGGTGTCCCAGTGCCGGTGGGAATCTGGCCGTTGGGGGGCTGTGCCCCAGGTACTGAAGATCACGCTCACCCCCGGCTCTCCCTCTGCCAGGAGGGTGGCCCACCCCAGCCCCTTCTACCGTCCCAGTTCTCAGCAGCCAGAAGAGGAGCCACCTGGGGGGGCCTTGGGGCCAGTCCAGGGTGGGGGGAGTCAGGCCCCCAGCCCTCAAGGGAAACCGGAATGCCTTCTCTGTGGGGGTCTGTGGGGAGTCTGAGTCTTCCTGCCTCCACCCCATCAGGAGGGAGAGTCAGGAGGCTGAGGGGCAGCCCGAGAGTGCCTGGGCGTGGAGGCAGGAGGGGGTTTACACGCGTGTGCAAGCATGTCTGCGTGTGAGCTGGAGATCAAAGAACAGCCCCGAGGTGACCCGGCGGTGGCGGCGGAGGGCAGCTGGCTGGCGGGGAACGCCAAGCTGCCTGCCGAGTGGAGTCAGGGAGGCCACAGCTGGGCACCTCCCACTGCCCCAGACCTGCCCAGGTTGGGGCAACCCTGGTACCCAGAGGAGCACCTGGTCAGGGCCCCGGGCTCTGACTCCCCCAGGACCCCCAGCAACCACCCCCCCACCCGTCACTTTCCCAGACCCCCAGGTCCGCCCCTGAGCGCCGGCTGGCTGCCTCTGGCCTGGAGTTCAAAGAGCTCGGTGGTTCTGCACTGCTTTTTTATTAACGTTATATATAAAGACGGTCCAGTAAGAAAGCAGAAATGAGAAGGTGGGAGTGGGGCTGGCTTCATGCCTGACCCATGGGGTGGGATTCTTGGAGCTCCTCGCTCCGGCACCCCCACAAACCCCTGTCTCTCCCCGCTCCCTGGCCGACTGGTCCAGGAGGAGAGGACCACATAAATAGGAGAGTGTCCTGGGACGCTGGCTGCTGCTCTCTAAACAACAGAAGAAACTGCATCCCGCATTTCTATAGCTACCACGGCCTCACCCGGGCCACGCGGCAGGGGGGAAGGAGAGAGCTGGGGGGGCCACCTCCTCACCCCTCAAGGCCGGGAGTGCCACCGCCCCCCACTCCTGGCCGCTCCCTGGACCTTCTCCTCCAGGCCCACTCCGGGCTGCTGGAGCAATCTGTTTCCAAGGCCACCGGAAAGGGGGCGTTTGGGGGTTAGGCTTGCCTGGCACGTCTCCTTGGAGATTTGAGGTTTGGCGCCCAAACTGCCAACTTACTGGAGGAGAGGAGGGGGTGGGGTGGGGGCCGAGGTGTCTGCGCAGGGGCAGGGATTGGTCCTATCTGTAATCAATGCCCTTTGTTTTCCTCCTTTTTTTTTTTTTCAACAGCTTTTAAAACCAAAGTTGTGCAAAGTCCTGTCCAAGGAAGGCAGACCTTTGGGGAGGGGGCCCCCCGCGGCGTGCCCACGCCCTGCCACAGTTCTTTTCTCTAGAGCCACAGGTCAAGGCTCCTACACTCAAGGGGACAGGTTCTTTGGTTTGACCCTCAAAGCTTAAAAAGAAAAAGAGGGTTAGAAGTGCAGGGTGGGGGCCACCTCTCCGCCCCCCCTCCCCCAAGTCCCAGTCATGGTCCAATGTCTCTCTGGCAGGGGGGGTGCTCAGGAAGGAGGAGACAGGTGTCACTCCAGCCGCCCACCCCCGCGTCGCCCGGCTGCAGAATGAATGAGGACTAACGTCAGAAGCTGGACGATGGAGGTGAGTGTTGGGCCTGGGACGGCCAGTCCGGGCTCCTGGCACAGACGGGGGTCAGCTGTCCCAGCAGGAGCAGAACGCCAACACCTGGAGGGGGACCCCAGTGTCTAGGCAGGGAGAAGGAGGTGCAGGGCCATCCTCGGCCCATGCAGAATTCATCTGGCAGCTCTTGGGTCCCTGGAAGAAGGGGCAGGGCTGGGGAGAAGGGGGTGCCCTTCCCCCGGTGCTCCTCCGAGATTCCTGAGTGTCGGCAAGGACAGAGGCGCCTTCTGCCTGGTCCTGGGGGTCCTTCGTGGGAGGTTCAGGCCCGCCGGGTGCTCAGTACACAGCCCCGGGGTTGGGCGGGGGCCCCGGGGAGGCGTGGTGCAGGGTGGCCGGCTGGGGCGGCTGCTGCTGCAAGTGGGGTCCGTTCAGGCTCTGTGCGTGGTACCAGGAGCTGGTGGGGTCGTCCAGGTAGCTGGGGGAGGCACTGTAGGGGAGCGGCGGGGGCAGCTGGCTGCGGGCGGGGGCCGGGGCCGAGTGCGAGGACGTGTCCCAGAGGGCCGGGGACGGCGGGGAGTTGCAGGCCATAGAGTCGCTGTTGTTGGGGCTGTGCTCCAGGGGCACCTCCCCGTTCTTGTAGAGCTTCTTGAACTTGGAGCGGCGGTTCTGGAACCAGATTTTCACCTGCAGCCCAGGAGAAAGGGAGAGTTGGTGAGCCCCTCAGAGTGCTCAGCGGAGCCCCCCCCGCCGTAGACCCAGTGAATGACCCCCGCAAGGAGCCAGACACGAAGGCCTGCACCTTCTCCGGGCTGGGACAGGATTGGGGGCAAGGGACTGTGGCTTCTGAACCCTCACTTCCACTTACTAGGGATGGGACCAGGGGCACCCCCTGCCTTGGACCCCTCTGGTCATGCCCCCCTCAGGACACGATGACCAGGGTTACCCCGAGGAGGCCGGAGGAAGCAGAGACAGATCCCCCAGGTCCAGCCACCTGACCCACAGCACGCTCCCGGAACAGGCAGTGCGGGTGGGTGGCGGAGGGGCGCTCCTGCTCTTTAGTGGGCTTCAGAAGCCCAGAAGCCCAGGCACCCGAGAGAAGACAAACACACCCAGAGGAGCACCTCCTGGGCAGCAGCGTACTCACTCACAGCCTCGCACGCACGCGCGCTCACACACACACACACACACACACACACAAACACGCGCGCGCGCGCCCGGATACACCCAGACCAGACACTGCAAACCACAGCGGCCGCGCGCACACACTCCGGCGTCGCTGACAAGCTCCTTGGGGCCGAGGCTGGCTAGGGTGGGGGAGGGGGTGAGACCAGGGGACTGCGGAGCAGCTGAGGCCCGAGTCCCTCCATTTCCCTGGGGGGGTGTCTCCCCCTCCCCCCGCCGCTCCCCACCCCATGACTGACTGGTACAAACAATGAATCAGCTCCTCACCGGGTGACCCAGATTCCCGGCGGACCGGGCCCCACGCAGCCGCAGCCCAGGCCCGCCTGTCAACACCTGTTGGGAGCCAGGCGGCCGCCACTCCTCCCCCCTGCAGTGACAGGTCGCTGGGGGCTCTGGGGACCAGCGAGGTGGGGGCGGGACTCCCTCGGGGCCCTCTTCTCTCGGCTCTCTAGCCCATGGTGGACAGCAGCAAGGGGAGGAGCACTCAGGTGCCAGCAAGAATGTGAGGTTTCCAGGCTTGAGGGAAGCACACATTCTTGTCCACACATTCACCGGACAGACGCACAGCCGCATCCCCGTGCTCTCCGTGCAGAAACATGATGACCTTGGGTGTGTGCGTGTGTGTGTGTGTACAACCATGCATGTGTGTGGCGCCAGTCGCCAGGGCGCAGCTATGACTTGCGTATATACATGTGTACTGACATGTCTAGCCTGGGGGAGGACACGCGACGTGGACTCCTATTCCGAGAGTGACCAGAGCTGCCTGGATAGCTGGTGGCCGAGTCTGTCACACACACACACACACACACACACACACACACACACACACACACACACACACACACTCACTCACTCACTCACTCACTCACTCACTCACTCACTCACTCACTCCGGCCTGTGCCCTCAAATGCAGAAACTTCCCATAGAAGTTGAGACCAGCAGGAGCCTTAGAAGCCAGACAGGCGCGGTGGCGCCTGGGGAGCCCCGGGATCTGGCGCCCCCCTCGCCCCGGGGCGTCCGCCGCCGCCGCCGCCGCCGCCTCCGAAACTGACCTGAGTCTGCGTGAGGCCCAGCTGCGCTGCCAGCTCGGCGCGTTCGGGCAGCGCCAGGTACTGAGCCTTCTGGAAGCGGCGCTGCAGGGCGGCCAGCTGGTAGCTGGAGTAAATGGTGCGGGGCTTGCGGACCTTCTTGGGCTTCCCATTCACCATGCGCACCTCGGTTTCTGGCTCCTCCTTCACCGACACTGCGGGCAGATCAGCCGGAGGAAGGCTCAGCCGGGGCCTGCCTGCGACCCCCCGCGCCCTCCCGGGACCCGCGGGACGTCCCGCCCGGGGCTCACCGGGCACAGCTGGCCGCGGGCGTCTGGAAGGAGCCGCGGCGGCGCGGGGCACGGCGGCCGCCCCCGCTCCGCGCCCCGAGCCCACAGCGCGCTTCCCGGCGCCAGCAACCCGCCCGGCGAGCCCGGCCCGGCTCCCCTCCCGCCCCGCCGCGTGTCTCACCCCACCCCGCGCGCGCCTTTCCCTCGCCCCCTCCCGTCCGTCTGCCTTCCCTTAAATTAAAAGAATAAAATAAAAAATTTTAAAAAAACTTTCAATTTTAACTTTAAAAATACTTTTAAAAAAATGTAGCGTAGTTGCAGACTTTGCGAAAAGTTGCCAGCACGGCGCGGACTCCCCTCCATCCCGCCCTTCCTCCTTCCTCCCCATCCTTCCCTCGGTTCCTTTCTCCCGTCCCCTCTGCTCGCTTTGTCGCCGCGCATTTCTCCTGCGCCCCGGCCTCCACCTTTCCCTTTTCCGGCCGCTTCCCGGCTCCGTGGCTGCTTCCCTTCGCCTCCCCCCTCCATCCCCCGAAATTCGAGTGGGTCTTCTCTCTCCCGATCTCCCGATCCCCGGGCCAGACGCTGGAGCAGGGCTGGGGGGTGGTCCCTCGACCTCCCAGTCCCCGACGCCTACCCCCAAGTTCTCCAAAACGCACGGGAAGGCCGCCTGCATTTAGGGCGCGCGGACCCACCTGGACGCCGCGGGGCCCTCATCCCGGGCAGCCCCCGGGTCCCTCGCTCAGCTCGTCCCGGTCCTCCCCGGACCCGGGTCCCCAGCGCGCGCGCAGCCCCGAGTGGCGGCCGGCGGCTGGTGGGCTGGCGGTCCCCTCACCCCGCGCCGGTCCCCCCGGAGCCCAGCGGCTCCACGTCCAGCAGCGCCTCTCTCGCCTCCCCTCCGCGGGAGGGTCCCCGGGGGTGGCCGTGCCGTGGCCGCCGCCGCCGCCGCCGCCGCCGCCGCGGCGCGCGCCCCGCGGTCCTGCTCACCTGGGTCGGGCGCGGGCAGCGGCTGCTCGCGGTACGCGCCGTATTGCCGGTAGGAGGTCCCGTAGGTATATTCCGACTTGGGCGAGTAGGCGCCCGTGCCCGCCAGCCCGTTGAGGTTGAACTGGTGGTGGTAGGTGTAGGGGTTCACCGTCTGGCCGTAGGGCTGGCCCGAGTAGTAGTCGTGCTGGGGCGCGCTGTAGTAGCCCAGGTCCGTGACGGAAGACTCGGGCAGCGTGGGCGAGTCCTTGGAGCCCGCATGGCAGCTCAGCGAGCTGGAGATGTCGGTGAGGATGCTGCTGAGCTTGCGGTCGAAGGAGCCGCTCATGCTGGCGGGCGCCGCGCCTCCCCGGGGGCTGCTGGCCTCGGCCGGCCGGGTGGCCGCAGCGGGCGGGCGCGCGGGCTGGGGGCGCGGCGGCGGCGGCGGGGACACCGGCGGGGGCGTGTGTCCGCAGGGGGCCGCAGGGCCGGGCCGCGCGTCTCGGGGGAGGGGAGGCCGAGGGGCGCTCAGACCATCGCCGTCCTTCGGGTAGTTGCTGCGCGCCTCTCGCCGCGTCCCAAGCCACAGGCAAATGCTCCCAGCTCCGCCCGGCCAGCCGGTTATAGACTCAATAGAGCAGTCGCGGAGGGAGGCTCCTGCGCGCTGATTGGCTGCAAGTCTTGCCTTCGAGGCAAAACAGGCTCCTGCGCTTCTCTCTCTCTCTCTCTCTCCCCTCTCCTCTCTCTCTCTCTCTCTCTCTCTCTCTCTCTCTCTCTCTCTCTCTCTCTCTCTCTCTCTCTCTCTCTCTCTCCCCCTCTCCCTCTCTCTCTCTCTCCCCCTCTCCCTCTCTCTCTCTTTCTCTCTCCTCTCTCCTGTCTCTCCTCTCTCTGTCTCTCCTCTCTCTGTCTCTCCTCTCTGTCTCTCCTCTCTCTCTGCTCTCTCTCTCCCCCTCTCTCTCTCCTCTCTCCTGTCTCTCCTGTCTCTCTCCCTCCCTCTCTCTCCTGTCTCTCTCTGCTCTCTCTCTCCCTCTCTCTGCTGTCTCTCTCCCTCTCTCCCCCTCTTCTCTCTCTCCTCTCTTCCCCGCCCTCCTCCACCCCCTCTCCCCCACTATTCTTTGTTGTTACCCAAAACACACGCACAGCCCCCCACCCCATTCCTCCTCCCTTCACCCCCTCCCCCAGCCAAGATAACCCCCCCCAAGCACCCAGCAGGACCGGGTGGGGGAGGGTGCTTTGGCTGAGCCCTAAGGATCTGTCAGTCTGTCTGTCCCTGGCCAGGGCTGGGAGGGGGGCTCAGGTGATGGCAAAGCTAGGGAATGTGCCCATTGGGAATTTGAGAGGGGAGCTGGTCCTAGTAGGTATGTGTGTGTGTATGTGAGAATGCAAACACACAACTGTCCCCCAAGAGGGGAGGACCCAGAGCTCATGAACACTCATGAACATGTTTTCAAATCCAAAGAAGAAGGAGGGAAAATTAAGTTTGGAGGAAATGTTGGATCTGTGATGCAAACACAGTCTTTATAGCAATGCAGTCATAAGCTGGGATTTAAACAATTTTTATGGAGTCAGGGGTCATCAGGCAGAAGTGCCCTGGGCCTCCCAGGGTCATAAACCTGGGGGGGAGGGCCCTGATGGGGTGGGCCTGAGGGCAGGGATGTGCATTTAGGGGCGTCCAGCTGGGTGGGTGTAGCCAGTGGCTGAGTGCTGCTATTTCACCAACGGGGGTCCGTGGGGGTCTGATCCTGAGGTGCCCCGACTGTTGCAGGGATCAGGAGCTCCCTTAAGGTATACTGGGACACAGGCTGGTTCGCATGCTACAGTAGACTTGGGCCAGGTTTCGTGCATTTGGGGAGGGGGCCCCTCAGATGTGTGTGGGAGTCCTCCTCCTCCAGAACTCCCAGCGTGCATGCATGTGTGTGGGGGTTTGTGTGTGTGTGTGTGTGGGGGGTGCTGTGTGGGATCAGTATGCCCAGAGGCGGGGGGCGCCCTGTCTGAGTGAGGCTGTGGGGTTCTGTGCCCATGTGGACACGAGCCTCAGCACCTTCCTGATCCTCCCCCCCCCCTGCCGCAAAGCGCCACTGAACTCAGTCCCCCTAGGACACGAAGAGATTCCCTTTCCTAGGGACCCCTTCCCCCCAGCTCCGCGTCCTTCTCCGGCTCCTCTGAGCGTGTCTCTGGCCGCGGAGTCCGTTTTTCCAGTGCATTCTTGCCGGGAGGGGCGCCCCTCCACGTCTCAGTCGTTAGCCGCCGCATCCACCCTTCAGGCCGCGCCGCCGCCGCGTCTGTCCGGCCCCTTCCCCTGCCTGCCCACGCGTCCCAGGACACGCGGTGCCCGCGCGCCACCTCGTGGTCGCCCTCGGGACCTGCAGCCTCCGGCGTCTCCGCAGCCCGCCCGACGGCGCTCCCCTTCCTCCGTCCCCGCGGCAGAGCGTGTGTACTGGGGGCTCCGGGTTCCCTTCCAAGTTCAGACCCCTGGGGTGCCCGCTCCGGGACCTCGAGGGACTTGGAGAGATCCCGCTGATGGCGACCGAGGGTCACAGTCCGCTGGCCAGAGTGGGGCGGCAGTGCCCGCGTGGCCTGAGCGCTGGGGGCGGCCGCGGCGTGGGAAAGGTGGGGGCGGGGGCCGGGCGAGGGGAGCGCTATCTGTCTGTCTATCTCCGCGTCCCCCCAGCGCCTATCGCGCGCCGCTCCGAGCCCGTGGCGGGGCGAGTTGCCACCCGCTCTGGGTGCCCTCTGTTCTGTTGCCAAGAGGGCTCCAGAGCCCGGGGCGCTGGGACAGGAAGGGCATTGGGCGGGCCGGCTCCCCCTCCCTGGACGAGAGCGGGGGAGGCGGGCAGGGCCGGTCTTGGAACCCCCAGTTCCGCACCCAGAAAGGTCAGCGCGTTGCCAAGACCTTTCTCTGGGCTTCATCCTCTGAAAAATGAGGAGTCTCCTCCCCCTGGGGTCTCCTCCTGGCTTTCTCCTTTTCCCTCCTCACCCCAGAGCTGCAGTTCACTCGAGTAACCGCTGAACGGGGATCTGACCTCCTGAACGTGGCCGGTCCATCCGTTTGGATAGTTTCTGTGCTCATTTAACTCTGAAAGTCCGAGTTTTTAGAAATAGGCCAGCAAGGCAGCACCAAGAGGCTCAAGAGAGCTATTAAAGAATTGACCCTAGGGGGGGCTGGAGTGATAGCATAGCGGGTAGGGCGTTTGCCTTGCACGCGGCCGACCCAGGTTCAAATCCCAGCATCCCATATGGTCCCCTGAGCACCGCCAGGAGTAATTCCTGAGTGCAGAGCCAGGAGTAACCCCTGTGCATCGCCAGGTGTGACCCAAAAAAAAAAAAAAAACCAAAAAAAAAAAAAAAAAGAATTGACCCTAGGGGCTGGAGCAATAGCACAAGGTGTAGAGCGTTTGCCTTGCATGCAGTCAACCCCAGTTGATTCCCAGCATCCCATATGGTCCTCTGAGCACTGCCAGGGGTGATTCCTGAGTGCACAGCCAGGAGTAACCCCTGTGCATTGCCAGGTGTGACCCAAAAAGCAAAAAAAAAAAAAAAAAAAAAGAAGAGAATTGACCCTAAAAGACTAGTTAGGGGGGCTGGAGCAATAGCACAGCGGGTAGGGCGGGTAGGGCGTTTGCCTTGCACGCGGCCGACCCGGGTTTGATTCCCAGCATCCCATATGGTCCCCTGAGCACCGCCAGGGGTGATTCCTGAGTGCATGAGCCAGGAGTGAAGTGACCCCTGTGCATTGCTGGGTGTGACCCAAAAAGAAAACAAACAAACAAAAAGACTAGTTAGGATCCCCGCTGCACACATGGTCAGCTCCGAGTCACCAGGCCGTGTCTGTCCACTGCTACCTCCCAATGCTCACTTTGATAGGGGGTGGGGTGGGTTCCATCCAGCAAGTGCTCCCCCCACCCATGCTCTTGCTCTCTCTCTCTGGCCCTGGATGTTTCCTGAATGAATAGCCAATTCCCTCTGTACTGGAGAAAAGCTGGGTCACCTGAGACGCCTCCCAGGGCTAGGGAAGGGCACGCACGGAGCCAGCACCAGCGCCGAGCTGCCCCCCTTCAGGCTATTGCCAGGAGTGCCTTCCCAGGGGCCTGCCAGGCCAGCAGGACAAGAGCCACTGGCTGCAGGGCGGGCAGCTGCCAGCTCTGGTGGCCAGGTCACCAAAGGATGCCGTGGGACCAGCACCGCCCACTCTACCTCGCCTGGGCCAACAAGATGAGCAGGTGCTAGCCAGGCCCCAGTACTGCCCCTGGCGGAGCGGAGGGCTGACACAGGCCCCTGCATCAGGGCCTCTGTGAGTTGGGCGTAAGGGAGAAGGGCAGTGCCAGGCAATACCCAGATCCCATCGCCCCCTCTTGTCCTGGCACCGAGAGAGAGAAGGTACCTGTTGAAGGAAGCGGCTTCCTGTGCATCATGCACCTGGGCTCACGGAGTGCCAGGTGTGGGGAGAAATCAGGCGGGAGGCTGGCCAGCAGGTCTGTTTCTGCTGCCTGGGTAGCTGGCGCCATCTAGTGGCCAAAGTGAGGAGCCTCGCAGGACCTGCACCATCATCGCCCTCAGAAACATCGTTATTTCAGGAGCGTATTAGTGCTACATAGTTACTGGGGGCGAGGGGTTGGGGGTGGGTGAGGAGCTGGGAGGGGGCGGGCATTAGGGCCACACCTGGGTGGTAACTGTAAGTTACTCTTGGCTACTCCTGGCTCTGTACCTGAGGGTCACTATGTGCTCAGTCTGTTCATCTCTCTTTCATTCATCACCTTTTCTGACTTGCACCCTTCTCCGCCCATAGGTGTCCATTCTCTCCTTTGTAAATCATCAGAAGGTGGACTGGGAGAAGGCCTCTGAGTGGTGTCCAGGCTCTCATGTTCTGTTTCTACCTTCTCCGAGTCTTTATGCAAGCCCGCAACCTGAGCTGTGCAGCCGAGGCCCTATCCTCGTGCTGCCTCAAGCCCCCTTGTGAAGGCAGAAAGATGCTTGACCGGAGGCCTGAGGGCCAGGGAGAGGCCCAGGAGGCCATGGATGGTGGGGGTACGAGGTGGAGGCCGGGGAGAGGCCCCAGTGGAGAGCAGAGACTTGACCTAGCACTGAGGGAACCCCTGCTGGAAGGGCCCTTCTGGCTGCTGCTGGTGACAAATCAGAAGGAAGAAGGGTAAGGCCAGCGTCAGGGAGGGAGATAGAGGGGAAGTCGAGGCAGAGGGGAGCTCACATTCCTGCATTAGGAAGTGGCTGCGTGTGCGCATCTGAGAGAGAGGGAGAAGAGAAAGTTCGCAGTGATTGAATGTGAGTGGCAAGGAGGGAGACAGCAGGGGGGCCCCTGAGCAGTAAGTGGGGCTTCTTTCTCTGAGAGAGACAGGGCTCAGGGGTTCTGGTAGGGAAGAGATATTCCTTTGTTTTTGGTTTCTAAACGTTCCCTGGAGCATAACACACCTGCAGGAAATGTTCACAGCCTGTGTCCCCACATTCAGCACTCGCTCCCTCCTGGGTCTGTGTGTCTTAACTCCAAGCTCCAGAGTTTTGCTTCTTCTCTGGGGGGGGGGGGGGGTTGGGCCACACCTGGCCATACTCGGGTTATTCCTGACTCGATGCTATATGCACCGCCAGGGATTTGAACAAGGCTCGTGACCTCCTGCGAGGTAAGTGCTTTGCCTGCTGCATTGTTTTTCAGCCCTTGCTTTTGACTTGCGTTGAACAGAGAGGTCTAGAGTGTGTGCGCTGCATCCAGATTGTTGCCACCGTGGTTTATTCTGTCCTTGATGCGGCTGTTCTACCGCCCATGGGCTTGCAGATGGTTTCGGTAGGGGGCGCTCTTGAGCAGAGCTGCTGCATGCATTCGGCCACTTCTCTCGATGCTCACTTTGCTGTTGGGTCCCCCAAAGCGGGACAGTGTCCTGCTGGACATGCGTGCTGCTATGAACAGCTCTCCACAGAGCCAGCGCCATTAGCATTGCTTTGATCTTGTTCAGCTGGAGTGTCGAGCTGGTGGAAGGGGGCTGTCCAGCAGGGTGTGAAGGAGGGTGTGAGGGAGGCAGGGACTGGAGGTGCATCTTGGGAGCCCATGGTCAGAGTTGGGGGCAGCGGTTAGCCAGTGCAGAAAGAGAGGGAGCCAAGACTGGAGCGATAGCACAGCAGGTAGGGCGCTTGCCTTGCACGTGGCCGATCCGGGTTCGATTCCCAGCATCCCATATGGTTCCCTGAGCACTGCCAGGGGTAATTCCTGAGTGCATGAGCCAGGAATAACCCCTGTGCATTGCTGGGTGTGACCCTAAAAGCAAAAAAAAGGGGGGGGAGTGGAGGAGGGTACCCAGGTGTTGGCAGTGTAGTAGGTGCTGTGGTCCTGGGACTCGAAGGCGGGCAGGTTGGGGGGAGAGGGGACTGTCAGGAGAAGGAAACAGCCTGCAACTTGTTTTTTTGTTGTTGTTGGTTTGGTTTGGTTCGGGGGCCACACTCAGCAGTGCTCAGCGCTTATCCCTGGCTCTGTACCCGGGAATCACTCCTGGTGGGCTCAGGGGACCTATGCAGAAGAAGTGCTGGGGATCGAACCCACGTCAGCCTTGTGCAAGGCAAACACCTACCTGCTGTACTATCACTCCAGCCCCCGCAACCCGGGGTTCTGCCAGGCTCACCCAGCCCAAACGGGTTGAGCATGCAGATGTGCCCGCTGAATGACGTTGGGGGGGGGTGTTGGCAGTATCAGGAAGAGCGGGTTCAGGAGAGGGGAAGCGGGGAGGCTGTTTACAGCCGCAGCAGCCGAGGTGAGTGGGAGGGGAGGAAATGAAAGGAGCCAGTGGAGGCAACTTTGCAGTTGGGCTGGGAGAGGCAGGAGGGAGCGTGTGAGGGTGTTGTAAATGGGCGCAAGCCTGTTTAATGTTAATTATAGCAGCCAGGCCTGCGGGGTTAATCAGGAGTGGAAGCCCAGAGTCGGGGTGTGTGTGTGTGGGGGGGCAGGGTAGGAGCTGGAACTCTGCCCACCGGGAGCCTGACAACAGCTTGGTTGAGACGAGAGGGAAGATGAGCGATAAGCCCAGGCTTCCCAGGAGCCCTCACCGTCAGGCCAGGAACGAGGTCACCCCGTGTCCCTGTCCCCTGAGACGGCACTCCTATGGCCCTCTTAAGACAGAGGGAGAAACTGAGGCACAGAATCAGGCCCCCCCCTCCCAGCGTCAGCTCTCTGCGGGCAGCACTTCCAGTTTCCGGGTCAGAAGGTACCAGATACTTGTGGGTTTGGCACCACCCACCTTCCAGTCCTTTCCCTCATGTACCAAACATTTCAGACTGGAAAGGTGTTCGGGTGGGGCCGGAACCACAGCACAGCAGGGAGGGCGTTTGCCTTGCACACAGCTGAGCCGGGTTCTATCCGTGTCATCCCATATGGTCACGGGAGCACTGCCAGGAGTGATCCCTGAGTGCAGAGCCAGAAGTAACCCCGTGATCCCTGGAGCATCGCCAGGTATGACCCAAAAAGCCAAAATACAAACAAAAAGCAAAACAAAACAGGAAAGATGTTTAGGATGTTCTTTTCTTTCTTTCTTCCTTTCTTTCTTTCTTTCTTTCTTTCTTTCTTTCTTTCTTTCTTTCTTTCTTTCTTTCTTTCTTTCTTTCTTTCTTTCTTTCTTTCTTTCTTCCTTCCTTCCTTCCTTCCTTCCTTTCTCTCTTTCTTTCCTTCTTTCTTTCCTTCCTTTCTTCCTTCCTTCCTCCCTTCCTTCCTTCCTTCCTTCCTTCCTTCCTTCCTTCCTTTCTTTTCTTTTTTTTTTTTCTGATCACATCCAAAAATAAAGGATGCTCCTGGCTTTCCACTCAGGAATTATTCCTGTCAATGCATGGGGGACCATATGGGATGCCGGGGATTGAACCCCGTCTGCCGTGTGCAAGGCAAACTTTGCCGTACCCACTGTTCTATCGCTCCGACCCCTGTTCAGGATATTCTGCATCCAGTGAAATGATCCTTCAAAAGTGAACAAGAATAAAGCCCCTCCTCAGATCAAGACTGGGGGGAATTTGTTTTCCATAAAGCTGCCTGGGAAGAAATGCTTAGTTCTCCAGTGAGAAAAAAAAAATACATTATAGGTCAAAGGTCAATTTTATGCAAAGAAAGGAAGGAAGAACATTAAAGAAGGGATGGGTGGAGGTAAAGTGGCTGAGTCAAGTACAGAGCTGAGAAGATGGTTCAAAGAGCTCTCCCTGCCCCTCACTGCATGACTCCCACCCTGCCACCCCCCAAAAACGGCACTTTACGGAGGTGACCCATGAACAGAGGCAGGAGGAGGTGAGGGAGTGAGTGGAGGGGCATCCATGGAGACGGCAGGTGGGAGGAAGGGCTGGTACAAAGGTCCTGAACTGGGGTGAGGGGCAGGGGACATGCCTGATGGTTTTGAAGGCTGAGAAGAAGGCCAGCGTTACTGACCAGAGAGTTGGGGAGCATGCCTGGAGATACCATCAGGGGGCTGGGAAGAGTGTGGGCGGTTGCCAGGACTTCAAACTGTGAAATGAGGGACTGTTCAGAATTTTGAGCCGAGGAGCGTCAGAGCCCGACTCTTCCCCTTTCAAGGAGACGGCCTCTGTACGGGTCTTTTCAAGTGCATCAGGTGAGAGTTTTTTGTTTGTTTTTCTTTTTTTCTTTTTGGGTCACACCCAGCGATGCTCAGGGGTTATTCCTGGCTCTGCACTCAGGAATCACCCCTGGTGGTGCTCAGGGGACCATATGGGATGCTGGGAATTGAACCCGGGTCGGCCGCGTGCAAGACAAACGCCCTACCCGCTGTGCTATCACTCCAGCCCCAAGACGGGAGTTTTTAAGCTTCTCAGGTGTGTAGATTTGTGCCTTATGAAATCCGGGGTGTTTTTAAACATTGTTTCTTGAAATATTATTTCTGAGCCCCTTCTCCTGGGACTTGCTTAGTTCAGGTGTGGGTATTTCACAGATCTTTTAGGTTCTGTTTATTTTTTATCATTTTTTCCCTTTTTATTCTCTAGGCAGGATCGTTTCCATCAACTTTCTTTTTGTTCATGACTCTTTTGTTTGCTGTTATCTATTGCCAAGCCTCATTCAGTGACTTTTTTCATTTCAG
Source organism: Sorex araneus (assembly GCF_027595985.1). Lineage (NCBI taxonomy): Eukaryota > Metazoa > Chordata > Mammalia > Eulipotyphla > Soricidae > Sorex > Sorex araneus. The sequence goes on along the minus strand of NC_073304.1, from coordinate 213,794,941 downwards.
CGACTGCAATATTTACTCCAGAGGGTCTTTTGCTTGTCTGTTTGGGTTTTTTTTTTTTTTTTTTTGCTTTTTGGGCCACACCCGGCAATGCTCAGGGGTCACTCCTGGCTCTGCACTCAGGAATTACCCCTGGCAGTGCTCAGGGGACCATATGGGATGCTGGGAATCGAACCCAGGTCTGCTGTGTGCAAGGCAAACACCCTACCCGCTGTGCTATCGCTCCAGCCCCTGTCTGTTTGGTTTTATTTTGTTTGGGGGCCACACCTGGCGATGCTCAGGGGTTACCCTGGCTCTGCACTTAGGAATCACTCCTGTGGTGCACAGGGGACACACGGAGAGCCTTACCCACTGTACTATCTCTCCTGCCCCTTCCTCGAAAACGTTGCTTTGATTTCTTTCCAATTTTTCTTTTTTGTTTTTGGAGGCCACACCTGGCAGTGCTCAGGGTTTAGTCCTAGCTCTGCTTTCAGGGATCACTCCCGGCATGGCTTAGGGGACCATCTGGGATACCAGGGATCAAAGCTGATCAGCCACGAGCAAGACAAGCGTCCTACTCACTGAGCTATTGCGCTGGCCCCTTCTTTCAAAAATTTTCTGTCTCTTTATATATATTCTTTTTGTTTTTCTTTTTGGGTCACACCTGGTGATGTTTAGGGGTTACTCCTGGCTCTATACTCAGAAATTACTCCTGGCGTTCCTTGGGGGACCATATGGGAGGCCGGGGATCAAACTCTGGTTGGCCGTGTGCAAGGCAAACACCCTACCCGCTGTGCTATCACTCTGGTTTCTATTTATATTCTATATTTGTTCAGACACCTCCTGAAGATGTGGTATTACTCAGGCCCTTCGGGTTGGGGATACTAGGGTCACCCCAGCAGTGCTCACGGGGCTCCAGAGCTGTACCCCACAATTCTTGGGGGACTGTCTGATGCCAGGAATTGGACCCAGGCTGGCCACGTGAAAGGCATGCCCTCTGACACTGCGCTATCTCCTGATCCCAAAAGACGAGCATTTAAAATTCTGTAATATGATAACGGGAATTAGAATTTTTTGCTTCACCCAGGGTTATTGTCTTGCTAAAGAATATAGCGACTTATTTGCTAAGTCACTTTTTTGCAGTAGCTTTGCAAAGCTTGGTGTATTTCTGTCGTGTGGGGCCAAAGCTGCTCTAATTTATTTTATTTTTGTATTTTGGACCACAGCCGGGGGTGCTCAGGGGTTATTCCTGGCTCTGCACTCAGGAATCACTTCTGGTGGGCTTGGGGGACCATATGGGATGCCAGGGGTCAAACCAGGTTGGCTGAGTGCAAAAGAAAACCCTTATTGTACTATCACTCCAACTCCAAAGCCGCTTTATTATCTGAGCCATCAATAGTGATTCCAAATTTTAAAGCTCCTCTCCTCATTATGCACTCTTCTGGAAACTGTTAGGTTTTGTTTATTTTTTTAGGTACTATGATTTTATGATTTATAATATTGATAACGGGCTGGAGCGATAACATAGCAAGGAAGGTGTTTGTACACGGTCAACCCGGGTTCGATTCCTTCACCCCTCTCAGAGAGCCCGGCATGCTACTGAGAGTATTGAGCCCGCGAGGCAGAGCCTGGCAAGCTACTCGTGCGTATTGGATATGCCAAAAACAGTAACAATAAGTCTCTCAATGAGAAACATTACTGGTGTCCGCTCGAACAAAATCGATGAGCAACGGGATCACAGTGACAGTGACAGTGTTTTGTTGTTGTTGTTGTTTTAGTTAGATTTCAGATTTCAGGGGCCAAAGTAATAGTACAGTGCGTAGGCCAACCCAGGTTTGATCTCTGACATCCCACGTGGTCCCCTAGCACTGCCAGGAATAGTCCCTGAGTGCAGAGCCAGGAGTAATCCCTGAGCATCGCCAGGTATGACTCAAACACCAACATAAATAAATTAATGAAATTAGATTTCAGATTTCAAAAAGGTCATTTTTGGGGTCAGAGCAATAGGACTTCAGGAAGGGTACTTGCTTTGCACATGTCCGACCTGGGTTCCATCTCCGGTCACTCAAAACCCTGCCTGGAGTGGTCTCTGAGTACATATCTAGGAGTAACCCTGAGGACTGCCAGGTGTAGCCCCCAAATCAAAACATAAATAAATAAAAATCGACTTTAAAAAACAGAAGTCATGGGGCTGGAGCGATAGCACAGCGGGTAGGGCGTTTGCCTTGCACGCGGCCGACCCGGGTTCTAATCCCAGCATCCCATATGGTCCCCTGAGCACCGCCAGGGGTGATTCCTGAGTGCAGAGCCAGGAGTGACCCTTGTGCATTGCCAGGTGTGACCCAAAAAGCAAAAAAAAAAAAAAAAAAAAAAACACAGAAGTCATTGTCTATTGCCAACTTAATGGTTATTATTATTATTATTATTATTATTATTATTATTATTATTACTTGCTTTTGGGTCACACCTGGCGATGCACAGGGGTTACTCCTGGCCCTGCACTCAGGAATTACTCCTGGCGGTGCTCAGGGGACCATATGGGATGCTGGGAATCAAACCCGGGTCGGCCACGTGCAAGGCAAACGCCCTACCCGCTGTGCTATCTTGCCAGCCCCTTAATGGTTATTTCAGTGTAAGAAGTGATTCTTAAATATTCCAACAACACCATTTCCCATTACTTATTTCTATTTTGGTTTCGAGGGCATACCTGTAGGTACAAAGAAGCTCTTTGCAGCTCTGTGAGGGAGTCGGGGGGAGGTTACTTCTGGCGGTGCCAGGGGTGGAACCCGGTCTCTGGCATGCAGGGAATGCACACTAGTCACTGGAGTAATTCCCCTGGTGTGCTTCGTTCCTAAGGTTCACTCTCAGTGAGATGTATTGCCAGGTGAAAAAATTAAGACACCATATATGTATGGTCCCCCGAGCCCACCAGGAGTGACCCTTGAGTGCAGATTCAGAAATAAGCCCTGAGCACCAAAAAAAAAAAAAAAAAAATTGAAAAAGTATCAAGATACGGAATGGGGAGAGAGCGCAAAGGGCTGGAGACGTGCTCTGCAGGCAGGAGGCCCGGGGCCCTCTCCCACCTCACACCTGGCTCCCGGCTTAGCACCGAGTAGGCCTTCAAAAAAAAATAATAAATCAAGGTGGAAAGAATATGTATAGGGGTTGGAATGAGAGTATAGTGGCCAGGACGCTTGCCTTGCACACAGGTCACCCAGGTTCAACTCCTGGGACCCCATATGGTCCCCTGAGCCTGCCAAGAATGATCCCTGAGCACAGGGCCGGGAGTAAGCCCTGAGCATTGGCAGGTGTGGCCCCCAAATTAAAACAAAACAAAACAAAAAATATTTTGTGTAAATTTGCTCTCAGTCATCTTAGAAAAGCAGATATATATATTTGCCTCCAAACAATGAGAGGATAAATCATTAAATTAAAAAGGAATGCCTGATCCACAGTAACAGTACAGCGGGTAGGGTGTTTGCCTTGCATGCGACGGACCAAGGTTCTTCGATCCCCAGCATCCCATATAGTCCCTCCAGCACAGCCAAGAGTAATTCCTGAGCATCATTGGGTGTCACCCAAAAAGAAAGAAAGAAAGAAAGAAAGAAAGAAAGAAAGAAAGAAAGAAAGAAAGAAAGAAAGAAAGAAAGAAAGAAAGAAAGGAATGCTTACCTACTACACAGCTACCCCTAAAGATTATAGATACAAATATCTTTAACCATTAGCAAGGAGATTCAACATTACAGCATTGATGTGAGAATATTATACGTCATGACCAAAGAGAAATTTATTCCAGGGATTATAAAGATAACTCAATATCTGAAAATGATTCCATGATAATCACCTACATTCAAAGGTTAAGGAAGCAAAAGCACATTATGATAGCAATTGATGCAGGGAAAACATGTGACAAAATTCAACACCCATTCAGGATGGAAACGCTCAGGAAATTGGGAAGAGAGGACTACCCACCCTTGGCAGTGAACATCGAACAGCCTACTTAACGGTGAGCGGCTAAATGCCTTCCCCTCAGGTCAGAGCTCTGGATCTGCTCCCCAGCTCAGAAGGCGAGGCAAGCAATTAAAATAAGTACGGGGTGGGGAGGGGGTGTGTGATGGGAGGGAACCTGGGGACACTGGTGCTGGGAAATGTACACTGGTGGAGGGATGGGTGTTGGAATACCATATGACTGAACTCTAGCCATGAATGGCTTTGTAAAAAAATTTAATTAATTAAAAAAAAGAGCACATATTTCTAGTAAAGGACCCCTCTCCAGATACCTAGTAAAGGGTCCTTTCCAATATTGTTATTTATCTAAGCATTATTCATTTGCCAATTAAATCTGAATGACTCTTACAAATTACAAGGAAGTCATATTTTAAAAAATAAACAATAAAATAAGTACAGATCTGAAGGGAGGAGATGAAGCTATTCTAATTTACAGATGATGTGATATTCTACCCTTAAAAAAAATTTCAAGGAATCTGCAAAACATGAAAAAGGAAAAACCTAGAACTAATAAGCGTGCTCAGCAAGGTCTCGGGATACAAAATCAACACACAAAATCAATTGTGCTGGGCTGGAGCGATAGCACAGTGGGTAGGGCATTTGCCTTACATGCGGTTGACTCGGGTTCGATTCCCAGCATCCCATATGGTCCCCTGAGCACCGCCAGGGGTGATTACTGAGTGCAGAGCCAGGAGTAACCCCTGTGCATCGCCAGGTGTGACCCAAAAAGCAAAAAAAAAAATCAATTGTGCTTCTACAAAGGAGCATGGAAATAGAAATAAAAACACAGTGCCCCCTGCAATTGCTCAAGTTTGGGGGAAATAAGCGTAAATCTAATCAAACATGTGCAGGACGGACACCGGCCCCAGCATGTGGCTCGGACTAAGGGAGCCCCATGCTGCCTCCCACAGAGATGTGGCTTAAGTGCGTATCCCAGTGGGCCATCACCTGGGCCTTCCCCCGCTGCCTTTGACTCGGCCTCACTGTTCTAGCTTTAACCATGTGATTCTTGCGGCCACATTTCCTCAGAGCTCAGATAATGAGAATGAGAATAATTCCATTAGGATACAGCGCCAGTGGCTTCAGGAGGGGGGCGAGGGGGGATGGCTCCACGGCTGTTGTTTCCATGAGAGATGGGAGGAGACACATAACAGGAGTGAGGAGGTCGATCGGCAAAAGCAAGGCCTGTGCACGGTGCAGAAAGGAATGCAGGCGGACCCCGATGCAGAAGGGGCGGGGAGACGTTCCCCCCTCCCCCTGCACCGTGAACTGCGCGGGTGGGACCTCCTCGGTAGGCGAGTGCTTGTAAAGCAGGGACGGTCCTGTCACCCCAGTGCTTTGCCGGCACCCTCGGACCCAAGCTTGCCCGGATTGCTCTGTGAAACACGGCAACTTCTATTTCCTGACTCACAAGTCCATAAGGGGGGGAGGGGGGTGCACGGACGGGAGGGGGGACGGGGGGATAGCTGAGGGGGAAATTTTGCTCTTTTTTTTTCTTTTTGGGTCACACCTGGCGATGCACAGGGGTTACTCCTGGCTCTGCACTCAGGAATTACTCCTGGCAGTGCTCAGGGGACCATATGGGATGCTGGGAAAGGAAACCCAGGTCGGCCGCGTGCAAGGCAAATGCCCTACCCACTGTGCTATCTATCGCTCCAGCCCCTGCTTTTGGTTTTTGGGCCTCAGCCGGTGGTGCTCAGGGCTTACTCCTGGCTCTGTGCTCAGGGATCACTCCTGGCTCCGTGCTCAGGGATCATTAGGGCACGCAAGGCAAGGGCCCTACCGACTCTACTATCTCTCCACCCGCAGAAAGAGAAATTTTGATCACAGATGCCTTGAGCTCTGACAGCAGAGAGCTAATTTTATCAGCTCTTACCCACATTAAGGCTATTTACAGCAAGGCAAGACCACATCAAGGCAACAACAAAAAAAAATGTTCCCCTGAGGTCTTAGGTTCTTAGATTTGAAAAATGGAGTTTCCAATGGTCTTCCTGCTTCCTTTTTTTTTTTGGTTTTGGGGTCACACCCAAGTGATGCTCAGGGCTCAGGGGTTACTCCCGGCTCTGTATTCAGGAATCTCTCCTGGTGGGGTTGGGGGGGAGGGGACCATACATGGCCCTGGGTCCTGGCTCTGGTTGACAGCGTGCAAGGCAAGTGCCTTCCCCACTGCACTCTCGCTCCAGCACCTCGTTCTTCTTCCTAGAAAGTAGTTTTGCCAGGGGCTCTCCTCGGTCCCGTGCTCAGGAACGATCCCTGGAGGTGCTCAGGGGCCACACGTGCTGCTGGGTTTTGAGCTGCGGCTGGCCACATTCCAGGCGAGCGCCTTACCTGCTGTACCTTCCCTCCCACCCCGGACTTTCTGTTCTCTTGTCGCCATGCCAGTTCTGAGCCCAGGGCCTCACGGATGCACAGCCCGAGGGCTGCCGCTGAGCCACACCCCAAATGCAGGTTTTCTTCATTTCTTTACTAAAACGGGACTCGGCATCTGTCTGAGTCGGGCTGCTCCTGAGGAACAGAGCTCACAGGCTGCTCTCCTGTCTGTCTGTCTGTCTGTCTGTCTGTCTGTCTGTGGTGGGAATTGGTGCCGGAGCTGCAGACCCCCGAGAGGCCCTGCTCACCATCAGGGCCAGTGGACGTGATGCTCTGTTCCCACCGCCCAGGAGCAGCCCCCAGCCCAGGGCAGCGGTGTGGGAAGGTTCCCAAGGGAATCAGAGGCAGCCGAGACCCCGTGCCGGGGCAGCTACAGCAGAGCAGGTGTCTCGCTCGCTGACCCCTCGGGCTCCCTCAGTCCTCGGTTGGGCGAGGGACCCCACTCTGGGAGTGCAAACTGCCTTTCTCAGCCTCCCGATCCAAGTGCAAATCCCAGAAAGCATCAACGGACAGTCCAGAATCCTGCTTTGCTGGAGACGGGCCACCCAGAACCCACCCCACTCCCGTTCCCTGCATGAAATGAATCACCCAGGGGCTAGAGTGAGTACCGGGGTCAGGAGCTTTCCACGCATGGAGCTGACCCGGGTTCAATCCTTAGCATCACTTATGGTCCTCTGAGCACCACCACTGGCAGTGATCCCTGAGCGCAGAGCCAGGAGTAAATCTTGAGCATCACTGGATATATCCCAATGCCCCCCACCCCCCGCCACCCCACCACCAACGTCCCACAAATTAGGGCTGGAGTACAAGGGTCCGCCTTTGATTCCTGGTACTACATGGTCCCCTGAGCACCTTGAAATAATTTCCAAGCACAGAGTCAGGAGTCGCCCCTGAACACTACCACGTGAGGACCAAAGAGGCGGAGGAGAAATATGGGTAATGTTTATTTAATTTTCCCAAATACATTTATGCTCTTCTGAAAATGTTATTCTAGAATACGCAATAATATAGCTCTCAGAATTTATTCAATAAAGAATGAGAAACAGAGGCTGGAGCGATAGTACAGCGAGTAGGGCATTCGCCTTGCATGCAGCCGACCTGGGCATCCCGTATTAACCTCTGAGCACCACCAGGAGTAATTCCTGAGTGCAGAGCTGGGAGTAACCTCTGAGAACCATCAGGCATGCTCCCCCACCCTCAAAAGAAAAAAAAAAAGACAAGACAAAACAAAAAAAAAATAAATAAAATAAAATCACCTTTTTAAAAAAAAATAAAGATGGGGCTGGAGTGATAGCACAGTGGGTAGGGCGTTTGCCTTGCACACGGCCGAGCTGGGTTTGATTCCCAGCATCCCATATGGTCCCCTGAGCACCGCCAGGAGTAATTCCTGAGTGCAGAGACAGGAGTAACCCCTGTGCATCGTCGGGTGTGAACCAAAAAACAAACAAACAAACAAACAAAAAACCAGAGAGAAACAGTTAAGATGCATTTTCCTCTACCCAAGGACAGAGAGAAACGTGATAAAACTGTTTTCTTTGTCTTGTGCCTTAGTTTTCAATGGGCTCTACGAAGAATTAGCACGGGCAGCTTCTTTTAACTGGTTCTGTTGTTGTTTTATTTAAGTCATATTTATGGGCCTGGGAGGTAAATAATAGAGAATAACATAATTTCAATTAAATACCCATTTCAATAACTTTCGGTGGCAGTCCTAAAGCATGCATATATTATAGATGATGCGGTTTTGGTTTTCTCCTCTCTCTGCCGGGGCTGTGTCCCAGATTGGCGCTCCCAGCCGTCAGCAGGGTGGTCTGGGGCACAGGGGGAGGGGGGCCTGCCTCCCGTGTGCTTCCAGCAGCCTCACCCAGCAGTCCTGGCTGGGATGCCCTCTCGGGCCCCTCATCCTGCAGTTGCGCCTCTGCCGGTGCCCTTGGTCTGTGCCCCAGGGCGCTGCCCGCCTCCAGCCCAGGCCCGGAGCAGGGAGGAGTGGTTCCCTAAAGACCCCGAGGCTCTTACCAGAAGAGAGAGGAGCCGGCGCCCCCGGCAAAAGCATTCTCCCTGGCCATTACCCCGCAGGCAGGCGGCCAGCCAAGGGCTTTCCGCTAAATCACTTTGGGCCAGATCCCTGGAGCCAAATAGACATGCTTCCATTTGATCGCCTGCCTGACTGGCTTGAGCGGTCTGTGATGCGTCTCTCACTGACTGGACCGGGAGGTTCTTTTTTTTTTTTTCCATTTTGGGTCACACTGGGCGATGCACAGGGGTTACTCCTGACTCTGCACTCAGGAATTACTCCTGGCAGTGCTGGGGGACCATATGGGATGCTGGGAATCGAACTCGGGTTGGCCATGTGCAAGGCAAACGCCCTGCCCGCTGTGCTGTCACTCCAGCCCCTGGACCGGGAGGCTCTGGGGACATGGATCACCTCAGCCAGGCCGGGGGCTGCTGCGTTCTCAGTGTTCCTTCCACTCTCTCTTCCTCTGCACTCTCCAGAGTCACAGCCCCAGCCCTAACCCGGGCCGGGCACATGGACTCTACCTACCGCCTCCCAGATTCTTGGATGAGGGGACTCAAACCCCGCTCACTGTCCTCATCCCCAAGTGTCCCCAGACCCTTCACTGAGTGAAAGAGTGAAAGGCTGTTAGCCGCCGTGGCCAACCAGTGACTTCCTCCTCCTGTCTCCCCAACACTGCTAACCCCACAGCGCGGCTCAACCCAGACCCCCCCCACCCGCCCCTTCTCGACTGACACCACAGTCACTCACTGCTGGGCTCCAGATGGCCTGTGTCTGCCTCCAGCATCAGGTGTCAGCTCTCTCCAAGAAGCCCTCCAGGATACACACCCGAGTCCCCCAAGCTGAGAGCCCTTCCCTAGAATCTTCCAGTCCTGCTCCTCCTTCTCTCTACCTTCTGGCCCCTGGTGTCCATTCACGCACACTTGGCTTCCTTCGTCCTTGCCTCCTTCACTGTGGCAGCAATCTGGCCGCTGTGGGTGGTCGGCCGGTGGGTCTCTCCCTAGAGATCAGCACTACCCAGCTGGTGGCCTGACGACCCCCTCAGGTCCCCCGGGATGTTCCGAGGGGCACAGGTGAAAAATCACGTCTATCGAAGGCCAGGACACACAACTAGGGGGCCAATTAGCAGGGCAGGAGGAGCCAGCGGGAGGAAACGAGGGAGGCAGGGGCCGAGAGACGCAGCTCGGGGCGTGAGCCCGGCATCTCCAGAATCCGGGCCCCCCAGACCCAGCCCAGTGTGTCCCAGATGTGCCTCAGCCATCAGGTGCAGGACTGAGTCGGCGTGGCTGGGTGGAGAGACGTGGTTCCGGGCGTGAGCACCCGTGGCAGGGGGTGAGGCCGTCTCCGGGACTCTGGGGCGTTTATCCCCAGCCCAGGAGTGCCTCAGCCGTCAGGTGAGTGACTGAATCTGGACCTGCTCGGTGCTCACTTTGCAAGAGCACCAGTCTATGCTGCGTGCCGGGGAAAGCTGTCCCAGACAGTCACGCGCAGAACTCTCGGCAAAACCAGGTGCCCGAGTGGCCTTACCTAGTGGCCTGGCCGGCCCGTAGGCCGCGGGAGTGCAGCATGGCCACCAGCACTCCGAGAACCCCCTCCTACTTCCGGCCCTACCCAAGCACCTTCCCGTGCTCCATACATGAGGATCTCCCCCACCCTTTCTGGTTCCCGACTCCGATTCCCAGCCCCTCCCACTGGAGCCCTCCCCCCCTCAACCCCCCTGTCCCATCACCCAGGGATGAGAGGAGCATGCGCATGCTTTGGTTTGCAAAGGGGGTTTGCTGTCTTGTCCCCCTGTCCTGTTGCCCCGTACCCCGCTAGGCCTTCTCTCTGGGGCTTGGCTCCTGCCCTGTCCCTCTACAGGACAGCTTCCCAGGGAGATGGGGCGGGGGCCCTGGGAGAGCCAGTTCAGGATGGGAGGGGGGGTGAGGGGTACAGTGGGCCAAGGCCCCTGCCCTGCCCAGCCTCATGGCCCAGCTGGGAGATCCTGGGGGCTGAGGGGCGCAGTGGCGACACTGTTATGTGAGGGATTTCAGTGGAGCTTCTGAGCCCAAGGCTAAGGGGGGTTGAACTTGTGTGTGTGTGGGGGGGGTTGTCCCACTCAGCAGTGCTCGGGGGCTTACTCCTGGCCCTGTGCTCAGGGATCACTCCTGGTGGTGCTCAGGTGGCCTTGTGGGATGTTGGGGATAGAACAGGGGAGGACCGTGTGCAAAGTGAGTGACTTAACCCCTGAACTGTCTCTCCAGCCCAAGGAGGTGGGGGTGTCCAAAGTGGGTTGGTACACCGGGTGGAGTCAAAGGCCTGCCAAGGGCCTTGGTGTGTCCTGATGGCCCAAACACTGAGCTGGGGGCTGGGCAGATGGACAGTGAGGCCTGGCTGTGCCCAGCTGCCGCAGCTAAGAGGCAGGCTTGTGGTCATTCACAGGCTGCCCCAAGTCAAAGAGGGGTTCCATGACTAAGGAGGCAGGGAGAATGGACGCCTGTGAACCACACCTATTACACTTGCCCCCTTCTTTATGGGGAAGGAAAAGGGGTGTCAGAAAAAGGCTCCTAGTTCTGCATGGGGCCCCGGGGGAGTTGGCAGCAAGCGTTGCAAAGGGCAGAGAATGCAGTTCTATTCTGGCCTCCTACCGGGCTCCTGCAGTGAGTGCTCAGGCGCCTTCGGGGTTGCACCCAGCCATGGACAGGGCACCACATGGTTCCGGGGTTCGAACAGGGCCATCCTCATGCCGGCATATTTCTCTGCCCCCTACCCAACTCGTGCCCGCCAGCAGTCTCTCTGGTTCCAGCCCGGACCTTGGTCAGCCCTCCAGCCCCATCCGTGGGCTGCAGTGAGCTGCACCGTCACCAGGTGGCAGGCTCGCCCACTCCACAGAGCGGGGATTTGGGATTGGCGGAGGGATTGCTGACTGGGTCATTCATTCATTCATTCATGCTTTTTATTGCCCAAGCGCTCTGGAGCCCTGACATGTGCCAGCAGGCATTGGGCTGGGTGTGAGGAGGAGGCAGGAGTGGCCGGCAGGAGGTCTGCGTTCCGGACCCCGAGCCCAGGTCCTGCGCAGCGTCACCACGCTCCCCGCCCAGGGGGTCCCCAAGGTCCCCGATGGTGGTGGCGGTGTCTGGGGTCAGCCTGTTGCCTGGAGCAGTCCCCTGGCAGTCCGCGTCCTTCGGTGGGAGCCATGCATCGCGCAGGGGGCCTGAGCGGGCTTGCACGGCCACCAGGAGCCCTGTTCTCCCACCCCTGCAGGGCGGCTGAGGTGCAGCCGCGTCCAGGGTTTGGGGTTTGCTCCATCGGGGTTCCTCCAAGCAGGCCTGACTCGTCGCAGAGCCTCTCTCCCTCTCTCCTGTTCCCTCTCTCTCCCTCCCTTCCCTCTGCTGGGCTCTGGTCCTTCCTCCTAGCAAGGCGCACCCTGAGAGCAGGCAGTGGGTGCCTGGAGCACCCCGGGGTGGGGGTCAGGGAGCGGGCGGGCGTCCAGGGAGCTTCCAGCGCCTTCCTCCTTTCCTCGTGCTTGGCTCCTCTCCTGGCCCCTTGGGGGTGCTCCAGCCTTGATCTGGGTCTCCCCTGAGCTGCAGCTGTTGGTTGGCAGAACCGGCTCAGTGGGAGCCACAGGGGGTGCACTCCTGGGTTTGGGGTGCTGAGGACTCTGCCGAGGGTCCAAGTGCCCAGAGCTAAACGTGAGGAGCTCGGGTCCTGGCCGCTTCCTGAGCTCTGGGGCTCTGGAGAGGGTGGGGTGACTCCCTGGGGGTCCCCCCGGGAGTGGTCAGCCGTGGGCCTCCCCTGGGAAGCAGACCCTGGGCAGGTGGGCCTGGTTCTCCTCTCCTCTCTCCTCCTACCCAGTTCGCCCAGCTGCTGGGAAGCCCCTTGCTCAGCGGGTACTGACTGTACCCTCTGAGTCACAGCTCAGCTCAGCTGCAAGGCATCTAGCCATGCCCATGGCCTTGGCATTGGGCCCAGGGGCCTTGCCAACAGTGCCCCCAGGACCTGCCCCTCCCCCCACGCCCCACACACGCACCCTCTGTGCCTGCGGCCATTAAGACCTGCCCCACCCCCCAGAAATCCTCTTTGAGAAGTGGGGGTGGCAAAGCCCCCTGACCCCCACTCTGCCAGGTGGGGGGGGGGAGTCCCAGGCTTATCAGCTCATCACATTCCGATCATTCCCCGTGGGCAGGGAGGGGGCAGTTGAGAATGCTGCCCGGCTTCACTCTCTGAAGTCTGCGAACCTCCAATCCCTCCCTCTCCCCCAGACCTGGAGCTTGGGTTCCCCGGGGGCTTTCCAGAACCTTCCACCATGGCCCCATGACTAGCTCCTGATGCTTTTCCTGTCCTGTTCTTCCTTTCTGTCCATTTCTCTTCTCTCTTCTGCCATCCCCAGAGTCTGGGGTAGGAAGTGGGGGACGCGTCTGGAGTTCCCCTCACGGTCTCTCTCACCTGGGAACTCGGGGTGCTCTGCCCCGGCCCCCCCCCCTGCTCTCCCCATCTCCCAGGGTCCAGGACTTGCTCTTCCTGGCACTGGGCTCCCTGGAGCTCCAGAGTCCTGGGCTTCATGTCCTTGGGGTCTCAGTCCACTCTCCCAGGTATGTCCAGGAGAGAGTCCCCACCCCCAGACCTCCCTCCAAACAGCACTGGGCAGGGCCGAGCGATACGCAGCCACACTGGGCTCAATCCTGGCCACCCACGGGGTCCCCCAAGCACCGCCAGAAGGGATTCCCGAGTGCAGAGCCAGGAGTGACCCCTGTGCATTGCCACGTCTGGCCTGTGCCCGTCCCCCAAATGGCACTGGACAGTTCCTCCATTGGCCTCCCCCTCCCCCCAGCCCTGGAGACCCTTGGTCTCTTGCTCCAGATGGGGGTGGGGGGTGGGGGGAGTGTTCCTGCCCAGCTACACACGGAACATCTGGTTACTGGACCCCATACCTGAGCAGGTATGCTGTTCTCCAAAGACAGATGCACGCCTCTGCCCTCTGGCTACTCCATGTCCTGATCACAGAGAGAGTTGGTGAGGGCTGGGATCCAAGAACCTCAAGTTCTGATTCCTCCTTGGGTCAACCCGCTCTGGGACCCGGGGCTAGTCAGTGCTCTCGCCTGATTCCCCAAGGGAGGGCAGGAATGGACAAAGCGGGGGGGGGGGGGCAGTCTCGTGTTCCATACTTCGGACCATGAAGGGTTCCATGAAGGCCATGGAGCCGAGTTGCACTGGGGTGTCCCCTTTCGAGTCGTGGGGGGTCTGTTCTCCACTTTGGGGTAGCCCCCCACGCAGTGCTCAGAGCCACCTGACAATTTCAAGCTGAAACCAAAGCGGGAAGGAAGGACCAGGTGCCGGTGTTGTGTGGAAGTACTTGGAATTGGGGCCACACTTGGCGGTGCTCAGGGCTGGCTCAGACGTCACTTCTGGGTGGGCGCGCGGGCCTGTGCGCAGTGTCCGGGGTTGGGTCCGGGTTGGCCTGGCCAAGGCAGGAGCCCTGCTGGCCTGCTGTGGCTCAGCCCCACGTGGCGGCTGTTCCACCCAGAGATAAGAAGGCGAGAACCACACCGAACTAGGACAACCTTGATCGAGCTTAACCCTGAGAAGAAATTTTTTAAAAAGCAGAAGGGAAAAAGCTGCGCGGAGACCTGGGTGATTCTGTCCATTCGTTCATTCACGGACTACACGTTCGTTCTGTCTACAGAGTTCAAAAACAGGCAAAACTAGTCTGGTAGAGGTGGGGGGTGGGGGGACCAGGCAGCTGGAGGGGGCGATGCTCAGATCAGCTTCTCTGGGCTCAGGTTACTTAGGGTGTGCTTGTAAGAAGACGCACTGGCTTTTCAGTCTGCAGGTCTGGGAAACAAAGAGGAGGAACAGAGAGCCTCAGCAACTCCCCACAAACCACACAGCTCCGAGTGGGGGCGGTTCAAAGACTTTGTTCTTTCTTCTGCTGGCCCTCAGTCTGCAATGGTCCTGCAAAGTGGAAAGTCGCTTTGTCTGGGGACAGGGGTGGGGGTGGGGGGGTGCTCAGTTTGCTCTGTTAGGTGGGGTGGGAAAGAAAGCAAATTAGCTTTGAGAGGGGTGGGCAGAGTTCCTGGCTCAGAGACTGGGTGGGGGGAGAAGGGGAGGGAGAGAGGGGGGGGGGAGAGGAGGGAGGGAGAGAGAGGGGAGGGGAGGGGGAAGAGAGGGAGAGTGGAGAGGGGGAGACGGAAAGGGAGAGAGGGGAGGGGAGCGAGGGGAAGGGAAAGAGGGGGAGGGGGAGAGGGGAGAGGGGGGAGGAGCGGGGCTGGGGGACAGGGTCTCTCCTGAGGGGAGCCTGAGTTTCTGGGGCAGAATGGAGAGGAGGAGGGGCGGGGGAAGACAGAGCCCCAGGGTGACTCGAGGCCCCCACCCATCAGCCCTGAGCTCGGGGATGGATGGCGCCTCCCCCCTTCTCTGTCCTCCGTGCCCTGGGAGGACCCACACTGAAGCAGCCTGGGGGGCGGGAGGGGGTTAATAGCAAGGCAGGAACCGCTGTGGTCTGTGCTAAGGAGGCTCCAGGTCCATGTGGAGCTGAGAGGCAGCCTGGGGGGTGGGGTGGGGGGGACAGAGCTGGAGGGGGGCATAGCAGGCATATCTGAGTCTCCTCTGTATCAAGGCCCAACCCCAAGGTCGCCTCCTCCAGCAAGCCTTCCCAGATTTCCACACAGAGAGCCGAGCCGAGTCGCATCCACGCTCCAGAACACAGCCGCAGTGGAAGAGAGGCTGTCTGCTCCCCCCCGCCCCCCCCCCCCCCGCACCCCTGGTGCTGACTGTAGGAGGCCCTGCTCTCTGCCCCCAGGTGTCCAGTATGGACTTGGTCCCCCAACTCCCGAGGGAGAGCAGAGCAGCAGAAGGGGCTTCAGAGCCCGGGGAGAAGGTGGGGAGGCCAGTGGGGCCAGGACCCCCCCCCCCCGCCCCCCGCCTCCCGCCCCCTCCCCGGGGGGCACTGTCCTGACTCAGCACTTTCCGCAAAGAGACCCGGACACCCCCCCTGCCAGACAGTCCCTCCCCTCACCCGCCAATGCAGGAGGGGGGCTAGCGGGTCCAGCCCCCACCCCACTGTCCACAGGGGCACTCTGGGTCTGAGAGGCGTGGCCCCTCCCTCGGGCTGACTGTCCTGAGTCCAGTGGGGGCAGGAAGGGGCGGAGAGCAGCCGGGGCTGGGCCCTCGGCCCCCAAGGGCACCCAAGGCCCTTTCTCCTGGCCCGCACCCTCCACCAGCCCGTTCTGAGTCGGGTGACACCTCAGTCCCTGTCCCAGAGGGGCATGGGGACAGAGGGAGACAGCCCTGGCGGCTGGAAAAGGGGGTGAGGAAGAAGGTTCCAGAAGGTCCTCAGCGGGGAGGAGAGGGGCAGCCAGTCAGTCAGGAGGGGGCGGCACAGGCCGGACCCCTGACACTGTAGCTAAGCTTCCAGGGGGGGCGGGCGGCCCGTGGCTCTCTCTGGGCCTCGGCTGGAGTCGGGGACAGGCCCTGGGCAATGCCCGCGCCCTCTCGCCCCCCCAGCCGGCCCTGTCAGCTCCTTGATTATTTTTTCCTGTGGGCTCGGCGGCAGGCCCGGCCTCCTGCCCAGGATGTACGGCAGGCAGCGGCTCGTCTGACCCAGCCTGGCCCTGGGGGCCTCGTCCCTGCCTCCCCCACCATCTCAGCGCTTCCCTTCTCCTCCTGGGGGCCTGGGCGGGCCCCTCCGGACCTCCCCGCACCCTCACCCTCCGCTAGAGCCTTTGGGGCACTGCCAGGTGGCAGCCAGGGCCAGCGCACCCCGGGAGCGCCCAGCAGGCGCTACTGGGCCTCGCCCATGGCCCGGCCCTCGGGCGCCCCGCTCCCACCCACCCGTGTCCAGAACCTGCTCAGCCAAGTGAGACAAGAGTAATGGCCGCAGCGGGGCTGACCCGGAGCTCTGGCCCGGCGCCCAGTGCCGGGAACACGGTCCGTAAATATTTGGGGAGTGAGCAGTGCCCGCCCCTCTCCGCCAGCCCCTTCCTGCAGCCACAGAAGCTCGTGGGGGGACGGAGGCTGCAGCGTCCGCCTCTGCCTCTGAGCGGGGGTCCGGCCGGAGTCCCTAAGGGGGAGTCCTGGTCCGGGCCCTCCAGATGCCCCTTTTTTCCGGGGCACAGAGGCCCTTGCTGACGGCTATACTCCAGCACCTACTCCTCCCTTTGGTGCACGTTTGGGGGTATCTCGGAAAGGGGGATACAGCCTTCGGCCCCTCCCCCGCTCCTCTTGTTCCCGGGGACCCCCTCCAGCACGGTTGTCCATCTGTCTGCTCTCAGTCTGTCTGCTGAGTCCTGCCAGGGTTCAGAGCTGGGAGGGGGAGCTGCTTCTTGGGGTCCCCCTGTTTGGGAGCGAGGGGTCACAGTCCTCAGCTGTCCCTGACCTTGGGGGCAGCATCTGGTGCAGGCAGGTGGGAGTCAGCCGTCACTCTGGCTGCTGGTGACAGGGGCGCTGGGAGAGTCTTGGGGGACCCCCTCCCGCCTTCCCACAGCCTGGGCAGGAGCTGTGGGTGCGGGCTGGCTGGGCTGTGCTCAGGACGGGGAAGGGGGACAGGCCAGCCAGTGGACCCTCTGGGCTCGGCTTCCTGGCCTGTGCAGTGGCGGAGTAAGAGCTGTGGGTCAGATGAGATCGGGCACGCGGGCCTGAGCCTGGGGGCGAGGCCAACAGCCACTCGGACGGGAGATGAAGACTCCAGACCCGGCCAGTGGCCCTGCTCTCTCAGCCCGGGGTCATAGCAGGCATCTGTGGGGGGAGGGGGGACGGGCGGGAAGCAAATGGCCATGTGGGAAAAACGTACTTTGAGAGCCACAGACTGTGTCCCCCGCCAGCCCAGCTCCCTTCCCACCCTCTGGCTCTCACGGTCCCCCAGATCCGGTGCCCTCCCACCACCCTGCCCTGCCCGGCCGGTGCCCGTCTCACTTCCAGGAAAAGGGACATAAACACAGCTGGGGTGGATGTGGAGACCCCCCCCAGCATCCGCTCCGGAAACATTGGGGTGGTCGGGGCGTCTGTCTGGGTCGTGGAGGGTCTGGAAATTCCTAGGACTGCCGGGAGCCAGGAGAGCGGGCAGAGCTCCCCTTCCAGGAAGAGCGAGGGTGCCTGAGGGCCAGGCCAGGGTGGTCCCCCCCCCCCCGGCTGTGTCCAGGTCCCTGCCCCCCTTCCTTGCCCACCTCAGGGGGAGTGAACTGGGCAGCCCTGTGACTGAGCCCTCGTTCCCTGAGGACGGAGAATGTGAAACGCTCACTGGCCATTTGTCTGTCTTTGGATAAACATGGGTTCAGATGTCTTTCAGATGCCTTTTGGGGACCTGGCTGGCGCTGCCCCCGGGCTGCCCTCCCCCGCTCTGCTCCGTGTAGAGCAGCTGCCCTCCTTCCACCAGCCCCGTCAGCCCGGCCTTGCTGGGACATCCGGTGGCACCGCAGCTGGCGGCACCCTGAGCCAGTCTGATGCGTGAGCGGTGAAGAGAGGGTCGTCAGAGACGCTCCCTCGGGCGGCCTGTGGTCAGAGCAGGGGCAGTGGGGCATCCTCTGAGCCCCCTAAGTGTCTGCTGATGCCACCGAGACAGCCCAGGCCAGTGACACTCTCCCGCACACACATCTTCCAGGGGTCAGCACGGGAGCGACTGCACAGCGGGGAGGGCGTTTGCCTTACACGCAGCCGACCCAGGTTCAATCCCCAGCATCCCATAAGGTCCTCTGAGCACCGCCAGGAGTAATTCCTGAGTGCAGAGCCAGGAGAAACCCCTGAGCATCACCAAGTTTTAAAATTTAATTTTTTTTTTTTTAAATTTTTAAAACTCTCCCCAGGGAATGTAGTGCTGGGTTCCTGCCTGTCCTTATCTTCTTTCTTTTCTCCTTCAGGCTTTGGTTTGGGAGCCATGCCCAATAGTGCTCAACGGTGATTCCTGATTCTGTGCTAAGGGGATCATTCTAGAAAGTGTTCAGGGACCATAATGAGATGCCAGGGATCAAATGTGGGTCAGCCATGTGCAAGGCAAATGCCGTACTATCTCTCCAGCCCCCTACTATCTCTCTCCCCCCCCAACATTTTGGGGTGTGTGGCTTTATTGAGATACTACCTACATGTTATACAGCTTGTACATTTATTTATTTATTTATTTATTTTGGTTTGTGGGCCATACCCAGCTGTGGTCAGGCTCGCCCTGACTCTGTACCAGGGATCAAGCTGGGGTTAGCCGCCTGCAAGGCAAGCGCCTTAATGCCTGTAAGTTGTTCTCTACCCTCGCTTATGCATATAAAGTGTGAGATTCCAGGACCGGATATAGAACCAAAGCTGTACGACCATCACCACCAATTCTGCAACATTTTCCTCACCCCCAAAAGAAACCCCATACAAGGCTGGAGAGATAGTATAGTGGGAAGCTGACCCAAGTTTAATCCCTGGCATCCCATATGGTCTCCTGAGCACTACCAAGAATAATTCCTGAGTGCAGAGCCAGGAGTAACCCTTGCACATCACTGGTGTGACCCCTCTCCCCCAAAGGAACACACAGAGAAAGAAACTCCCTACCCTTTGCCTCTCACTAGACAACTTGCCCCTCCCTCCCAACTCTGGAATTAGATCGCTGGCTTTCTGCTCTGGGCTTCTTGAGAAGGTGGGACCAGAATTTAGGCAAACTGTCTTTATGGCTAAGTGACTTTTGTTGGGCAGGTTTATCCATAGAGTCATGGATACGCGTCCTCTTGTTCACGTGCACAGCTACGACCCATCATCCGGAGGATCATGGTTTCCTTGGGGATCTCAGGACCAGCTCTGTGATAGACATCTGTGTGAAAGTGTGTGTCATTTCTCCAGGGCACATACCTGAGCCAAACAGCTGGCTCCAATAGCAAGTGTGTGTAGAACCACTGGAGGAAGTGCTCGGCTGCTTTCCAAGCCATTGCATCACCCTGCATTCCCACACAACGAACGCACCTGCAACTCCTTCCCATCTTCAGCACACACCTGAGTTTTCCTCCGAGCCACCCCTGCGGGTGTGAAGATGTAGCTCCATGTGGGTTTGATGTGCACTTTGTGGGTGATTACTGACTCGGGGCCCTTGGCTTTCTTGTCAGCCACTTGTCTGCCTTTGGGGAAATACCTCGTCGGACCCTTTGCCCGCTTGTAAGTGGGTTGCCTTTTTACCATTGAGGTGGAAGAATTTCTTCTAGATACAAATCCCTTGTCAGACTCACAAATATTCTCTTCCAGAGATAGTACAGGTGTTAAGGCACTTGCCTTGTACGTGGTTGACCTGCGTTCCATCCCCAGTATCACGTATGGTACTGGGAGCACCACCGGAAGTGACACCTGAGCCAGAACTGGAAGGAAGCCCTGAGCACTGCTGGGTGACGCCCAAACAAACAAGCAAACCAAAGCAAACAAATTCCTTGTTGTTCTTTCTACAGGTTATCTTTCCAGGTTCTTTTCCTTCTTCTCCTTCCCTGTCTATGCTGTTGGTAGCAAGGCTTGCCCGTGCTGCTTTGTTGTGTGTCTGCCGGAGTTGGGGGTGGAAGCGTTTAGTGTGGTGCTCTTGGCTCTTGCACAGTTAGTGGCTGTGGCTCAAGATACTTTATTGGGGTTCTGGGATTCCCAGAGTCACCCACTAACCTTGGCTTCCTTTCTCTTCCTTTCTCTCTCTCTCTCTTTCTTTCTTTCTTCCTTTCTCTCTTTCTTTCTTTATTTCCTTCCTTCTCTCTTCTCTTTCTTTCTTTCTTTCTTTCTTTCTTTCTTTCTTTCTTTCTTTCTCTCTCTCTTTCTTTCTTTATTTCCTTCCTTCTTTTTTCTCTTTCTTCCTTCCTTCCTTTCTTTCTTTCCTTCCTTCTTTCTTTCTTTTTTTTTTTTTTTTTGCTTTTTGGGTCACACCCAGCGATGCTCAGGGGTTACTCCTGGCTTTTCACTCAGGAATTACTCCTGGCGGTGCTTGGGGGACCATATGGGATGCCGGGGATTGAACCCGGGTCGGCCGCGTGCAAGGCAAACGCCCTACCCGCTGTGCTATCACTCCGGCCCCTCTCTCTCTCTTTCTTTCTTTATTTCTTTCCTTCTTTCTTCTTTCTTTCTTTCTTTCTTTCTTTTTTTCTTTCTTTCTTTCTTTCTTTCTTTCTTTCTTTCTTTCTTTCTTTCTTTCTTTCTTTCTTTCTTTCTTCCTTCCTTCCTTCCTTCCTTCCTCTCTCTCTTCTTTCTTTTTGGTTTTGTTAGTTTGGGGGCCACACCCAGCTATCCTCAGGGCTTACTCCTGGCACAGTGCTCAGGGATGGCTCCAGGTGGGGCTTGGGGACCATATGAGATGTCAGGAATTGATCCCGGGTCCGTTGTGTGCAAGGCCAGCGCCCACCCTGCTGTCCTATGGCTCCAGCCCTGATCTCCCTTTCCTACTGCTGCTTGTATTTGGGGGGAGAGGGTGTTTAGAGCTGGTGCTCTATTGCCAGTTCCAGAATCACGATTCCCCCTACATTGTCCTCTTGGAAACTGGCAGACTTGAATCTTGTATCCAAAGGTCCTTTAGAGCTCGCCTCAGCACAGGGTCTGAGGCAGGTGCCTGGCTGTGCTCTTTTGCATGTGGGAATCAGCCCTCCCCCTGCTCCTCTTCCCACACACCTTGAATGTTCACAAAACACCCAGTTGCATCTGGGCCTCTGGGGTGCCAGGGAGCACCAAAGAGAAAAATCAACCCACAAGACACGTCCGGGTTTTGCAGGCCCACCTCACATCATCTGCCCCGCCACTGACCTCCACCGGCCCTGGCTGGACCTAACTCTTTCCTTTTTTGTTCATTCACCAGGCATTTTATTGAACCCCTCCTTGGAGGGTATGCAACACAGGGCCGGAGAGCTGTCTTCCAGGCGCCCACAATGGCTGAGACCAGGCTTGGCTCCCTGGCACCCCTCACAGTCCCCTGGGCACCTCCAGGGGTCACGCCTGAGCCTAGAGTCAGGAAAGCGCCCTGACACTGCCAGGTGTGACCCCCAAACAAACAGCCGAAGATGCTGGACATAAAGAGGTCAGTAGGACACAATCCTCGTTCTGGAGGAGTTAGCAATCTAGCGGCTAGGACAGCCACATAAGCGGAAAAGGAAGCTTTGGTCAGCGCCTAAGTTTGCTGTGAGCGCACAGAAAGTGGCCAGACTGTTTGCATTCCCACCGGCAGTGAACGAGAGTTCCTGCTGCTGGACACCTTGCCAGCACCTTGTGCTGTCAGCCTGCTGGGTCTCAGCCTTCTGGAGCGTCGCACGCTGTCTCATCTGCGTCTCCCTGATGCTATGCAATGCTGAGTGCCGCGTTTGTTCGCAGCCTACATAATCTTTGGTGAGATATCTGTTTAAATCTTTCTCTTCTTCCTTCCTTCCTTCCTTCCTTCCTTCCTTCCTTCCTTCCTTCCTTCCTTCCTTCCTTCCTTCCTTCCTTCCTTCCTTCCTTCCTTCCTCCCTCCCTCCCTCCCTCCCTCCCTCTCTCTCTCCCTTCCTTCCTTCCTTCCTTCCTTCCTTCCTTCCTTCCTTCCTTCCTTCCTTCCTTCCTTCCTTCCTTCTTCTTTCTTTCTTTCTTTCTTTCTTTCTTTCTTTCTTTCTTTCTTTCTTTCTTTCTTTCTTTCTTTCTTTCTTTCTTTCTTTCTTTCGTCACACCCAGTGGTGCTCAGGGCTTACTCCTGGCTCTGCACTCAGAATTCCCATGTGGCAGGGCTCCACATGGGATACTGGGGATCAAACTGGGCTGGCCACATGCCAGGCAAGCCCCTTACCCGCTGTACTATCTCTTTGGTCCCTCATCTCTTTCTTAATTGTTTGTTTTCTTTTTCAGAGGAGGCCCCTTCCAAGCAGGCCTGGCTGGGGAACAGGGGCCACTCCTAGAGATTCTTGGCCAACAGGGTTCGACACTGGGACCCAAGATCCAGGGCACTTAGGCCCAGCAAAGGTGGAGGGCTCTGGAGCCAGGCCAGCCTTGCTGGGGGTTCCATCTGTGGGCCCCCCAGAAGTGCTAGGGGGTATTCCTTCGTCTTGCACTGGTTCTTTCTGCCTCTCTTGCCATAGAATATGTTGTTCTGATACTTCATCCCTAACCCTTGTCTCCCAACGCAGCCTTACCTGCAAAGAACATTAACAGCTAATGTTTGCTGGGCCTCACCACAGGCCGACATTTCCCCAAGCCTTACATTTAGATGACCTCATTTAATCCTTGCTTGGGCCCGATGGAATCTACCAGTTCTCCCCACTTTGCAGATGAGGAGACGGAAGCTCAGCATGGTTCAGTAACTTGCCCGAGGTTGCACAGTGAGGGCAAAAGGAAGGGGGAGGGGAGTGGGAACCTGATTCGAAAACCCCTGCTCTTCCCTGCCCCCCCATCCACCGTGGCTTATTCCCGAAACTCTGCCCACTTATGATTTACTGAGCTCCACTATGTAGTACGCTGAAATAACAAGTCAGCGAGCGAGTAAAAGAATTAATAGAACTGCATCGTCAGAGCTGGAAGGGGCCCAAGCGGTGGCGAACATTCCAGCACTGCAGCTTGGTCTGATGGGGGGGTGGAGGCTCCGCAGCTCGATCGGGGTCACCCGGTAGGGCCGGAGGCCAGGCAGGGCCAGGCCTCTCGTGTCCTGCTGAGTTGGGCCCCCAGGCCTGCCGGGCCTTCAGTCCTCAGCCAAGCCCCCTCAGAGGCCCCCTGGGCCGGACCCCTGGCGCTCTGCCCTGCCCCTCCCCACCACAGGCCTTGGAGGCCTAGGTCCGGCTGGTCCCTCCTGGCTCCTCCCGGGGCAGGGCCGCGGCCTGGGCTCCCGCCCAGCTGCCCCTGTTCCCTGAGACAGAGCCTCAACAGGAGACGGCCAGCGGCCCGGGGCACAGGGCGGGCCGGGAGGAAGGACCCTGAGTCCAGTTCATTTCCTGACCCCCTTGTTTGCCGCGTGCCCCTGCTTTCTGGTGACCGTTTCCGCCCCGCCCACTGCCTCCCTGGCCGAGTAGGCAGCTGGCCTGGGCTTGGAATTCTCTCACCCGCCTCAGCGCCCAGCCTCTGCTCTGCCCTCCGCTCTGATCCCAGCAGACGTGGGATCGAATTTAGCCGCGTGATAGTGCCCATGTCACTCTGCCAGTCGGAGCTGTTGTTTTGGGGTTGTTTTTTTGCTTTCCCTCTTGGAGGAGGGGAAAGTGTGTCTGCCCTCCCAGGCTCCTTTGGAGAGCCAAGGAACGGAACACACAGAGAGGCCTTAGCACCTTGACAGCACCTTTTCTCAGCCTTAATTCTCCCTGATTTCTTCCTCCTCCAGGAAATCTTTCCGGGTACCCTCTCTTGCCCGTTCTTCCCATCTTCCCATTTTAGTGGACTGGGTGGGGGGGTGTCTCAGGCAAGGCTCTTGGGGACAGTCAACTGAGCCCCTCCGAGAAGGGGTGCCCTGGTGGGTTCCCCATTGCGGACTGCTCTGGCAGCTTTGGGGTTCTGCCCCCCTGACATAGAAACAGCCGCATCCCACTGGCCTCGGAGTCCCACGGGGGCAACTGGACATCACGGACTGTGGCTCTGAGGAGAGCACTGTGGCAGAAGCTGCTGGAAGGATGGTGAGGGGAGCATCCAAGCTGCTTTTTGCCGGGGGTGGGGGTCACCGCTGTTTGGGGAGCTCACTGCCACCCACCACCACGCCCCGTGCTCCTGGGTGGCTACTGCCATACGCACTCCCTTTTCTCTCCACGACACCATAACTGGGGCAACCACTCCCGTTTAGGGAAACAAAGGCACAGAGAGCTTAGGCAGCTGTGCCCAACGCCACTCAGAGAGAGACAGAGCCCGGATGGCGGGCCACCCCTTGAGAAGGGGAGTCGTCTGGGGAGCTGGAGGTCACCCCCAGGGCTCTGTAGGGAAGCAGGGAGGAAGTGAAGGGCCAGGGCTGGAGTGAGTAGGTGCTGGAGGAGGCCTTGAACCCAGGCCAGAAGGCAGGCTCTGGGTTGGGTACTGAAAGACCTCCCAGGGGGCTACTCCCAGTTCAGTGCTTGGGGGTCACTCCTGCCAGCACCCAGGGCACCCTGCCACTGGGGATGGGCCCTCGAATGTGTGCACGCCAGGCTCGCCCGTGAGGCCTCTGAGCGCTCCCATATCCGCCCCCAGCACGGGTGGGGAAGGGGGCAGCTTCGCGTGGGGGGCATGGGGCCTGTGCCCGGCTCCCGGCTCCCCTGACTTGGCAGAGGAGCGTGACCTCTCCACAGACAAAGAAGCCACAAGAGGACGAGAGGCAAGTTAGCAACTTGAACTGGGGGACCCCGAAGTCACGGCCAGGGGTCAGCCCCTAGGGGCACGGCAGCAAGGGGGTGGGGCGACAGTCCCCTGGGATCTTCCTCTGGAGTCTCTGGGAGAACACAGACGGATAACCCAGGGGCTGCGGGGGGAGAGGCTGGGCTGAGGTGGATGGTGGAGCTGGCCCGTGGGAGCTGGGTGGGGGCCCCCCGAGAGCTATTTTGGGTGTTTCCTGTGGGCCCCTCCGACTGCCTGGAGCCCTCTCGAGGTCAGTGACATCAAAGGCCGGGCTGGCTCCCGGGGAAAGTCTCTGCTGGCCGGGTGGGGTGCGCTACTCCGGGCTGCTCCTGGGCTCTGGGCCCCCGGCCGGGGGTCCTGGGTGGGCGGCAGTAGACCTATGCCTCCTCTCCCCACTTCTGTCCCCCAGGAGTGCTGGCTGCTGCGAGGGGCGGGGGGCATGTGGGGACAGGATGGGGACCGGGTGGAGGACAACCTGTGTTACTCAGTCAGGCCTGGCGGGGAGCGGGGTGAGAGGAAGTGAGTCAGTGGGCACCGCTGCTCATGCCTGGGGCCTGACTTTCCTTTTCAGCCATCTGAGCCAAGACGGGCGGGGGAGGGGACCAGCCAGGAGGCTCTTCGGAGCCGAGCAGGGCCGCCCCAAGTCACCTCCACATAGTCCCCGCCCAGGGACATAAATAGTATGTGACTTGACCCACAGTGGTTGAAGACCTACGAGCATGAGAGACCATCATGGGGCCGGAAGGACAAGAGTTCGCAAAAGGGCCCCATCGGGCCCCAGTTCTCTCGGCCACGGCGGCCCTTTTTAGCAGTTGTGAGCCCAGTTGGGTTTTTTTCATGGACCACACCTAGAGATGCTTGGTGGTCACCCCAAACAGTGCTTGGGAGACAAAGGTGGTACCAGGAATTGAACTGAGTTGAATTGAATTGAATTGAATTGAATTCAGTGTCTCATGTATGCAAGGCAAGTGTTCTACTACTGAGCCACATCGAGGCCCTAGACTCTGTTAACTGTTTTATTGGGGTGGAGGAGGGCATGCACCTCCCAAGCAGTGCTCAGGGGCCACTGGGGCCTCTCCTGGCAGTTCTTGGTCAATCAGGCCAGTGGTCCAATCCTAAGGCCCAAGGTTGAGGGGCTTCTCGGTGCTGTGGTAGTAGGGTTCACCCAGGTCACACTGGCAGTTCTCGAGGGCCTCCAGGGCCACACTGGGAGAGTTCTGGGGTCATGTGGTACCACAGAGCCAGGGTCGGCCACGTGCCCAGGCGTGCACCCTAACCCCCGTACTATCTCTCTCTCCTGCTCCAAGTCTGGTATCTTTATGTCCAAGTTACAGTGGGAAAAACTGAGGCTGAGAGAGGTGAAGGTGATCCAGGCATTTCACACTCGCACTGCAAGTCCAGGCTAGAAGTCAGTAGAAGGCCTGCAAGAACCAAGAGTGATTGTAGGGGAGGGCGGGAGGGTGGGGGAAGGTAGTACAGGAAAGGGGCAGGGCGAGGAAAGAAAGTGGAGACTCATGAGAGGTGGGGCCAGAGAGAGCACAACGGGTGGGGCACTTGCCTTGCACCTTGTAGGTTCCCCGGAGCCAGCCAAGAGTGCTCCCTGACACAGCCAGGTGTGGTCACGAATGGGGCCGGAGCGATCGTACAGAGGGGAGGGCATTTGCCTTGCCTGTGGCTGACCCAAGTTCAATCCCCAGTTTCCCATATGGTCCCCTGAACATCATTGCCAGGAGTAATTCCTGAGCATCTCGGTGTGACCCAAACACACACACACACACACACACACACACACACACACACACAGTAAGCTCATGGAAGTTTTCGAAGACATGTGGCTGTTTTCTGAGTAAAAGGGGCAAAGGGCAGAGGGCATTCTGGGCAGTGGGTCAAGGGGTCTGAACCAGTTGGGGGTGACTGCAGACTTACGGGAGCAGAGATGAGACCCTGTGACGCAGGCAGTTACAGGGGTGTAGCTGTGGGGATGAGGGGGAGATTCTGAGCCTGTCGGCGATGCTCTGGATCTCAGGAGCTGTGGCCTGGAGCTGGAGGAGGCCCGGGAGAGCTGAGCATGGGGACAGGGGGCCAGCATGGAGGAGAAAGACTTAGGGGTGGCAGGGGGGAGGTGGGCTGAGGGCTCTCTTCACAGGGGCCTGCTGGGAGGGTGGAAGTGGCGGGGAGAAGGCGGAGAGGAGTTAGAACACGGAGTGCAGTCAGCCGACACCCAGAACCAAAGTCAGCCCCTGGGCTTGCCCTTCCGAGGGGGCCGGCTCCCAATCAGAGGAGGGTTCCGTGAGCTGGAGGGGCCGGGAGCTGTGGTAACCCAGGGCTGGGCCCCTCCGGCAGGGAGAGCAGATGGGATTCTGGATTCTGATCAAGGGGAGGTGAGGAGGGAGAGAAAGCGTGAGGGCCCGTGATGGGGAGGGGAGGGGAGGAGAGGGGAGGGGAGGGGGACGAGGGGGACGAATTGGGCAGGGTGGCTCACTCAGCCCTCCTGCACCTCTGCATCTTTTTTTTTTTTTTTTTTTTTGCTTTTTGGGTCATACCTGACTATGCACAGGGGTTACTCCTGGCTCTACACCCAGGAATTACTCCTGGCGGTGCTCAGGAAACCATATGGGATGCTGGGAATCGAACCCAGTCGGCCGCTTGCAAGGCAAATGCCCTACCCGAGGTGCTATAGCTCCAGCCCCACCTCTGCATCTTTTTCTTTGTCAAGTGGAGACATCACTCGGCCCCTAGTGGGCTGTCAGAAGAGAGCATACCCAGCCAGAGAGATGGCAGAAGGGACAGGGCGTTGGTCTTACATGCAGCCAACCCAGGTTCAGTTCTCTGCACCAGGTATGGTACCCCAGACCATGCCAGGAGTAAGCCCTGAGCAATGCAGGGTGTGGGCCCCAAACAAAACAAAAATAAAATAGCACACGTACAGGGCTAGCGACAGCAGGCACTCGGCAAACACTCGCTCTCCTTCTGCCTTCACAGGCACGTGAAAACAGAGACACGCTGTCTCCGGTAACCAAGGACCGGTGTATGGGGGGTGGGGCTGAGACTGAGGGGTAGAGCACATTCCTTGCAGGGGTCCTGGGCTCCATCTCCAGCACCACCGAGAGTGACCCCCACGATTAACAAAAGCAAAAATTATTTCTTAAAAACGTCCATGAGGGAGGTCCATAGAGACAGTTCAGGCAGGGGTCAAGGTGCTCACTTGCTTCGCTTTCGGCAGACCCTGATTCAATCCCAGCACCTCCTATGGTCCCCTGAGCACTGTCACTCAAGGACTCAAAACCTAGATACATTTTTGCGTCGTTATTGAAAACTAAGCACATTTTTTATTTATTAAAGCAAAGAAGGGGCTAGAGAGATAGTACAGCAGGTAGGGCACTTACCTTGCATGTGGCCAACCGCGATTCGATCTTCAGCATCCTATATGCCCCCCGCTCCCCAACCCGATCAAATGCCAGATGTGACCTCTGAGTGCAGAGCCAGAAATATTACCCCTGAAAATTGCTGGGTGTGCCTCCCCCAGAAAAAAAAAAAGAAAAGAAGTACACATAAATTATGTGTGACCTTTTGTAAGAAAGAAGAAATAGGGAAACAGAAATATCCTGCTTACCTTAACAAAACACATGTGCAAAAGAATGAACCAGGAAGCAACGTTGGTTTACTTACCTACAAGTGTGTGGGAGGGGAAGAATGACATTTGCCTATTTATTCCCTTTGGTCTATTTCTTGATATTTGGAAGCAGAGTGATCTGGCAGTTCCCCAAAGTGAAAATCAGTGAGACTGGTAGGGAAGGCTAAAAACCAAAGGCAATTCAAAATCAACTAATTTCAAATCAATAGCATAACCACATTGAGGGAAAAGGGGGAAGTAATTCAAACCATCCAGAGGTTAAGCTGCGTGCCTTGCATGTGGTTGTCCGGGTTCGATTCTTCACACTACATGCAGTCTCCTGAGTACTGCTAGGTATGTTCCCAGAGCACAGAGCCAGAAATGATTCCTTCACACTACTAGGGTGCCCCCCAAGCTCCCCCAATAAAATAAAAATGATTGAAAAAAGGAAATTCCCCAGTGCACAGATCCAGCCAGAGCCCTCCACCCTCAGAAACATATTTAAGGGTGCTCGCAGGATTATTGGGGGGTGGGGATGAAGTTCCCGCCTCTCTCCCCACTTTGCACCAGCTCTTCTTTCTCCCCGGAGAAATGCAAGGCTCTGGGGGCTGGTCTCTCCGCTCTGATTCCCCGTGGGTCCCTATGGCCCCCAAACTCACCTTAGCATGAAATAGAGAAAAATGGAGACCCCCTAACCAGGAAAGGGGGGGTGGGACACAGGCATCAGGCCAGGCCTGGGCAGTGGAGGGGACCCTGTGGAGGAAGGAGCTAGCAGGATGCTTCCTCCTGCCTCTGTGCTCAGGGGTCACTCCTGGTAGAGTCCGGGGAACTGTCTGTGGTGCCAGGGATTGAACCCGAGTCAGCCTCAAGCAAGGCAAGTGCCTGGCCTGTTGTACTATCTCCTCTCTAGCCTGGGAGTTTCATGATGTTTTGGGCCCGCTCATCAGACAGCCCTGGGGGTCCTCGCCCCTCTATCCTTAGACCCCTCTGCTCTGGCCCTCCCCTCCCTGCGGCATGCCCCACACATCTCTTCCCCAAGTTCAAGTCCTGCAAGAGCCCTGCGTCTCCCTCACCTCCCAGCTCTCTCTCCCCTCCCTCTTTCCACCCAGCCCTGGGCAGCTGTTCTACCCCTTGCCCAAGTGATCAAAGTACCTGCTCCTGCCCCACCCCTCACAGTCTCCCCTGGCAACGCCACCAACTTGCGCAGTAGCCAAAAAAGTCTTTGTTTTGTTTTATTGTTTGTTTTTAGAACACACCTGGCAGTGCTCACGGGTTACTCCTGGCTCTGCACTTAGGAGTTACTCCTGGTGGTGCTCAGGGGACCATACGGGATGCTGGGGATCCCATATCCATTGCGCCTTACCTCACTGTACTATTGCTCCAGCCCCTAAACAGTCCTTTTTAGCAGCCTCCCTGCCCCCCCCCCCCCATGGCCCAGCCCTCCCTGGCCCCCACACTGCGCTGTGGGTTTAGCCCGTTGGCATCAGGGAGCACAGGGGCAGCTGCTGGAGAAAGAGGCAGAAGTGGGACCACGGTATTCAGTGGCTGTCTACTGCCCGTGCACACTTTGGGCACGTTACTTTCTTGCCTCAGTTTCCCTATTTTGACCTCCCTCTTGATTCCTCCACCAGCTGCCCATGGGTGCCAAGGTTCCCGAGCTGTTCTTTTTCTTCCCCCGCCTGCCCCCAGCGGTTCTTGAGCTGAGCAGACCAGGTTTCCTCTCTCGGCAGGGGCCAGGTCTCTAACTGACCTGAACTGCAAATGCAAATCACCAGGGAAGGTCGGGGAGGAGCTTGCGGTGTGAATGGTTTATCTGATTTCCTCCCTCCTGCAACCCACATAGAGAATCAGGGCAGGCGCCTACACAGGCAACTTCGCTGCCTTAGGCTCTTGCTCTCCTTGACCACCCACTCGGCTCTGCCCGCCCCCCCCCCCCCCCCGGGGGCTTGAAGAGGTGGTGTCCCTGCTGCCACCGGAAAGCGTCTCCCCAAACCAGACCCTCACTTCGATGTTTTCTTCTCTCCCTCTGGCTGGCCAGTCTTTCTGAGTCCAGACATCCTCCTCCAGGAAGCCATGGTGACTGACAGCAGAAATACACACACATACACTCTCTCTCTCTCTCTCTCTCTCTCTCTCTCTCTCTCTCTCTCTCTCTCTCTCTCTCTCTCTCTCTCTCTCTCGCACGCACACATACACACATACACACACACACAAAGCGTGCTTTTGGCTTGTCAGGACCTCCGCAGAGGTAAATGCGGGCCCCCAGCAAGGTTTTCTGTCAGGACATGTGACGCCATGCACGCATCCAGGGTACGACCAAGTTTATTATTTACATAGCTGAGGTTTCTGAGGAGAGCCAGGAGGGATGATTGGCTTGGAGCTTTTCTGAGGGATAGGGAGTGAGGCCAGGGCGAATATTAGCTCTCCCAGGGGCCGGCACGTTCCAAATCTCTGTGGTCCCAGAGGGTGGTTCCAGGGCTTTCCTCTGGTCCTGTCCAGGTGTGGGCATGGGGCAGAGAGGGATACTCGCTCTGAGGGTTGTACAGATGTGAAAGTGAGTCTGCCGTGGGGGACTGCTTGGACCACAGCGAGCGGTGCGCAAGACTTATTCCTGGCTCCGTGCTCGGGGGACCCTATGGGGTGCTGGGGATCGAACCCGAGTCGGCCACGTGCAAGGCTGTACTCTCTCTCAGGCCCTGGTCCCTTCTCCTCTGGGAGGGGCTGACTTGACAAAGCACAAGGAGGAGGAGAGGAGGCTGCGAATAATAAAGCCCCAGAAACTCGTAGATTTCATCTTTTTTTTTTTTTTTGCTTTTTGGGTCACACCCGGCAATGCACAGGGGTTACTCCTGGCTCTGAACTCAGGAATCACACCTGGTGGTGCTCAAGGGACCATATGGGATGCTGGGAATCGAGCCGGGGCCGGCCGCGTGCCGCAGTGCTATTGCTCCAGCCCCCGAAACTTGTAGATTTCAGACTGTCAGCCTACACTTGGGGGCTTCTCCTTCTGCCTCTGCTGTCCGGAGACCCTCTCCGTCTCCTTCTCTCCCTCCACTCTTCCCCATCTCCCCCAGTTCTGTGCGACACTCCCCTACATTCCTTAGCTCCAGCCCTCCCCCTGCCAGGCGACCCTGCTCCTGCTCCCACATTCCCTCCGGACACTCCCCTCGAGTGGAAAAACCATCCCTCATCCCTTTCCTGCTCCCAGCCCTGGGATCGGACATGCTGGTCATTCCTGTTTGGGATGGCCAGAGATAACGCCTGGCACAGAGCCCGCCTGGCATCCCACGGGTCTCAGAGTGGTTTCCAGGGGGGACCTCTGCCGACACTACGGTCTACCCTAGTCCCTGCCCTCTTGAAGGGACAGGGTGGTGGTGGTGGGGGGGGGATGAGGGGTCAGCTGCTGGCCTGGAGAGCAAGACAACTGTTGGGCTTCCTTTTGGGTCAGCTTCCTGTTGCTTGACCCCAGATGTCTCCTGACCCCTAGAGGTCCCCTCCGTCAGGCGGGATGTGGAGAGGCTGGTGGCTCTGGGAGGCGCAGCTCAGGAACAAATGTCGTTTCAAGGGCAGGCAGGGACAAGTGTCCTCTCCCCCAGCTCTGCAGCTAAAGCTGTTATCACAGCTGCTTCTGTTTAAGCATGTGTATCTGCTGACCAACATCTGTCTGGAGTTTGCTTCTTAAAGATACAGCGTTGGTCAGTCGAGGCCTGCCTCTGCACCTAGCAGGTGAGGGGCTGGAATGCCCAGGTTCCCCTGTCAGTCTGATGAGAAGTGAACCCTGAGGATAAACGTATCACTCAAGTCCCTTCACTGGCTCCACATCTCACTGTGGACCCCTGATTTCAAATTCTTCTCCTTTGGGGGCGGTGGTTGTTTGGGGGCTACATTCAATGGTGCTCTGGGCTAACTTCTGGCTCTGAGCTCAGGAATCACTCCTGGAAGAGCGTACGAGGCCATATGGGGTGCTGGGGATTGAACCCGGGTCGGATATGTGCAAGGTAAGCGCCCTGCCGGCTGTGCTATCTCTCTGGCCCTTGATTCTTCACCTTAGAAAGGTCTCCCAGTTACACAAGGCTCAGGCTCTGCCAAAGCTGGGTCTGGCCCAAGTATTGTACAAACGTTAATTATTAGCATGAGCAGCCAAGAAGGGCTCTGGGGTCAAACAGCACAGGATTACAGTCCCAGCTGTGTGACCTTCCCCACCTTGCTTAACCTCCCCAGGGGCTCAATTTCCTCTTCTCAAAATAGAGATAACACCTCAAAGGTGGCTTGGAGGATTTAATGTATTAATATCTGTAAAGCGCTTAGCAGAAGGGTTTTCCACACGTTTGTTGTTTTCTCATTATAAGCCCTTGAAGATAAGTGCTCCAAACGGAAACTTCAAGGGAGTGAGCCGTGAGCACGGCAACTCCCCGGCCAAAAGGAAGAAGGCTCGCTTGAGCCCAGAGAAATCGGGTTCTTCTGCGGCGATAAGGGAAATCTAAGTGCCAGCCAGGAAAGTGGACAGTGACCGCCTGAATTTTCCTTTCAGTTTAGATTCTTCCGCGCAGAGGCAGCCCTTGGCGACCCGCCCACCTGCCTCTACCTGGCACCACCCATTGCACACCTGCGTTCCGCCCAGTCTTCAAAAGTCTCTGGGAATGGGAGGAGTGGGAGGAGGAGACGCGGGTTCCGCTGGCTCGGGGCCCTGGAGGCTGGGCTGAATGAGCCAGACTCCAGGGGCCGGCTTCCAGGCCACGCGGTGTCCGCCCTCCTAGGAGAAAGGACTCTCTTTCACGTCCCTTGCAAGAAAGCGCCACCAACGACGCTAGTGACTTTAGCCATGCCTCGCTCCTTATTCCCACCGCTAAATATCTGGGGTCGGGGTGGGGGGGCCCTCCGGAGAGACTGCTCCCAGCTAGGATCAGGGTGGGTGGAGCGGCTGGGCAGGGAGAGAGAAATAAATCTCCAGCGCGCAGAGGCTGAATGCGAAGGAGTAGGGGGGAAAAAAACAAAACAAAACAAAAACGGAGACATCAAAGCCGTCCTTCCCGGTCTCACAGCCTGTCTGGGGACCAATCGGGTGTCGCTGGGGTGTGCGCGCGGACGTCGATGCCCAGATGCGCCAAGCGCCAGGGCGCTCCGTGCCAGGGCGGGCAGGGTGGCTGCGCCGGGCAGGGCGGCCTCTCCGGGCGCAGCGGCAGGAATACACCCCGACCCGACCCCCGGTCCCGCCCGGACCCCCTCTGCCGCCCGGAGGAGAAGCGAGGGGCCGCGAGGGGCCGTCCGAGGCGGTGGGGGCCGCGGACAGGTGTTTAGGGGGGTGTAGGGCGGAGCCGGGTCGGGAAGGATGAGGCGGGCGGGGCCGCGCTGCGCCTTTAAGAGGCGGCGGCGGGCGCGGGGACCTTTTCTCCTTCCCCGGAAGGAAAGCGGAGCCGGGTCCGGGCGCGCAAGGTGGGGAGGTGCGGGGCAGGGCGCGGGGAGGCGGGGCGCGCGGCCCGGGACCCTCCCTCTCGTCCCGCCGGTGCCGAGCGGCCGCCCAGGCCGGTGCGCGGCGCTCGCGCGGCCGAGGGGGCGCGGCCGCGGCGGGGCGGGCGGGGCGGAGCGCGCGGGGCGGGTGCCCGAGTCGGGTGCGGGCGGGCGTCGGGGCAGGCGGTGGACACCCGCCGGGTCCGGGAGGGCGAATCGGAGCGCGTCCCCCCGTGGCAGAAGCGGAGCGGGAGCGGGCGAGGCGGGGAGCAGGTGAACAGGTCCCCCCCCACGCACACCCCCAGCCCGCCCCCCGCCAGCCCCCGGCCATGGGCCCGGGTCCCCGCCGGGCCGCGCGCGCCCCGCGCGCCCGGCTCTGCGCCCTCGTCGTGCTGATGGTGGCGGCCGGCGGCCGCGTCGCCTCCGCCTTCAACCTGGACACCCGGTTCCTGGTGGTGAAGGAGGCCTGGAACCCTGGCAGCCTCTTTGGCTACTCGGTCGCCCTCCACCGGCAGACGGAGCGGCAGCAGCGCTACCTGTGAGTGGGGCTGGCGGGGGGCGCGCGGCGGGGGCGGGACCCCCCACCCCAGCCGGGGTCGGCGCAATCCGGGCGGCCACCCGCCTGGAGATGGGGATGGAAGGGGGCGGGACCCGGGAGCCCGCTGGCTGCGGGCGGCTGGGGTTTGGCGGGAAGCAGAAGATGGGTGTGTGGGGGGGTGGGCAGTAATCACCGGCTACTGCTGCTGACCTGGCCAGAACCCTGTCTAGACGCGGCCCCTCGGCCTCCTGAGCCTGACTGAGCACGGAGGAGAAGTCCCCGTGCGCAGGTCCCCTTCCTGTCCTGCTGTACCAGGCGCCTCTCTGCAGGCTCCGGGGCTGCAGGGGAAAGGGGAGAGGGACACCTAGGGGAGCCCCTTTCCGCTTCCCTAGGAAGAGGCTCTGAACATGAGCGTTTAGGCGCCCCCCACCCCCGCATCTCCCAGTTTCTCTGCAGAGCCGGCCACACCCTCCGCAGAGCGCCTGGGCGCCTTCTCCCGGCCTGGCGGTTGCCGAGAGCGAGGGGATGGGCCCGAGGGGATGGGCCCGTCTGGGCGTCTTGGAGCTGTCCAGGTGCTCCTTCTGACCCCTATAGGGTGGGGGGGGGGCGCGGATGGGCTGTCCCAGCCGCTGCCTGGGTCTCCTCCCCCACCCCCGCGTGACCCCTCCCTCCCACCAGACATCTTCCTTGCATTCCACAGATTCATGTTGAATCCTCGACCCTGAGTGTGTTTGTTTTGGTTTGAAGAGGGAAATGGTGTTTTTCTCTTCTCTTCTCCTTCCCCAACAGCTGCAAGGAGGAGGGGGCAAGGGCCCTGCGCGTTGGAGAGGGGTGGGAGATCAAACCCAGCTGCTCAGCCCCCCCTGCGCCCCACTCCCACCCGCAGATGCAGGGCCCCCCCACTCCTACCCGCAGATGCTGGGCCCCCCCACTCCTCCCCGGTGTTGTGTCCCGGGGAATGGGGGGCTGCCTGGGGAGGGAAGGCCACCACCGGCAGGCTCCCGCTTCCTCTCTGCATTGGGGCAGCTACCAGAAATCCAAAATCCACAGGCCTAGTTTCTAACCCCAGGGAGCCGGAGAGGATGGTCAGACAAAGAGTGTGCTCCTCATTTCCTCATTTTGGTTTCTTGTTTGCCTCACTTTGGTGGGGGAGGTGGGAGCCACCCGGAGGGCGGCAGGCACAGGCTGTGCTTGTGAGACCCCAGGAGGCCAGGCGCTAAACAGGAGCCCCGGGTTGGCAGGCTGTTGGCAGCCCTTGGAGCTCTCTCCCCGCCCCAGATAAGGGATGTGCTAGAACTCCAGCTCTGGTGGAGGCCCTGAGAGACTTGAGGAAGCTTACACAGTCCAAAGTCCAGACTCCGTTCCAGCAGTGACCACGTCCTGCTGGCCCAGCCCCTGGCCCAGCCCCCGCCCAGGCTCCTACCTGAACTTGGCCATAAGTCCACGGAACTTCCCCAGAAGCCGCCGCTCTCCTTCCCAGCCTGATCTTTGTGATTTTGACTTGGGTCTGGTCTAAGCTGACCTTCCTCTAGACGGACCCCACCTGACCATCAGCACCGGTTCCCCTGTTGGTGCTCTTTTCTGTCAGCCTAGAGAAGATCCTTGTTTAATTTTCAATGCTGAACCTTCGGGCTCTAAGACAGCCACTTTTGAAGAGATCAGACTGGAAATCAGAGGAAATAGGATTCTGGCCACACCGCCCCCCCCACCCCCGGGCTGCGTGACCTTGAGCAAAAGCTTCCTTTTCGGGACCAGTTTTCCCCATTGTTTGGACCCAGGTCTAGATCAGAGGGTCCCAAGCTGAAAAATACACTCAGAGCCTGCCCTGGAACTCTGCCTTCCTTAAACAGACAAATGGAACGGCCCCCACCCACCCACCTACCCGCCTTCCCCATCATGGTACCCAAGGCTACTATACTGCCTTCCGGTTGGTTCCAGCATTCCGGGGCAGGGGGGCGGGGAAGGGGGAGTGATGTCACCCACTTTGGGACACATGGACCACATCTGCTTCTTCCTGCCTCTGTTGGCCACTCAGAGGCCAGCTGTGGAGAGAGAAAAGGCTCCAGCCTCGAGGCCTGCCCTGGGACCTTCCCACCAGCCAGCCCTCGATTCCTCAGGGAGGGTCCGGCCCCCTGCAGGGGAAGGCTGGGACAGTGGCCTTCAGCCTGGGCAGTGTGTATCAAATGCTCAGCGTTCGCCTGCTGCGACGCCAAGGGCCCTGTGTGCGGGCCATGACCTGGCTGTCTCTCCTTGACCCCGAGAGCGCCTGGCAGAGAGGCTGTGCTCTTCCTGCTTGGGGACACCCCAGCAGGTTCTGAAACAAAGGAACCCGGGAAGGCAGGTGGCTCGGGGTTTCCTCGGGGATGAGGGGGCCGGTGGTGTCTGTCTCTTGGCTCAGCGCAGCTCTCCGAATCTGCTCACTGGTGTCGGGGCAAGCCAGCTGGGCTGCTCGCGCGGGCGGCCAGCTGTGGGGCCAGCTGAGCGCAGCTGCCTGGGCGTAGGGCCCCGGGGGCGACAGGTCCAGTTGCCATGTTGTATTCTAGTGGGCCTCAGAGTCCTTTCGGAGGGCCGGAGGGGGAGCCTTTGGGCCCCAGTAAGCGCTGAGCCTGAGGCTGAGAGGCTTTCGGGAGAGGTGGGGACCCCTGGAGGTGCCTCGGACCCCCGAGTGTCTGTTCCGGAAAGCGCCCGGCTCCCGTCGTCCTCCCAGAGGACGCCTTCTTCTAAAAATGGTTAAAACCCAGCCTTGTGCCCTCGCCTGCCCCACGGGCTTCGTCTCTGGACCGAGGTTTTTTTTCTGCCCACGGCCTCAGCGGCTCACCCCAGCCAGATCCCCATTCCTGAGGCTCTGGAAGTGAGCACTGTGGAGTAGAAGCGAGAGGCCGGGACCCCGGGGACAGGAGAAGGACTTAACTCCTCCGGGAACTGGTGGTGGGCCACCCCGCCCCCACCGCCCGGGGCCCCCAGTCCGCCGTCCCCTTCCTGGGTGAGGTGGACTGTGGGTGCTCGCTCCCGTCTCACCCCTGCCTGGAAATGAGGGTGTCTGGGCGGCAGGAGGCGGGGAAGGCTGGGGCATGGCGAAGATGAGGTCATGGCTGAGGCAGGCAGGGACGAGCGTACCTGCCGTGGGCTCCTGCAACACGTTTCCCCGCGCGGGGCAGACGCCTGGCAGCCCGCGAGGCTCGTGCCAGAGGAAGCGGCGCTGCAGCCGTAGCCGCCGGCACCAGGCCTTGCGTGCTGAGGGCACTTCCAGTCCACGCGGCCGTGCCAGGGAGCTTCAGACTGGCGGGAGGCCGGGGGGAGCCTAGCCTCGTAGGAAAGGAAAATCAGAAGAGGGGCTCGACCTTGCCTGCCTGCATGGGCCGGGGGGTCGGTGCCCACCGCGTCGAGCGGGATGGAGGGGAGGCGGTGTGAAGAATGGCTGCAGGGGTCCGACAGGGGCTGGCGCTATGGTGCCAGGCAAGGGGAAAGACACACCGTGTTCTTTCCACCAAGCCTCTCTCTGCATCTCTGGCTTCCTCCGGCTTGTTGCTCCGGTTCTTGGGCTGAGTCACCAAGGGGAGAGAGGGGGCTGGGTGGGCAGCAGAAGTAGGGGAGGGGACGGGAGAGGGCTGCTGTTTCAGCTACCACGGGAGCAGGCTCTGGGGAGATGGTTAATTCGGGCAGCAGGATTGGCACAGGGCTGGGATCCAGGCGTCTGAGAGCACGGCCCCCCTCCCCGCCCCCCAGCTGGGGACTCAGAGCCCGCACGGCCCCTCCCCAGCCTGCTTCCCGGCCTGGAGTGGAGGCTGGCCAGGACCCTGGCCGCTCTGCCGGCCTCATTGTCCCTCGAAGTTCATGGGAATCTCCCCCTGAAGCCCTCCAGGGCCCCCTGAGAAGAGGCATCGGGGAGGTAGACCCTGACTGACTCTTTCTCCAGTTTTTCCCCGGCCCGCTGCCCCGCGGGGACTGTCTGCTCTTTGGGGGCAGCTGACCGCCAGCCTGAACACTTCCAGGCCCCGACCCCCTCAATCCCTTGGCGTCTCCACTTCTGTGTTTTCTGCTTAGTGGCTCCGTTTGCTGTGAACTGGCTGGGGAAGAGGGCGGTCGGGGGCGGGGGGGTAGCAGGGCAAGGAGGTGCTTCTCCCTGACCGAGGCACGGCGGGAGGGGGGCGCCCAGAGACCCGGAGGGGCTGTCTGAGCAGATCAAAGGGCAGCTGTTGGTTGCCCTTGAAGGGCTGTTTCACTCAGGGGCTGGTCTTCCGGCGCCCCCATCACCCACCTGACTCCAGGAAGGCGGCTGTCTGCCATCTTCCTTCCTCCCAGAGCCGCCGGGCAGCCCCTGGACGGCTGCGCCACCCTGGCTGGTGGTCTGGGAGGGCTGGGTGTGCAGCCCCAACAGAGGGTGTGGGTGCTCGCTTGCGGGTCGTTTGCATTGCCCTCCTGCCCCCTGGCTCTCCCTACCTGACTGCTGCTGACGCTGAGCCCGGCCCCCTGCACCCTACCTACCTTCCCCCTCCACGCCCAGGCCTCTGGCTATAGACCCATTGGATCCCGGGCTGGGAGCCAGAGGGCCTTAAAGGGCCTCCGCGCAGGCCAAGTAGGAGCTAAAAATACTCTAAGGGGGTTGTGGGGGTGGGATGGGGGGGGCTCCCTGTGGAATCTGGGGGGAGGGGCTGGGATGTGGGGCCAGAATTAGGGCACTGGCACTGCCCCGTTGCCCATCAGTGGGCACGGGCTGATGCAGGGGGAGGGTGGGGAGGCAGGGGATTTATTTCAGTTCAGTGGCCACTACCCAGGGCCAGCCCTGTCCTCAGGGTACCCCGCAAAGCCTTATAAGAGGAGGGGTCCCTCCGTCGCCTCTGAGACTAAGGGGTTGGGAGGGCCTGGCCGTTCTGCTCCTCTGCCCCCTGCCAGGGCAGCATGGGCCAGTGGCCTGGCAGCAGCACTTGCTTTGCCTCACACGACCGACCGACCGGGAGTGCAAGCTGGGCTCCCCAGAGACCCCGCAGGGCCACGGTAGCCACACCCCTGCCTCCTCCTCCAGCCAGACCTGGGCTTCTGCCCTGGAAGGACCTGGGCAGCCCCGGCCAAGCCCACACTTGGAGCTCGCTGGTCCCCACCTCCTAAAAGTGTTCCATCCCCGTCCCTGCCCCTCCCCCACCTCTGCTCCAGGTTCCCCAATGTGGGGGGGGGGGCGGCGGGAGGGCAGGGGGTGGACGGACATTCCTGGGTTCTGGAAAGGCCAGTCCCGGGGCCAAAAGAAATCAGAACATGGGTGCTCCCTTCAGCTGTGGTTTTGCACCCAGAAAGCCCCGTGGCTGCATGAGACCGTGGACAGGCTGGTGGGGGCACAGCTGCCGTCCCCCCTTCACAGAGGGAGAGGAAACTTCCCTCCAGGCTCCAGGGACCCCAGATGTTGGCCTTAGGCTCCTGCAGAGGCTCCCGGCTTCCTCCTCTCCCCCACCACCGGGACAAACTGTCCTCAGGGAGTGAGTCACGCAGTGGACTCGCCCTCCCGGGCCCGTGCAGGTGGCTAACTGCCACCCACCTGCTCCGGGGGCCAGCGGCGGCGGCTGCACCTACCTGAGGTGAGGCCGAGCTGTGCTGAGGTCCCGCCCCTTCCCCCTGCGCCCTGCAGCGGCGCATTCCTGACACCCCGTGGGCGGGCGGAGGCGCCCAGGCCCCGGCATGCCCAGGCCCTGCCCCACCCGCTCCCTGCACAGGTCCCCGCAGGGCTGTTGCCAGGCACCTCCAGACTCTGGCAGGAGCCCAGAGCCCAGGCGGGGAGCCTCGGGGGAAGGGGGGGACGACTGCGTGGCCGGGGCCAGGTGCGGGGACCCCGGAAGTGGGGTGGCCCCCGCTGAGCACCCAGAGGCTGCGTGGAGAAGAAAGGATAGGGTTCTTCGGACGCGGGGCTGGCAGCGTTCGGGGTGCAGGTGCTGTGCACCCATGTCAGGCCTCCATGCAGGTGGGCTGTGGCGGGCTGAGGGTTTGCCTCCATCACACGCCCCAGGAGCCCCTCCTGAGATGTGATGTCAGGGGCGAGGCCCGCCTCTCCTGGTCCAGTCTGGGCAGGGTGCTGGGCCCGAAGCGTTCTGCAGGAACGTGGGGACTGTGTCGTTAAGACGAGCAGGAGGCAGGGGCGGGGGCAGGGTGCCCGGAAACCAGGACTGTGGTCTGGCCCACCCCACACTCACGTCCGCCGTCCAGGAGCTCGGCCCTGGGGATACTCAGTGCCCTACCCCCTCCCCCAGCCCCGAGGTGCCCATGTCAGGTGGGGTTGGGCGAGATCCTTCTGGGTCGCTGTGGGGCCCAGGCCACCCTCCTGCCTGCCTCCTGCATCTGGCCCAGAGGCCTGCCTGGTTACTTTCTTGCTAGAAATCCTTCTGCGGC
The DNA here is from genome assembly GCF_027595985.1 of Sorex araneus. Lineage (NCBI taxonomy): Eukaryota > Metazoa > Chordata > Mammalia > Eulipotyphla > Soricidae > Sorex > Sorex araneus. The sequence continues at coordinate 213,754,405 of NC_073304.1, read as the reverse complement.
CTCTGAGCCCACCCTCCCCGGCCCCAGGACTCAGTTGTCCCCAGGGCCTGACAGCCACTGAGTCACCGGCTTGCTCATGCTTCCTGGCTGTGGACAGGCTGTACCTTCGCTGGAAGTGCCTTCCGCTTCTCTCCACCTGGGGAACACGCTTCTCCCCACACCCCGTCCTCCACTGCAGACCTGGGGGGGCACTGCCCCCGCAGAATCCGGCCCTGCTGCCCTTTCCTGCAGCTGACCATGGGTGTCTGGCTCCTTCCTGCCCGCCTCTGCCCTGATCCCTGCTAGAGGGCAGTGCCAGGGGTCATCTCCACTCTCCACCCCCTGCGAGCACCTGGCTCGCAGCAGAGCGGGTGTCCAGGACGCTCCGGCTGAGGGCTTGTTTGATGCGCCCGTGGGGAGGAGAGCCCAGACCCACCTGCCCCCTTGCCCCCCACCCCCAGGCTCCTCGCTGGCGCCCCCCGGGACCTGGCCGTGCCTGATGGCTACACCAACCGCACTGGAGCCGTGTACTCGTGCCCCCTCACTGGCCTCAAGGACGACTGCGAGCGGATGGACATCACGGAGAAAAGTGAGGCACAGGGCCGAGGCGTGCTGGAGGGTGGCATGGAGAGAGAGGGCAGGAGGGGAGAGGGGACTGGCCCGGGCAGGGCCCAGCTGCTTCTCACCCAGCACAGAAGAGGGGGCCGCGGAGAGCGGGGTCATCTGGGACGAGGTGCAGGCTGCTGCTGGGGCCAGGGAGGTACCCTGTGTGTGTCTGTGTGTGTGTGTGTGTGTGTGTGTGTGTGTGTGTGTGTGTGTGTGTGGCGGGCATCCCAGGAGGGTAAAGCCTGCCCGCTGGAGGGCCCGGGCACTGGGAGGATGGTGTGCCCTGACTCAATGATCCCTCCGTGTCATCATCCCTGCAGGTGACCCGAATCACCACATCATTGAAGACATGTGGCTGGGGGTGACCGTGGCCAGCCAGGGTCCTGCAGGCAGAGTCCTGGTGAGTGGGCAGCCCCTCTCGACCCAGACACACGCCGAGGTGCTAGGGGAGAGACGGGGTGGCAGAAGAGGGGGCTTCAGGCTGGGGGCTGGGGTCTCGCCCATGCTCGAGTGCAGTTGTGGGGCGCTGTGGGTACCTGCCTTTCTCGTGGGGTGGGGGCCGGTGATCTTCCAAGGGCTAGCCCGGCCGGGTTCCGTCTGATTCACCCACATCCTCCCTGCACACACCCCTGGCCCCCCCTCACCCGCGAGCCCTCCGTGGGAACTGAGCAGAGAGCATTGGGAACTCCGACTCCGAGGAGGGAAAGGGCAGCGAGGCCCTGAGGCGGTGTGGGCTGGCACGCTCCTTCCGGGGAGGCGGGCGGAAGCGTTGCAGCCCCGGGAGCCCGGATTATGTGGCTCATGTGTGTCGAGGCCTCTCCCTGCTGTCCGCTGGCCCCCGTGCCCACATTCTTCAGCGCTGGTATCAGTTTCCAGGTTGATGATACAGCCGAAAAGGAAAAAAAAAAAGATTTGTTCTTTAAGTCACATGAAGTTCAGGCACCGCAGAAATGCAGAGTTTTGAGGTTGCGATCGGTTTTGACCAGTTATGCACACGGGCAGCCAGTACCCACGGAGGAGCAGGAGCATATTTGCTGCATTGCAGAGAAACTGTCCCCTTCCCATCAGTGGCCACCCACCCCCTCCCCTAGCCACCGTGTGGTGACGTCTGCGCCCCCCCATACTGTTTGTCTTGGTTCATGCAGACCAAGACCTCTGGTGCCCCCCTGCATGGCTCCTGAGGGGGGTGGGGTAGGTTCCAGCCACAGTGGCGTCCCCTGCAACCCCCCTCGTGCCTTCACACCACGTTCTACTGTTAGCAATGACTCACATCAGGAAGGGGGGCACCAGGGCAAGAGAACCAGAACCGAGTCTGTGTCCGGGTTTTCCCTAGCACCCAGGCCGTTCGAAAAGCACCTCCATTGCCATTGCCGGGGTTCTGGCGGGTGGGCGAGAGGCGGGACAGCCCAGCTGCAGTGCTCAGAGCAGGCCCACAGTCTGGGTTGGCCCCTTCTCCGTCTCTACCCAGATGTGGGGTCCCAGGTTTGTTCTCCGTGAAAGGTCCCCCACCCCCCACAGGGGCCTCGGAACACTTAGAAGTGTGACTGTGTGAGCAGCAGGCAGAAGGGCTGCCCCCGTGCTTGTGGCTCTCACCTCGTGGTGAGGGCAGGGTCCTCTGGCCACTGCAGAGAAGCCGTCCCTCTGTCTGCTCTGCGTCTAGCTCCTCGGAGACCCAAGAGCGGAACCCCAAGTCCCTGCGTCCTTTTTCCTTTCCCTTTTTTTTTTGACTTTTTGGGTCACACCTGGTGATGCACAGGGGTTACTCCTGGCTCATGCACTCAGGAATCACCCCTGGCGGTGCTCGGGGGACCATATGGGATGCTGGGGATCAAACCCGGGTCAGCCGCGTGCAAGGCAAACGCCCTACCCGCTGTACTATTGCTCCAGCACCTTTCCCTTTCCCTTGGGCCAGGCTGTCAACCCCCACGCCATCCACCTCTGCAGAAGGTGCCCCTAGGGGCCAGAGTGATACTATAGAGGGTGTTTGTCTTGAACGCTGCTCACCTGGGTTCCATCCCTGACATTCCGTATGGTTCCCCAATCACCACCAGGAATAATTCCTGAGTGCAGAATCAGGAGTAACTCCTGAGCATTGCAGGGTGTGATCCTTCCCCAAAAGATAAAAGAAACAAAAAGTGTGCCCCCAGCCCTCAGATTGCTCTGTGCCTCTGAGTGCAGGGTGCAGGGCGGGGGTGGGGGGTGGCGGCTGGCTGCGCCACTGTCCCAGCCCCCGCACGGTGCTCAGGCTGTGTGTGTTTGGGGGTGGTCCCCAGGTCTGTGCCCACCGCTACACCAAGGTGCTGTGGTCGGGGGAGGAGGACCAGCGGCGCATGGTGGGCAAGTGCTACGTGCGGGGCAACGACCTGCAGCTGGACTCCCACGACGAGTGGCAGACCTACCACAATGAGATGTGCGACAGCAACAACAACTACCTGCAGACGGGCATGTGCCAGCTGGGCGTCAGCGGCGGCTTCACCCACAACACCGTCTACTTCGGCGCCCCCGGGGCCTACAACTGGAAAGGTGGGGGCCGGAGGAGGGCGCGGAGCGGGGGTGGGGGTACAGCCCCTGTCCAGATGGTTGCCAGGACAGCCGGCCCACCTCCCCCACCCCTCAGGCGGGAGAGACGGGTCCCCTGTGCTACCACTCAGCTGTTTTTATTTTATTTTATTTTATTTTTAGGATTTTTAAAATTTTTTTTTCTTTTGGGGTCACACCCGGTGATGCACAAGGGTTATTCTTGGCTCTGCAGTCAGGAATTACTCCTGGTGGTGTTCAGGTGACCATATGGGTTGGCCGCGTGCAAGGTAAACGCCCTACCCGCTGTGCTATCACTCCAGCCCCCACTCAGCTGTTTTAAAGCACTTACTTTGCATCTGGCTCTGAACACATCTTCACTCTTTTTTTTTTTTTTTGGTGGGGGAGGAACCACACCCAGTGTGCTCAGGGCTCACTGCTGGCTCTGTGCTCAGGGATCACTCCTGATGAGGCTTAGGGGACCATACAGGGTGCCAGGGATCAAACCCAGCTTGACACATGCCAGGCAAGTGCCCCGCCTGCTGTATTATCTCTCCAGCCCTCTCTTTACTAATTTTTAACATAGACTCCTGAAGGGTCTGGGAATTCAGTGTTCAGAGGCATCCCGGGTTCAAACTCTGGCACCACGTGGGCACCCAAGCACGCTGGAGTGGTACAAACAGTCTTCAGCATGGCAGGGCCAGTGCATCATCCTTGCTACCCGTGTACTGAACTGCCAGCCAGGTTGGCAGAGTCTCACCAGATGGTCACCAAGTGGCCCCGATCCCTGATCTCTGCTTGGGGTCAGGGGAGGAGGAAACAAGGAAACGAAACAAGGAAACCAACAGAAAAGGGGGCAGGGAGCATGCTGGAGATATCAGACTGTGGGTGGGGCACTTGCCTTGCACACGCCTGACTCGGGCGCAATCCCTAGCACGACATATGGTCCTTTGAACACCACCAGGAGTGAGCCCTGAGCATCTCTAAAGGAGCAAAGCACAAAAAATTATGAACAGGAAAACTCACAAGGTAGGGTATATACCCATTTTATAGAAAATGAGTGTAATAATACTCATATTATTTCTACTGAGACCAACGGGAGTTGGGAAGCCTAATTTGGATCATGGATTTGTCTGACCCCAGTTTAACCACCTGTAAACTTGAAAAACGAATACAACAGGCTCCTTGTGGCAGAATTAAGTCATGTGGTCAGATCTGGTAAAGCGAAGAGTGAAAGAGTTCCCCTTCCACTCAGCCCTGTCCTGCCGCTGCCCACAGCAGCTCTTAATTAAGTTTCTTTTGTTTGTTTGTTTTTGTTTGGGGGCCACACCCAGCGGTGCTCAGGGCTTCTTCCTGGCTCTGCACTCAGGGATCACTCCTGGTGGGCTCAGGGGACCACTATGGGGTGCCAGGGGTTGAACCCAGTCAGCTGCGTGACGGGCAAGCCCCTACCCACTGTACTGTCTCTCCAGCCCCTCTTCTTTCTGTTGTTGGGTCACACCAGGTGGTGCTCAGAGCTGCTCCCAGCATGCAGCTCTCAGGTCACTCCCGGCAGTGCTTGGGGGACCATGTGCTGCTGGGGCTGGACTCCAGGCCTCCCGCAGGTGGAGCCCTTGCTCAGCCTGCTGTGCTCCCTGCCTGGACCGAGAATCCTTTTTTTTTTTTTTTTTTTTTTTTGCTTTTTGGGTCACACCAGGCAATGCACAGGGGTTACCTCCTGGCTTTGCACTCAGGAATACTCCTGGCGGTGCTCAGGGGACCATATGGGATGCTGGGAATCGAACCCGAGTCGGCCGCGTGCAAGGCAAATGCCCTACCTGCTGTGCTATATCGCTCCAGCCCCTGGGCCGAGAATCTTACGTTATGTTTCTTCTGGAGCCATCCTGGTTGATTTTTTTTTTTTTCTTTATGGGTCACAGCTGGCAATGCACAGGGGTTACTCCTGGTTCTGCACTCAGGAATCACCCCTGGTGGTGCTCAGAGGACCATATGGGATACTGGGAGTTGAACCCGGGCTGGCCGCATGCAAGGCAAACGCCCTACCCGCTGTACTATTGCTCCATCCCCCCGGGTTGATTTTTGATTGCTCAGGCATCGCGCAACAGTCCCACTAACTACATGGTTCACTCCCTCTCTCCAGCACTCAGAGGTGGAGGGGACTTTGCGAGTTTGTCCACAGAGTTTGTCTTGTTTGCAGGGGGGGCAGCTGCAGAGTTGGGTCAGACATCCACAAGCAACACTCATCTGTAGTTTTGCCCTCTGAGGATTTAATTACCCCCAAAAGCATTGCACACAGTCAGGCATTTTGAAGGAGGGGAGAACATCCACAGAGCTTTTCTTAGAGCATGGTGTTGTGAGGTTTGGTTTCTTACCAGACTTTTGGTTCTCATTGGGAACCTATTACGGTGGAGACTTCATAAACCCTCGCAGGGGGTATATAGGGGAAACAGTATAGACGGGGATTGCCATGGTCCATCATTTCATTACCTGGGAGGGGTCTCGGAGCATCTCCCCCACATGGTAAAGGGGGTGGGCATGCTGTATCTTGCCACAGGCTGCCTCTCTGATGTCTGACAGCTCACACCCAGTCTCTGTCTGTTGGCCACAAAGGGATGACACAAGTCATCCCTCTCCTAATATCTGCACCTTTACTGTCACAGAATCAGCAGGTAGAGGGGAGCCCCAAATCTTCTCTCTCTCTTTTTTTTTTTTTTTTGCTTTTTGGGTCACACCCAGGGATGCTCAGGGTTACCCCTGGCTCTGCACTCAGGAATTACTCCTGGTGGTGCTCGGGGGACCATATGGGATGCCGGGAATCTAACTCGGGTCAGCTGTGTGCAAGGCAAGTGCCCTACCTGTTGTACTGTTGCTCTGGCACCCCCAAATCTTCTCTTGACTGCCAGGGTGGCATGGGGGTTAGTCGCAGACCTCTGAGAAGACCTCTTTGTCCTGTCTCCCTGGTCCTTCAGAACCTGCCTTTCCTCCCTGTCCCCAGCCAGATCTCTTTTTGACAGCTGACCCTGGGGTCAGGCCGGGTTGGAAGCCTCCACCTACCTCGGGGCAGGACCAGGGGAAGCTAATGGCACAGAGCCCAGCCTCAGTTCCAGGAGCCTGGTCCACTAGATACCAGCCCACTCTCCGCCCCTCGCTGCACAGTTTGGAGCCTCATTTTCCTCATCTGCAAAATGGGGTCATAATTCAGCCTCATTGAACTGCAAAAGAGGATCTGCAGATGAGGAAGTGCTTACTAATAAAATGGTTATTATCCTCTCTGTCTGGGAGGTGGGGCTGAGCAGAGTAGGGAAAAGGGTGGCACCTTACGCTCCTTCTCCCCAAATCCCTGTCAAGGAAACAGCTACATGATTCAGCGGAAGGACTGGGATTATTTTGAATATAGTTACAAGGACCCGGAGGAAGAAGGAAACCGCTATATCGGTGAGTCTTTCTGGCGGCCCACTGGAGGGGGCGGGGGTTGGGGGGAGGAAGGGGTGCATTCCCAGCCCTCTGGCCTGGAAGAGCAAGGCCAGGATGTCGGTTACCTAGTGGCTTTTAGTTCAACTAGCACATACTTATTGAGCACCAACTGTTTGCACCAAGAGGCAGAGTCCCTCCCCTCACAGAACAAGAGTCCAGCGCATGGTAGGACTGGGGGCATCAGGGTCCACGTTCTCGGTCAGTTGGGAACTGAAGACCAGGTGATGGTGTGGAGGCTTGAGGGAGCCCCAGAGCTGAAAGGGACAAAGCTTACTGACCACCGTCTTCCCGTCCCAGGGTACTCTACACAGGTGGGCAGCGCCGTCCTGCACCCCACGGACATCACTATCGTGACCGGTGCCCCGCGGCACCACCATGTGGGCGCTGTCCTCTTGCTGAGCCAGGAGGCGGGCGGAGACCTGCAGAGGAGGCAGATCCTGGAGGGCACGCAGGTGGGCGCCTATTTTGGCAGCGCCCTTGCCCTGGCAGACCTGAACAATGATGGGTGAGAATCCAGGGATGTTCACCGGGGCCAGGGAGAACGGGGACAGGGACAGATCAGCCCACGGCAGGGCGGAGACGTGGAGGTTTCCCCGCGTGCATTTGGCTGTCATTTGTCGGGATTTGCACGTCCGTGCCCTCTGGTGGCCTTAGAATAGTGTCTTACGGGATTCTGAGCATTTGCCTGTTATTTGCAAGCCGGGTGCATTTCATTGTCTTATTATCTCTGCCCTTTGTCTGACTCTCGGGGGCATGCCCTGTGCTTGCACGGCTTCTGTCTGACATGTGTCTTCACAGGGAGGGGTCATGAGGGCATTTCCATGTCCTTCCCATGACCCCTGGCCAGAGGTGCCACCAGCAGAGCTGAGTGCCTTCCCTGGCACAGCTGGCTTACGGGGGAGGGGCTGGCCTCACACCCCCCGTTCCCCCGTCCTTCTCTCTCCCACAGATGGCAAGACCTCCTGGTGGGTGCCCCCTACTACTTCGAGAGGAAGGAGGAGGTAGGGGGTGCCGTTTATGTCTTCATGAACCAGGCAGGCACGTCCTTCCCTGCCCAGCCCTCCCTCCATCTCCACGGTCCCAGTCGCTCCGCCTTCGGTTTCTCTGTGGCCAGCATTGGTGACATCAACCAGGACGGATTTCAAGGTAGGGGCCAGACTCCGCCCCCGCATACCCAGTGACAAGGCCAGCTGCACGCCACACTTGACAGGACCCCACAGGAAATGAAGAGGGGCCCGGTCTCAAGGGCTCTCAGGAGGGAAGTGCAGGGGGCTCCAGAGGCAAGCTCGGAGGGCCTCCTGGAGCGGCGGCCTATGGCTGGGCTGGGTGTACACAATGTCGGGGGACAAGGGGGTGCAGCCTGAGGGTAGGATATGTGCCTGTAACCCAGTTCTAGCCACCATCATGGTAAAGATGAACCTGCAAGACAGATGGGAGTGTGAGGCGGGTGCTTTGGAAGTCAGGCAGAGGAATGGGGTCTTTATATTTTGGTAATAGTGTGGGGGATGGTCCTGAGGGAACAGGGTTGGGAGATGATAGCTGTATATCTTTTTTTTTTTTTTGGTTTTTGGGTCACACCTGGAGATGTACAGGGGTTACTCCTGGCGGTGCTCGGGTCGGGGGACCATATGGAATGCTGGGAATTGAACCCGGGTCAGCTGCGTGCAAGGCAAACGCCCTGCCTGCTGTGCTATTGCTCCAGCCCCCGTATATCTTTAAAGATGGTTCTAGAAAGATAGTGGGAAGCAAGGCTAAAAGAATTAAGAGCAGTAGTGTAGGGGCTGGGCATGTGGCTACATGGTAGAGTATATGCCTGACACATGTGAGGCCCTGGGTTCAATTTCTGACATTGCAAAAATAAATAAAGAAGAAAATCAGTAATACAGTGTATTGGGGCCTGGAGCAATAGTACAGCGGGTAGGGTGTTTGCCTTGCAAGTGGCAGACCCAGGCTCGATCCCCAGCATCCCATATGACCCTCCAGTTTGCAGGAGCAATTCCTGAGCACAGAGTTAGGAGTAATCCCTGAGCATTGCTGGATGTGACCCAAAAACCTAAAATAATAATAATAATAATAACATATATTGGGGGCCACGAAGATAGGAGTAACCCTTGAGCATTGTTGGGTGTGACCCAAAGACCTAAAATAAATAATGTGTTCTGTTGGGGCCACCAAGATAAATCAAGTGGTAGAGCACCTGCCCATCAAGTATAAGGCCCTGAGTTCAATCCCTGGCACAACATGGCCTCTGGGGGGCTGCTGGGTGTGGCCCCGATGGTCCCCATGCACTGCTGGCCACATCAGGACAGTCTCTGCCAGAAGTGGCCCCCAACTCCCTTGCACTACCAGATGTTGGCCCCTGTTACAGAATATATAAGCAGCCCATCAGGTGTGGCACGACAGGAGCTGGAACCCGTGAGCCGTGGAGAGAGGGGCCACCACCTGTGCTGTGTGGGACTTAGGGTGTTAGAAGAGGGACAGACCAAGGGCTTGGACTTGATGGGGGCCCCCCCGGCAGGCCTGGCAGTCCCCAACAGCCTCCCAGACAGTTTCCCAGAAGCTCGCTGTCAGCCATGGGGAAGAGGGAGGAGCCTGCAAAGGGCCAGAATAGGTGCCAGAAAGTTCCATTAACTAAGACAAGGGCTATGGGGGCCTGGGGCTCCGCCTCCGCTCCCCGCAGAGCTCTCTGGCCAGCGGCTTTCCCACACCAACTTAGAGCTCAGAAGCACTGGGGAAGGGTTCCTCATTGTTTGTTTGGCTTTGTTTTTAATGCAGTTACATACTTAAGTCTTGCCATTTAACACGTTCACTCTAGGCCTGTCACTAGCACCCAGCTGTGTGCTGGAGACGTTGGCCTCAGCTGTCGCCTTTCAGCTTCCTAGTGGCTAGGGAATTCCGGGGTCTGAGCCCTCATCTATAAAGCGGGGGGCGGGGGGGGGGGCTGCAGGCCAAGGTCACTAGAGGAGGCAGGTGCCTGGGGGAGGGGTCGGGAGCATGGTGGGAAGGAGAATGCCGGACCCACTGGCACAGAAGGTACTCAGGTGCCAGTGGCCCCAGTGCTCCCCATAAGCCCCCCCCATGCTTGGTCCCTCATGCTCAGAGCTTGCTGGCAGAGTAAGGTCAGTGCCAAGCTGGGCTCTGTGGCCTGATTGAGGGGGTTAATGGTGATGTGGGGTCCGCAGCCCCCAGAGTGACCCGCTGCATCTCTTCCCCAGACATTGCAGTGGGAGCCCCTTTCGAGGGTTTGGGCAAAGTGTACATCTACCACGGCAGCTCCAGGGGGCTCCTGAAACAGCCCCAGCAGGTATGGAGGCCCAGGGGAGTGAGAGGGCACCCCTTGTTTCCCTCACTGCCCACCCTCTGCCCCCTGAGCTCACCCTGCAGGCCCTTCTCCCCACCACTCCCATCTGTCCCCAGATCATCCAGGCTGAGCAGCTGGGACTGCCCGGTTTGGCCACCTTCGGCTACTCCCTGAGTGGGCAGATGGACGTGGACGACAATTTCTACCCCGATCTGCTGGTGGGGAGCCTGTCGGACCGCATCGTGCTGCTGCGGTGAGCCCCCCTCCCCCCCGTGCATAGGGACCTTGTCGCCTCCAGCCCCGTGGGCGGAGCACCCCACGTTCATTTAGCTCCAGCACCTGCCCCAGCCCGGCCTGGGCCCGGTGAGCAGCCCTGATGTTCATGTTTTCTGTGCAGGGCACGGCCTGTCATTAACATCCTGTACAGGACCTTGGTGGCCACGCCATCCGTGCTGGACCCTGCACACTGCACAGATACCTCCTGGTGAGATCCCCCAGCCACCCCCCTTCTCGATACCTCACCCAGGGGCCAGGCAGGTCCTGGACTCCCCCCAACCACACCCTGAGGACTGATTCTTTTTTTATTTGTTTGTTTTGGGGCCATACCCAGCGATTCTCAGGGCTTACTCCAGGTTTGCACTCCAGAATTACTCTTGGGGGTGCTCTGGGGACCACATGGGGTGCCAGAGATTGAATCCATGTCGGGCGCGTGCAAGGCAAATTCCCCACCTGCTGAACTGTCGCTCCAACCTTGAGCACTGGTTCTCGAGGCAAGCATGACCCTCCTTATCCAGCCTTATGCAAGAGCAAAATTCCTTGCAGGAGATGACAGGGGAATCGGGTGCAGTACGGCATGGTGGTTAGGAGTGAGCTCTCTAGTTTAAGCCTGGCTCACACCCCAGCCTTATTGCTGCTGTCATAGGTAGGGACACACTCTGGGGAGTGAGCTCCCAGGAGAGAGAAGAGGGAAACTCAGGAAACAGCTGTGGCAGAGAGCTGCCATAGAGTCTCCCCTGTAGAACAGTGAATGCGAATTAACGGTGCAGGGGCCAGAATGATACTACAGTGGGCAGGGTGCTTGCCTTGCAGGCTGCAGACCCAGCATCCCATATGATCTCCCGAGCCCCGGCAGGGGTGATCCCTGAGCACAGAGCTAGGGGTAAGCCCTGAGCGCCAGCATGTGGCTCAAAAACCAAAAAAGAGGAACCAGCTCACAGGGTGGCTATAATAATTACATGAGGGCCAGAGTGATAGTACAATGGTAGGGGTGTTTGCCTTGCACTCGGCCGACCCACGTTCAATCCCCAGCATCCCATATGGTCCCCCGAGCACCGCCAGGAGTAACCCCTGAGCATCGCTGGGTGTGACCCAAAAAAGAAAAAAAAACTACAGGAGGCCAAACAGAGCCCTGAGCAGTGCTGCTGGAAGCTCCTAGTAGCTCTGATGGTGAGAATGATGGTGAGAAGCCAGGTGGCTGTGGAATGAGGGGACTGGGGACAGGATGGGATCAGGAAGCAAAGGGAGACAGGGCAGAGGAGTGGGTGGTAGCAGAAATCGACTAGGACCCTGCAGGAGGTCGAGCTGGGCCTGCCACTGATGACTTCCAGGAACTCCTTCTGATCTCAGGGTCTCAGTTTCCCCATTGGCGACCTCTCACCCTATTTTCAGTGGTCCTAAAGAGAGCTGGGAGAGTAGAGGCCAGGACATCCCAGACCTGTTCCCTTCTCCCCCACTTCCCAGGGCCCTGGTTTCTCCTTGCCCCATACAACAGGTGAGAACCAGGGCTGAAACCTGGGGCTGACTGTGACCAGGCCCCTTCTCTACATTTCCGCCCCCCTGACCCAACAGCTTACAGGTGGAGCTGTGCTTTGCTTACAACCAGAGTGCTGGGAACCCGAACTACAGGCGAAACATCAGTGAGTGCTGGGGAACAGGGCATGGTGGGGTGTCTCACTCGGCTCCTTGCTAACCTGCCCACCCCCTCTAGCCCTGGCCTACACGGTGGAGGCCGACCGGGAGCGCCGGCCACCCCGGCTTCGCTTTGCGGGCAGCCAGTCTGCTGTTTTCCATGGTTTCTTCTCCATGCCCGAGACGCGGTGCCAGCACCTGGACCTGCTGCTGATGGTGAGGAAGGAGCATGGGCTGGACAAGGGCTCCATCACCCCTGGAGTGGGGAATCAGAGTCCCCCCAGGCCAGAGATGGAAGTAGAGGAGGATGACCTGGAAGGCCTTAGGTCTTAAAGGGGTACAGTGCACCCCACTGGGTGGGAGCTAAAGGGCTCATCATCTCCCCAAAAAGTGAACATGCCAAATTTGAACCAGCTCATCTTGGGGAGAAAGGTCCAGAGTGAGGCGTAAGCCCCACCCCACCTAAAGGCAAAAGGGTAGAAATGGAGGGGGCTTTTCCAGCATCCCATATGGTTCCTAAGCGCCACCAGGAGCGATCCCTGAACTCATGAGGCAGGACTATCCCTGGAGCACAGCCGGGTGTGGCCTCCCCAAACAAAAAGGATAGAAAGCACCCCAGGACCCCAGTCCTGCCCCCTCCCAGAGTGGTCTCTAATGGAAGCTATCCCTCTTCTTGTGGATTAAGGTGGTAGAAAGATGATCAGGCCAGGGAGGGCTCAGTCTGGTGACTTGGGGTGTTTTCAGGGATGGAGGGGACTCAGGGTCATGTGAGGTTTCTACCTGAAGGGGAGGGCAGTGCAGAATGCGACCACCCCACCCTCCTTCCCAGGACAACGTCCGTGACAAGCTCCGGCCCATCATCATCTCCATGAACTACTCTCTACCTTTGCGAATGCCCGAGCGCCCCAAGCTGGGGCTGCGGTCCTTGGACGCCTACCCGGTCCTCAACCAGGCGCAGGCTCTGGAGAACCACGTCGAGGTAGGTGGGGCGAGGGGTGGGGGGCGGAAGAGTGGAGCTGGGAGGGCTGGAGGGCGAGATCGTGGGGGGGGTCCCACATGTTCGTCCATCCCCAGGTCCAGTTCCAGAAGGAATGCGGGCCCGATAACAGGTGTGACAGCAACTTGCAGATGCAGGCAGCCTTCATGTCGGAACAAGGCCAGCAGCTGAGCAGGTGCGCTCTGGCCAGTGCTTGGTCCACCAGGGATAGGGCGGGGCTTCGGGAAAGGGGCGGGGCTTCAGGACTAACCAGCTGTGGCACAGCGCCCTATTGGTTGGGGAGAGCAGGGTTGGTCTAAGGGGCGGGGCCTCAGGGAGGAGCGTCTGAGAGGAGCTATGTGATTGGCCAAGAAGGATGCACTCCACTGGCTAGGTGAGACTAGGGCAGGGCGGGGGGGCGGGGACTAGCAGGGGGCAGGGGCAGGGGCGGGGCTTGGGGCTCAGTTCCGGGTCCCTTGCCGGCAGGCTCCAGTACAGTGGAGAAGTTCGGAAACTGCTCCTGAGCGTCAATGTGACCAACACGCCGACCCCCGAACGGGCTGGGGAAGATGCCCACGAAGCGCTGCTCACTCTGGAGTTGCCTTCTGCCCTGCTGCTGTCCTCAGTGCGCCCCGTGAGTGCGGCTCCTAGTGTCCCCTGGCTCCCTCTGGGCCGGGCCTTCTGTCTCTGCTGCTGGGGGAACATCTGGGAGGGTGTGTGACCCAGCGCCCCAGGAGAGGGTGGGACAAACCCTGCTCCCACCCCGACTGACTCACTGATGGCTCTTTCCTCAGTCTGGAACCTGCCAGGCCAACGGGACCTTGCTTTGTGACCTGGGGAACCCCTTCAAACGGAACCAGAGGGTGAGCCCCAGACCAGACCTGCCAAGACCCCCTGGGTCTTGAGCTTCTCCCTGCCTGCTTCCTCCCTTCTCCCCCTTTTTCCATGCAGACCCAGAGTGGGGAGGGGAGGAGAGGGAAAAGGGAGGGACCTCGAGACCTGGGACTGTGGGGCGGGTTTGGAGTCTTGCACAAAGCCTGAGCAAGCCGCAGAGACAGAGCAGTCTGCGGAGCACCTGCTGTATGTCGGCCTGAGTGCAGCTCTCTGCTCTCTTCCTGGGGGAGAGTTCTCATGGACTGGGAAGGTGTCAGGAACAGGCTCAGAGTCGTACAGCCACCGACAGACAAGGGGGGTGGGGAAGTCAAGTAGGTCGTGGGGTCCCAGCACAGAGCTCAGCCCCTTCCTCCCTGCTGGGCTCCATATGCCCCCCATCCCCCTCTGACCCCATGGCAGATGGAGCTGTCCATCATCTTTGAAGTCAACGGTGTGACTCTGCAGACCAAGGACCTGCAGGTGCAGCTGCAACTCTCTACGTGAGTGACGCCCCGAGACCAGGGTGCCCACGGGGGAGGGACGCCCACAGCCCCAGCAAGGCCACCTCGGCTCCCCTGTTCCGCCTTCCTCCGCCAGGTCAAGTCGCCAGGACGACCTGCAGCCCGTCACCCTGACTCTGCTGGTGGACTACACACTCCAGGCCTCTCTCAGCATGTGGGTGCCTCCTCCTCTTTGGCCCGCTAAGGCTTCCTGCCTCCGAGGGGGACCAAGATCTTGGTCCCCTCTCTGGGCCGTGTCTTCGGTCCTATATTCCCCCCCACCCCCAGACTTCCCTTCCCTTTAAAGCTGCAAGGGAAGGGGATGGAGCCATAGCACAGAGGGGAGGGCACTCGCTTGCTTACCACGGGGTGGACCCAGGTTTGAGCCCTGGCATTCTATATGGTCCCTGGAGCATCGCCAGGGTTTAGCCCTGAGTATTGCCAGGTGTGGCTCCAAAACCAGAGAATTAAAAAACTTTATTTAGAAAGCCGTGAGGGGAATGCGGTTGGGTTCCTAGGAGTGCCCCTGCCAAGAAGATGGCAGTGGAGGGGTCCACCAGCAGGCGAAGGAGGGGCCCTTCAGTCTTTTAGGAGTGGGACCCGTCTGTCCTTCATCATGCTAAGGACTGTGTAGACCCTCCGTGTCACTGGCTTCTCACAGAAGTCACTACTGTGAGCGCCTCTAGGAAAGAGGAAACTGAGTCTCAGGGAGGCTGAGGAACTGGCAGGCCCCCTCCTGTCCGGGGGCGGTGGCTGACCCTCCTCAGTGGTCATCCCCACTCTGCCAGGCTCCTCCAGCCCCCTGACCACTGCATTTTCCGTGCCCCCAGGGAGCGGCACCGGCTGCAGAGTTTCTTTGGGGGGACGGTGATGGGCGAGTCTGGCATGAAAACCGTGGAGGACGTGGGAAGCCCCCTCAAGTACGAGTTCCGGGTAAGGATGCTTGGGGCACTCAGGACTAGAGGCTCCTGGGCAGGGGGGCAGGGGTCTTCTTCCCTGGTCCAGGGTCCCAGGACATGAGGAGTGGGTAGTAAGATGGCATCCAGAGCCATGACACTCCTTGTGTCCACAGGTGGGTCCGATGGCAGAAGGGCTGGCCGCCCTGGGGACATTGGTCCTAGGGCTGGAGTGGCCCTATGAAGTCTCCAATGGCAAGTGGCTGCTGTACCCCACGGAGATCACCGTCCAGGGCAACGAGACCTGGCCCTGCGAGCCCCCTGGGGGCCTCATCAACCCCCTCAACCTCTCCTTCCCAGTAAGGACCCTGGATCTGCCCTTCCCTCCTCCCTTGCTTGTGGCACAGCAGGAAGCCCCCTGTCAGGGGGGCTGGAGTTGATAGCACAGCGGGAGGGCACTTGCCTTGCATGCAGCCGACTCCAGTTTAATCCTCAGCATCCCATATGGTCCTGTGAGCACTGCCAGGAGTGATCTCTGAGCTCAGAGCCAAGAGTTACTCCTGAGCATCACCGGGTGTGACCCCAAACCAAAAATATGTGATTAATACTCTTTTAAAAGAAAAAGAAAACCTATTGCCCATAACCCCCCCACCCCACATCCCTTTGGGAGCCTTTCCCACCTCTGCTTAGCAAAGCTCCCTCCTTCCTGCCTCAGGCCCCCGGGGACAGGCCACCATCTCCACAGCGCAGGCGGCGAGAGCTGGAGCCAGAGGTGGACCCGGCACTCACGCCTGTCACTCTGGCTTCAGTGAAAAAGGCCAAATCTGGCACCACGCTGGTGAGCGACCGGGGTGGGAATGGACTTCAGGGTTGGGAGTGCAGGGAGCCCTGTGGAGGAGGTGGGGTGGGTGCTGGTCCCCAGGGAGCAGTGCCCCTGGGGCGCAGTGAGCACAGGGCACCAGATGCCAGGCTGAGGGCTGGGATGCAGGTGGGGAGACCCAGGGGTTGGTGGTACCTTCCGGGGAAAGCAGATTGGCGGGCCTGGCCCGTGGAGACCCCGCAGGGGGAGGCATCCCAGGTGAAAGGAGCCTGAGAGGGGCGTGGGAATGGGGTGTCAGAGCTCAGGCCCGACCCCTGAGCAGGGACCACACTTCCTGCTCCCCTTGTTCCTGGCATTCATGTGTGTGCTCGGCCCAGAACTATGTCATGTGGACACGTGGGGGGAGGGGCAGAGAGGGGCCGGGCCCCTGGGGGTCCACCCTGGGTAGGGCAGATCCCGGTGGAGTGGAGGATGAGGGGTAACCCCTTACCCGGAAGGTTCTGTGCTGTGTCTCCGCCCCCCTCAGACGTGTGGCAGTGACAGTGCCCGCTGCGTGTGGCTAGAGTGCCCCATTCCCGACACCCCGCTGGTCACCAACGTGACCGTGAAGGCGCGCGTGTGGAACAGCACCTTCATCGAGGTCAGTGCCCAGGATGGGCATCTCTGCCACTGCCGGCCCCAGGGGTGGGGGGGCCCGAGCTGTGTGTGTGTGGGGAGACAGGCAGTGTCCCAGGCGTGTGCATGCATGTGCGTATGTGGCAGGGATGCATTGGATTCTCTTGAGATCCCCACCTGCCACTATAGTAAGGTCTCCCGGGCCCGCCTGACAGCGGGTGGACACGACCTGACCTTTGTCTCCAGCCCCAAGTGACCACTCAAGGGTTTGCCTAGTGTTGCCTGTCCATGGCTGTCCCTCCTCCACGCCACTCCGTCCCCTGCATCACCCCCGCGGGTGCACGCCTGGTCAGCCTTCGGCGTCTCCCTCAGACTTTCCCTGCTGAAAACGGCCCATCTTCCCCTGCGGACACGCAGGACTCCCTCAGGAGTCACGCAGACACTCCCCGCCCTCTCTGGACACACCGGCCGTGTCCCCCTGGCCCCGCTGGCGGCAGGGATCGTAAAACCTTGTCCTTCGGGCGGGCCAGAAGGTTTCCGTTGCCCAGGCTGTGTACGGCCGGGGTAGCACGGAGTGACCCCACGCCTGTGCGTGCTGTGGACTGTGCCCGCCCTCTGGTGGGGACCTGGGCGCAAAGGGAACCACCAGCCTGCGTGCCTGCGTGTGGTGGGGCGGCCCTCCAGGCTGCTGAGCTGGACTGGGGGGCGGGCATGCCTACTAGGGTCAGCGGGACGCCCGGCGGGGCCTGACCGGCTGCTGTGCCCCGTGCCCCCCTCCAGGATTACAAAGGCTTTGACAGAGTCACTGTCGCCAGCACGGCCACGCTCTTCCTCCGCACCAGCACGCGCACCGTCACCATGGAGAACAAGACAGTGGCGGTGAGTGGCTGCCAGCCAGCCCGAGGGGTGTGTGCTCGCTTCAGCTGGGCGGTCCTCAGCCCAGGGGGGCCTCCTGGGGTCTGCGCCCTGAGAGCCGGGTCTGTGGGACTCTGGAATAGAAGTGTTTAAAGGCACCCCCACCCCGTGCCCTGGCCCTGTGAGATCGTCTCTGCCCTGTCTCTGGATGTTCCACCACCTGCAAAGCTGAAAACAGGCAGTGATAATACAGCAGGGAGGGCGTCTGCCTTGTACGAGGCTGACCCAGGTTCAATTCCTGGCATCCCATATGGTCCCCAGAACATCACTAGGAGTAATTCCTGAGTGCAGAGCCAGGAGCAACCCCCAGCATCACTGCGTGTGGCTCAAAAAGGAAGGCAGGAAGGAAGAAAGGAAGGATGGAAGGAAGGAAGAAAGGAGGAGGGATGGAGGGAAGGGAAGTGAAGGAAGGAAGGAGGGAGGGAAGAAGGAAGGAAGGAAGGAAGGAAGGAAGGAAGGAAGGAAGGAAGGAAGGAAGGAAGGAAGGAAGGAAGGAAGGAAGGAAATTGAAAGCAAGTTCCAAAACTTGAGGAACAGAAGTACACCTTGTAGAGTACTTACCTTGCATACAGGTGACCTGGGTTCGATCTCCCGCATCCCCATATTCCCCTGTGGCCCCCTGATCCCACCAGGGGTGAACCCTGAGTGCAGAGCAAGGAGTAAGCCCTGAGCACTGCTGGGTGTGGCTGCAAAACAAAACAAAAGCAAACTTGATGAGTTGCATGTAGAAAAACCAGTGTAACTAACAGCCTGGCATTTGTGTGAAAAGGGATGTCAGTGGAGAATTGCAGGCGACATTGGAGGCAGGTCAAATACTAAAATGGTTTCCTAAAATTTACCTGAAAGACCAATGGAACCAAATAAAAATTCACTTATGAGATAGATGGTGTTTTTTTGCTTTCTTTTGTATTTTTTTTGCTTTTCGGGTCACACCCGGCAATGCACAGGGGTTACTCCTGGCTCATGCACTCAGGAATTCCTCCTGGCAGTGCTCAAGGGACCATATGGGATGCTGGGAATCGAACCCGGGTCCGCCACATGCAAGGCAAGCGTTCTACCTGCTGTGCTATCGCTCCAGCCCCAACAGATGGTGTTCTTAATGAGTTGAGGAAAGTAGATTATTAAGTAGTACTGTGCGAACACATTTGGAAAATGAAGATAAACTACCTCATACCATAAATAAGAATATATTTAAGTTATAGGAAATATTTAAATATTAAAAAATAAAACTAATATGCCAGAAGAAAAAGATGGAAAATTATACTAATCTCTGTGGGAAAAGGGAATGATGTTATTAAACTAGGAAGTTGGGGAGAAGAGGCAGAATGTCAGGAAGGGCCCTTGTCTTGCCAGCCCGGGGTTTCATCTCCATACGGCCCCCCGAGCCCTGCTGGGAGTGATCTCTGAGTAAGGACTGAGCATCACCGGGTAGGGCCCCAAAATAAAAATAAATTAAAAAAAAACAGAAATCACAGGAAAAATTTTAAAAAAAAGGACTATACGAATTTTACTTTCATTTTTAAAAAAAAGTGATATTGGAGGGGCTGGAGCGATAGCACAGTGGGTAGGGCGTTTGCCTTGCAAGTCGCCGACCCGGGTTCTAATCCCAGCATCCCATATGGTCCCCTGAGCACCGCCAGGGGTAATTCCTGAGTGAAGAGCCAGGAGTAACCCCTGTGCATCGCTGGGTGTGACCCAAAAACAAAACAAACAAACAAAAAAAAAGTGATATTGGAGCCACTGGCCCCTCCTGCCTGTGCCTTGTGGGTTCGGGGTGCTGGGGACTGAAGCCAGGACTTATACACACAAAGCATGCTCCCAGCTACCTGAATTTCCTCCAGGCTGCACTAGTTCACTTAGATGAAATGTTGAATCTGTACACAGAAAAAAGTATATGGTGAAGAAATTAACAGGGTCAAGAGTGTGTTGGTCTTTTTAGAGGTGATAGCATGGGGGCCTGTGTGACAGTACAGTGGGGAGGGTGTTTGCCTTGCAGACTGCTGACCTGGGTTCAGTCCTCAGCATCCCATATAATTCCCCGAGCACCACCAAGAGTGATTCCTGAATGCAGAGCCAGGAGTAAACCCTGAGCATTGCCAGGTATGACTCCAAAACAAAATCAAAAATTTAAATGATAAAAGTTTACAGCATATCTGACAAGCCTATCTTGATATATTTCCTTTTTTTTTTTTTTCTTTTTGGGTCACACCCAGCGATGCTCAGGGGTTACTCCTGGCTTTGCACTCAGGAATTACTCCTGGCGGTGCTCAGGGGACCATATGGGATGCCGGGGATCGAACCCGGGTCAGCCGCGTGCAAGGCAAATGCCCTACCCGCTGTGCTATCGCTCCGGCCCCCTTGATATATTTCTGTAAAGAAAAAAAGGAGAGGCCAGAGAAATAATATAGGAGTGAAGTTGTGTGTATGAGGGCAACTGGTCCCAGTTCACTCCTTCCCTGGTACCACATATGATCCCCTGAGCACAAATAGCTCCTGAGCTGCGGTATATGGCCCCAACCCACCCCCACAAAAAGATAAAGGGAAGCATAAATAGGCCGTGTCTCTAGGGAGAAATATAAGTACTTGAGTCAAGAGGAAAGAAATAAAAATAACATCAAGATTTTTTTCTTGTCAGATTAGAAAATATTAAAAAGAATAATGCTATCCGGTTCTGATGAGGCTGGAGAAAATGCTATTGATTAGAGCCTAAGTTGATAGATTATTTTTGGAGACAAATTTGTCAATATCTATTAAAATTTTAAATGCCCATTTCCTTTGATCCAGCACCTACAGGAGTTAATTGGACAGCTATACAGAGATAAATATATGGGGCCATTTAAAAGTTTTGTTTATAGTGATATAAAGCTGGAATCATTCTAACTGCCTTTCTGTGGGTTTCAATAAATTATGATACATTTCCTACAATGGCTGTGCGGTCCTCTGAAGAGAGTAGGTTGATCTTTATAAACTGACACTGAAAGATGGAAGGAAGTACTAAAGGAAGCAGGCCATAGGGGAGTGTGTGGGTCACGAAGGCGCACTAAGGTGGGAGAAATAGATTGATGTTTGGTGCCAGAGCCATGGTATGGCATGGAGAACAATTGTCTCGCATACTGCTGACGGGGTTCGATCCCCAGCATCCCATATGGCCCCCTGAGCACCACCAGGAATGATTCCTGAATGCAGAGCCAGGAGTAACCTCTGAGCATCTCAGGGTGTGACCCAAAAAGCCAAAAATAAACAAGGGATAGATGTTTAACATGTGCGCTAGAAGGATAACGATCCGAGAGAAATCTCAGTGAGCTGGAGAACATGCTTTGCACGCAGGAGGCCCAGGTTGGAGCCCCAGGATGTATGGTTCTCCAAGCAGCAGAGGGACCGAGCCCTAAGCTCTGACCTGGGGGGTGCCCCTGAGCAGCACCGCAGGGGGTGACCCTAAAACTAATTTATGTGTGTATGTGTGTGCATGCATACATTCGTATGGAAAGAGAGTCACCAAGATGTTAAATGTAGTTATTCCCAGGGATTAAAATTACTAGGAATCTTTAATCATCTTTAGCTTTAAAATAATCAAAATAGGGGCCAGGGCTCTGGCTTAAGCGGTACAATGCATGTAATAGTAAGTTTAAGGCCCTGAGTTCAGTCCTGGCCACCTCCTGCCCCAACTCCCAGTACTGCAGATTGGGGTCCCGATGGCCCCTGAGTACCACAGGAAGTAGCCCTAGTGGCCCCAAGCACTGCAGAGTGTGAGTGGTCTCTCTAAAAGAGAGCATCAACATAATCTTAAATGAGGGGCTGAAGAGATAGCACAGTGGATAGGATGCTTGCCTTGCATGCGGCTGACCCGGGTTCAGTCCCTGGCATCCCGCTTGGTCCCCCAGGCCTCATCAGGAGTGATTGCTAAATGCAGAGCAGGAGTAACCTCTGGGCATCATCCGGTGTAACCACCCCCCCAAAAAAAATTTTTTGGTCAGAAGAAATTTTTCCCTATGTGTAAAATATGATATACAACATAATCAGTAAATATATGTATGTGTAGTACAGCAGATAGGGTGTTTGTATGTATACGTACATACATGGGCTGGAGCGATAGCACAGCGGGTAGGGCGTTTGCCTTGCATGCGGCCAACCCAGGCTCCATTCTTCTACACGGTAAAGCCTCTCAAGCTACCCATGGCGTATTCACACAGCAGAGCCTGGCAAGCTACCCATGGCTTAGTCGATAGGCCAAAAACAGTAACAAGTCTCACAATGGAGATATTATTGGTGCCCACTCGAGCAAAATCGATGAGCAACGGGATGACAGTGACAGCGACATACATACATACATACGTACCTCCACTATAGGAAAAGAAGAAGTATGATAGATTATGTGATGCGTTCTTTGTTTTTGTTCTGGTTTTTGTACATATGGAATGCTTGCTCTGTACCACACGCTGCTCAAAGCAGTTTACGCCCGTTGAACATACTAAATTCTCTCCAGAGACCTAGGAGGTAGGTTTTTGTTGTTCTTGGTTTTTTTTTTTTTTTTTGCCACACCCAGTGACGCTGGGCAGGGCAGCAAGCTACTCCTGGCTCTGTGATTGGGGGTCAGCGGTCGCTCCTACTGGTGGCAGGGATCGAACCCGAGCTTCCCACACTCTCAGTGCATTGAGCTTTCTCTGGCCCATCAGAGCGGTGTTTGGTTTTGTTGTTTTTATGCTTTGGGCCACATCTGGCAAGTGCTCAGGGCATATTCCTGACTCTGCATTCAAGGATCATTCCTGGCGTGGGGTGTGGGGGACTGGATGGGATGTCAGAGATGAAATTCGGGTCGGAGGCGTGCAACGCAGATGTCTACCTGCTGTACTGTTTCTCCAGCCCCAGGTTTTTGTTTCTTTGGTTATAATTCCCATTTTAGAGATTAACAACAGAGATGAAATAACTTTTCCAAGGTGACACACAGCTAGTGTTTTCTCACACCCATACTTTATTTATTTATTTTTTTTGGCTTTTTGGGTCACCTGGCGATGCTCGGGGGTTACTCCTGGCTCTGCACTCGTGAATTACTCCTGGCGGTGCTCGGGGAGCCATATGGGATGCTGGAGACAAGGCAGATGCCCTGCCCGCTGTGCTGTCGCTTCAGCCCCTCTCACACCCAGGCTCTGACCACTCTGCTGAGAGTCCTGTCTCAGAGAGCATGAGATGGAAAGGTGCAGTCGGTTGTCTGGGATCTCACAGCTCTCAGGGCTGGAGCTGGTACCCAAACCGGGATGCGTGGGTTCAGAAACCCAGACTCCAGGCTGTCTCCCAGAAAGACGAGGCTGCTTTCTGCCAGGTTGAAATGGGATGGGAGCTGGCCGGCTTTTCCCAGCCGCCGAGCGCCCCCTATGGTCCGCAGACGGAACAGCAGGGTCCTGGCAGAGACCGCAGCAGGCTAATAAGCCCGCTGACCCCTTCCAACCCATGTTCAGTTCTCCGTGGACATCGACTCCGAGCTGGCTGAGGAGCTGCCCGCTGAAATTGAGCTCTGGCTGGTGCTTGTGGCCATCGGCGTCGGGCTGCTGGTGCTCGGGCTGATCATCGTCTTGCTGTGGAAGGTTAGAGCCCGAGCCTCCCCAACCAGGACCCGCCTCCTGCCCACCGACCAGCTGCCCCTCCACCCCACTCCTCACGTCCATCTCACCCCGCCCTCCCGCATGGCCTCCCCACCTGTTCCCTCGCTTCCAGGCTCACCGCGTGTCCCAGCCTCACCTCCCTCACTCACCAGGTGCTCCCTCCCACTGGGATGGGGTGGGAAGTGGGGGGCGGGGCGGGCAGCAGCAAGCCAGGACCACACCACCAAGCAGCAGCCGGCCGGGGCTCAGGCCCCAGGGCGCCCGGCCCCCCCCCCCCCATCGGCTACCCCTGACGGCCCATCCCCACCTGCTCCCCTCCGCAGTGCGGCTTCTTCAAGCGAGCCCGCACTCGCGCCCTGTATGAAGCCAAGAGGCAGAAGGCGGAGGTGAAGAGCCAGCCGTCAGAAACAGAGAGGCTGACCGACGACTACTGAGGGGCAGCCCCCACCCCCGGCCCACCCGGGTAACGCGGCCCCCCCCTGGGCCTTCCTCCTCCTCCAGCCCCGCAGCTTGCGGGGCGCCTCTGATTCTCCTGTCTCCTCCTTTTCCGCGAGGCGCGTCTGCACCTCACTGGGTCCCCAGCAGCACCCCTGCCGGGGCCGACCACTCTCCGTGCCCCCTCCACGGCCCGGGGGCACCCGGGGTCTCTGTGCTCACCAGCTCTCCCTCCAGGACTGCAGACCCCCAGGAGGAAGTCCTCAACTCCTCCCCGTGTCCCCTAGCTTTCAAGGGTTTGGAAAAGGGTCCACGCCAAGGCTGGGCTCCATCTCTGTGGGGCCTTGAGGCAAAGTTCTAGAAGGGTCTCCCCCTTCCCTGTCCGCACCCGCGGGAAGGAGCAGGTCCTTCTGCCGAGAAGCCACATTCCTTCTCCTGGGCACTCTGGGGGTGACACTCCCCCCCACCCCCACACACACTCACACAACATCACCATGGGGCCGAGTCATCCCATCCACACTCTGCCTCCCCGTCTCCATGTTCCTGTCCTCCTCGTTCCTCTCTGCCTTCTGCCTTCCTCCTCTGGGGAGGGAGCCGCGCCCCACGGGGAGGGGCTCACCGTCCCCCTGGCACTAACCGCCTTCCTCCTCTCCCCCCACCTCCAGTGCGACTTCTTTAAGCGGACGCTGTACTACCAGGTCATGCCCAAGTACCACGCGGTGCGGATCCGTGAGGAGGAGCGCTACCCGCCTCCGGGAGGCACCCTGCCCTCCAAGAAGCACTGGGTGACCAGCTGGCAGGGCTGGGACCCGTACTACTGACGTCCTCCCCGGTCCCACCCCTGCCTCCCACCCCCCCTGACCCCCCATGACCCTTTCTTCTATTTATCGTAAACGACGCCCACGACGGTGCAGGAGACGCCACTGCCTGTGGCTGGTGCTGCCTGGCCACGGGCTTCTCCCCCCGGACCTCACACTGCTGGGACACCGTGCCCTGAGACACGGGGACCCCCGCTGCTCGTGGACTGTGCTTGTGCGTGGTGGACAGTGTAGAGGCACGTCCTGCAGCCTCTGCCTGTGCCCGAGTCAAGCCAAAGGACCTTCCCCGGAGCCAGGAGGAAAAAGGGCCCAGCGCTCGGCGACCCTCCCTTGTTCACACTGGACCCTCGAGCCGCAGTCACGGGACTGACTCTGCCCTCGAGATGAAAACTACTGACGGGGCCATGCACTCCCCCACCCCCGCCCCCAGGCGCCCAGCTGCAGCTCTCAGGACCCATGCTGAGTGCAGGGGGCCCCTGCCCGAGGTGGTCCCAGGGGACTTTTGCACGCCCTTCTATGCTCAGACCCACGCACAGAATGAACTAGAAAGTTCCCCAGGAAGGCTTCCATAGCGCGCTGCACAGCCTCTCCCCCGGTGCAGCCCGAAGGAGCCAGGGGACCAGCTGCTGGACACGCTGTGCGCGGACAGATGTGTCCTCTGCAGAGGGGGCCAAGCCCGGGCTGACAGATGTCGCACAGAGGGGAGACACCACTTCTCACCGCTGCATTCCAGCCCCCAGAGGCCTGGAGAGACACCCCCACGCCCCACCCCCAGCCCCCTTCGAAATCACAGAGGGAGCGACGCTTGAATGTAGACGGGGGGAGAGAACCCCGATCCTGCCCCAGCCAGCCGAACCACCTCTGCGCCCCCTGACCATGGGCCGGGAAGCAGGAGGAGACACTTCATGGCTATCACTGGCTCTGCCTCCTCTGCCATGGACTGAACCCCGAGGCCCATTCTAGAAGCTCAGGCTGGTCCCAGAGAACCTCCGCTGACCCTTGCCTTCCAGAGCCCCTTCCCCATGCCCCCTTCCATGGTACTGTATCAGGGGAGCCCCCTCCCCCTCCTTGTGCCTTCTTTGTATATAGGCTTCTCATGGCACCAATAAACAGCTCCCGTTTGTACGCCCGCCTCCTCCCCAGCCCCACGGCTGGTGGACAGTGATTGTGCCAACTAGCTGCCCCCTCAGGAGGACAAAGCGAGGGGCACGGGGTGTTGCAGGTGGCAAGTGGAGATTTCCAGGCGGGGGAGTGTTCTGTGCACTCGGATGCCCCCCAGCCACCTGCCCCCCCCCAACCTCCCCCTCCCCCTGCTAAGGCTACAAACAACCGATCCAGAACCTCAGGGAGGGAGAGGCTCAGAGAGGGAAAGAATCCCAAAGGCTCGTTGGAGGCCAGCGTGGTGGCCCTGAGGAGGGAAGTGAGGGTAGGGTTGTGGTGCCCAGGCTCTGGGAAGGGCAGGAAGTGGTCATATTAGGTAAGGGTACAGAGAGTTCGGGTGTAAGGGTGGAGAGACCCTTGCAGAGATGAGCTCCGCCAGGCACCATGGTTTCCCACCGCCGCCTGCACCCCTAAGCAACATGACAAGTCGTCGGCCCAAAGGTGAGGCGGTGACCCAAGACTGGCAAGACAGTCTTTATTTTCTTTTATTTTCGCCAGCATCAGCAGGAGTACCAGGGCCTGGCCTGGAACAGCTGCCCCCGCAGTGCTCAGTGCTAAACATTTAGCTCCCAGCAGTGCTTCGGGCCCCTGCTCCCTCCACACTGGCCCCTCGGACTGGAGCAAGGCTGCCCCCCCGGCACCCATCCTGAACTAAGTCCAGGCTCTTCTGTGAACTGCCCCAAGGCTGAGCCCCTCAGCAGACTCTGCTGGAGTCTGGAAGGGATGGTCTGTAAAAGCCTCGAAGCAGATTGTCCCTCCGGTCTGGCGTCACTGAGAGCCTCCCCAGGCCCACACTGTTCCCCCTCCAGTGGTCTGTGTCGCCCACACACACATACACACTGTCCCCCCCCACCCCACCTTGTCCCTTCCTTTTCTGTGCCGGGGTTTGCCCCTTCTCTGATAGATGAGCAGGGGGGATGCCCTATTCCTCCAGGAAGACTCCGCCCCCATCCAAAGCTCTCAAAGTCCCGATTATTCACCGAGTCTGAAGAAATACCCCATAGTGTCAAAGTTCAGCTGAGGTTGGCCTGGGATGTGGCATGAGTAGTTGAGTGTCAACCTTTCCTGTGTGAGGTCCTGGGTTCCATTCCCGGTCCCACAAGAAGAAAAATCTGACAAGGTTCAGCTCAGGTTGAACAAAGCTTCAAACCAGCTCAGCCTCTTTATGACCGCTTCCCACTAAAGAAAAAGGTGTGATCTTTGTGTCTTCATATCCTTCCCGTCAATCTTCAGTGTTTCATATGATTGTGAGTGTGTGTGTGTGTGCATGTGTGCATGGGGGTGAGAACACACAGCAGCCCAGACACACACACACACCTGAGGCTAAGTCGCCATTTTTCATTCTAGAGCATCTATAAGCAAGCATTAGCGACTGCATCTTGTTCGCATCCACTCCTTACAGCTTCTCTATCCCCTGGCCTTTCCCTGGTCTGTTTCTTAGTTAAAGGAGTATTATCATACATTGCCTATTAACGGTGTGAAAACAGGAGTCGTGGCCACGGAAGGATGGGAGAGAACAATGACCAGGTCCTTGGGAGAGAAAGCTCAGGAGGCTTTCAGAGGCAGAAATTACTTCCAAGCCTTTACCAGAAGCCAATCATCATCACCTGCTGGCCACAGGACAGGGTTTCTCCCCCCAGCCCACTTTCCTACCACTCTAGACTCCCCCAATCCCTAGACTAGAAGTTTCATGAGAAACGGAGTGGCCGACCCAGGTTCAATTCCTCTGTCCCTCTTGAAGAGCCCGGCAAGCTACTGAGAGTATCCCGCCCACATGGAAGAGACTGGCAAGCTACCTGTGGCATATTTGATATGCTAAAAACAGTAACAAGTCTCATAATGGAGACGCTACTGGTGCCCGCTTGAGCACATTGATGTACAACGGGACTACAGTGCTACATCTCAGAATGCTGGCATCTGAATGAATTTGCTGGGTCTCTCATTCTTGCCTCTCAGATTTTGGACTTTGAATAACATGCATCTAGATTTTGGATTTGGTAACAGATTTTGGCAAGCCTGCCAGGAGGGGCTGTGTACTCTGGCACTGGGAGCAGAGGCAGCTGATTGACCTGTGGTGAGCATACCCCATGGGTGAAATTTTTGGTACTCCCAAAGCACATTTGTCCTGGAAACCCTCCCTCTTCTTCCTCTCATGGCACCAGCTTCCTTGAGCACAATGTTAGTAAAGAACAATGGGGTTTTTTTTGGTTTTGGGGTCACACCCAGCGATGCACAGGGGTTACTCCTGGCTCATGCACTCAGGAATTACTCCTGGCGGTGCTCAGGAGATTATATGGGATGCTGGGATTCGAACCTGGGTCGGCTGCGTGCAAGGCAAACGCTCTACCCGCTGTTCTATTTCTCCAGCCCCAAGAAAAATGGTTTTAGTTTGGAAATAGTTAATGTACTTCAAGACTGGGTGAGTCCCTGGCCTGGCTATTTGCGAGCTTTAACTATTGAGGCTCTCCTGTCACTTGCAGACCCAGTGGGCCTGGGACGAAATTTTGAGCCCTCTACCTGTCTTCTTGGTAGGAGGATTTAAAACAACTCTGTTGGAATCTGAATTTAGTTTTATTCTTTGTTTCTTTATTTTGCTGTAGCTATGGGGAATTCAGACTCAACTACATAATAGTATTACCAGGACACTGAAGCTTCCTAGTTGATTAAACTATATACAATTATGACTCTATGGAAAAAAAACCCTTTTCTACTGGGGCCAGAGTGATAGCACATCAGGTAGGGTGTTTGCCTTGCACAGGGCTTCAACCCCCGTCATTCCATATGGTACCCTGAGCCCACTAGGAGTGTGCTTGAGCAGAGAACCAGGAGTAAGCTCTGAGCACCCCTGGGCATGACCCCAAAACAAACCGATAAAAACAACCAAAACCTTTTCTATCGGGGTTGGAGAGATAGATAGTACAGGGGTTAGGTGTTTGCTTTGCAGATTCTATCCCTGGCATCCCATATGGTCCCCTGTGCCAGGAGTAATTCCCAAGTGCAGAGCCAGCAGCAACCCCTGAGCATCACCAGGTGTAGCTCAAAAAACACAAAAGGAGAAAAAAAAAGAAGGGGAATATGAAGGGGAGGAAAAGAGAAAGGAAAGGAGAAAGGCCAAAGGAAAGGAAAGAAACCTTTTGAGCTGCATGGGATAATCTAAAAACCTGCATCTCCGGGACTTGGAAGCCCCTCACTAGGAAATTTCCTCTTCATTGCATGGGCCTGGAGAGACTCGCTGCTTATGTGCGTTAGTTAAGAGTGGAAATGTACATGACTAAAACTTTATTTGTTTTTTTTTTTTTTTTTGCTTTTTGGGTCACACCTGGCGATGCACAGGGGTTACTCCTGGCTCTGCACTCAGGAATTACCCCTGGCCGTGCTCAGGGGACCATATGGGATGCTGGGATTTGAACCCGGGTCGGCCGCGTGCAAGGCAAACACCCTACCCGCTGTGCTATCTCTCCAGCCCCTATGACTAAAACTTTAAGAGAAAAATAAAGATATTTGTGTCTGTATGTGTGCCTACCACACTTACATTTGGCCTCTGGGTGAATTAATCTAGCATAACGATCACGATCACAATCGTGATCGTCATGATCACGATAGCCCGTTAATCACTGATTTCTCGGGCAGGCCTAGTAACATCTCATTTCGTCCTTTCCCTGAGATCTTAGAAGTCTATCGGGACTTGGCCTTCCCAACGATGTTGCACTGGAGGCTCTTCAGGGTCACGGGAACGAGATCCAGCTTGTTACTGGATTTTGCATATGCATACACCATGGGAAGCTTGTAAGACTGTCCCATGTGGGCAGGAAACTCTCAGAAGATTGCCAGTTTCTCCCAAAGGGAGAAGCAGGCTAAAGATATCTAGCATAAGTAATCTAGCATAACATTTACTAAAAATTAATTTAAGGGGGATGGAGCAATAGCACAGCGGGTAGGGCGTTTGCCTTGCACGCGGCCGACCCGGGTTCAAATCCCAGCATCCCATATGGTCCCCTGAGCACGGCCAGGGGTGGTTCCTGAGTGCAGAGCCAGGAGTAACCCCTGTGCATCGCCAGGTGTGACCCAAAAAGCAAAAAAAAAAAAAAAAAATTAATTTAAAGTTTAAAAGTTAAATTAGAGCATGCATATCCTTAAAATTATAATATTGGGCATAAAATTATAATATTCTACTTATGTTTGTTTGACCAAAAATCTATTCATGTTTCCTGATTAGAGAAATAGCTGATGTTGTTTTGACTACTTTTTTTTTTTTCTGCTTTTTGGGTCACACCCGGCGATGCCCAGGGGTTACTCCTGGCTCTGCACTCAGGAATTACCCCTTGCTGTGCTCAGGGGACCATATGGGATTCTGGGAATCGAACCCGGGTAGGCCTTGTGCAAGGCAGACGCCCTACCTGCTGTGCTATCGCTCCAGCCCCATTGACTACATTTTTTAATGATGAAGGTTCATTGAATATCTGGGCCTTTTGGGGGGATTTCTTTTGTGGGGAGTGGTTCTTAGGCCACACTCAACTACACATACAGTTCCCTGAGCCTTGCCAGGAGAGATCTCAGAGCACAGAGTCAGGTGTAAGCTCTGAGAATAGATAACTGTGACCCAAACAACAACTATAAATTGTTGAAAAAAACTGGCAGTTTATGAGATGGGATGATGAAAAGTTATACAGAATATAGGGATATAAATATATATGTGCAGGAACCTTAGAATTAATAATTAAGAAAGGAATCTTGGGGCTGGAGCAACAGCACAGAGGGTAGGGCGTTTGCGTTGCACACGGCCGACCCGGGTTCGACTCCCAGTATCCCATATGGTCCCCTGAGCACCATCAAGAGTAATTCCTGAGTGCAAAGCCAGGAGGTAACCCCTGTGCATTGCCGGTGTGACCCAAAAAGCAGAAAAAAAAAAGAGAAAGGAAACTTAAGAGGCTGGAGAGATAGTACAGCATGTAAAGTGCTTGCCTTGCACGTGGCCAACCCAGGTTTGATCTCCGGCATCCCATATGGCCTCCTAAGCATACAGCCAGAAGTAAACCCGGAGCACTGCCAGAATGGCCCCAAAACAAAACAAAACAAAACAAAAAGGAAAAACTTCTTTTTTTTTTTTTAAAGGGGAAAAGGGGGTTGAGGAAAAGGCAAAGAGGAACCATTTGATTATTTATTTATTTATTTTTTGCTTTTTGGGTCACACCCAGCGATGCTCAGGGGTTACTCCTGGCTTTGCACTCAGAAATTACTCCTGGTAGTGCTTGGGGGACCATATGGGATGCCGGGGATCGAACCCGGGTCGGCCGCGTGCAAGGCAAATGCCCTACCCGCTGTGCTATCGCTCCGGCCCCCGGAAAAACTTCTTAGGAAAAGAAATGTGTGGTCAAATGGAATGAAATTGAATAAATTGTTAAAAGCGGTTTAAAATGGCATTTTTAATATCCATAGAGTTCTTCTAAACCACTGATCCCTTTCATTTACTAAAACACAAATCTATTAGGGTTGTGAAAAAATTTCAATAATATATTATAAATTGAGTAGTTTACCTAGAAAACCAAGATATTGTATATTATCAAAATAATTTTATAGGCTTTAGTAAATCTAGGGATTTTGTTTGTTTGTTTTGGGGGCAGCTACACCTGGAAATACTCAGGCTCTGCACTCAGGGATCACTCCTGGCAGGGCTCTGGGGACCATAATCGGAACCGGGGATTAAATCAAGTTGGCTGCATGCAAGGCAAGCCACCTTGCCCACAGTACTGTCTCTGGTCCCAGCAAATCTAGTATTTTTTTTTAATTGTCTAGTTTTTATTTTATATCACTGTATCACTGCACTGTCACTGTCATCCTGTTGCTCATCGATTTGTTCAAGTGGGCACCAGTAACATCTCAGTTGTAGACTTGTTGTTACTGTATTCGGCATATCAAATACACCACAGGTAGCTTGCCAGGCTCTGCCCTGCGGGCGGGATACTCTCAGTAGCTTGCCGGGCTCTCCGAGAGGGGCGGAAAAATCGAACCTGAGTCAGCTGCATGCAAGGCAAATGCCCTCCCTGCTCCAGCCCTGATTTTACATAAACCAAATTATATTTACAACCATGGAAATTTTTATATTGTTTTTAACTTTTCACTTTGGTTTAATGGATCATTAAGTACTGATGAATAATGACTTCTGGGCCGGTTTGGTAGTACAGCCGGTAGGGCGCTTGCCTGATATGTGGTCAAATCCAGGGTCGAGCTTCAACATCCCATTTGGTTCCCTGAGCATCACCAGAAGTAATTCCTCAATTCAGAGCCAGGAGTAAGCCCTGAGCACTGCTGGGAGTGACCCAAAACAAAAAGTTGGACCTGCTTATCTTATTAGGGGCACTCCTCATTTACCAAAGTTCTGGTTTGGGGGGTTGTTTTGTTTTTAAGAAAGAAACTTTTATTGAATCTGTTCTAGAAAGATGTGAGGGGAGAGGGATGGAGAAGTACAAGTTCAAGAGCGAACACAGGCTTCTCTAGAGTGGAAACAGACAAGCAAAGAAACATCGAGATAAGCAAGCGAGGTACATGTTTCAGGGAGAACACGGGCTTGAAGGGTTCTGACTAATTCTTGGAACCAAGAATCACTCCTCTTATCACATGAACCTTTTTCATTCCAAATCCCCACATCACCCCAACTCAGCAGGAAACAGACTAGCCACGACCTCCAACTCACACGTGAAGCTAAGGGGGTCCTGGCAGCAGAGAGCTGGAGTCACCCATTAGAGCTTCATCCTCTGTTCTCTGCATAGACGCTTCTTACAACCCCTCACCACCCTTGGCCTTTGCCTGGTCTGTTTCGTAGTTAAAGGAGCATTTTCATTTGCTTATAAATAACTTGGAGAGTATCATGCAGAGTGAAGTGAGTCCGAAGGAAAGGAACAGATATAGAATGAACTGCATTCATTTGTGGGACTGAAAAAAAAAACAGTATGAAACTAATGTCCAAGGCCAGGGGAAATGGGCAGGAGGACTGGTCAATGGTTGGTCAATGGTGCGGGAGATGGAGGGTAGTTAAGACAGAGGAGGGTCCATTATCACAATACTAGTTGGAAATGATCACTCTGGACAAGAACTGAGTGTTGAAAGCAGGTAAAGGGATATAGATGGTGACTTTCAGCATCTGTATTGCAAACCATAATGCCTAAAGTGAGACAGAGAGAGAGAGAGAGAGAGAGAGAGAGAGAGAGAGAGAGAGAGAGAGAGAGAGAGAGAAGAGGTGCCTGTCCTAATTGTGCTGGGAAATTACACTGGTGGGGGATGTGTTGGAACATTGTATGACTGAAATGCAATCATGAACAATTTTGTAATGATCTATCTCATGCTGTTTCAATAAATTTTTTAAAAAGGAGTATTTTCCATGTAAGAGTTCTTAATGTGAAAGCAGGAGTCAGTCATGGCGGGGCAAGAACAGGAGAGAACAAACACCAGGCACTCGGGACAGAGTGTCTGGAGGCTATCACAGGAGGCCCGTGGAGGCTGAATTTGTTATTTCAAAGCCTTTACCCGAGGCAGCCATCATTACCATCATCACTGCCCCCAGCATGACAGTCACAGGATTGGGTCCCTCCTCCCAACCACTGTCCCTGACATCATCCCCAATCTCCAGCCAGAGAGTAAGATGATTTGGGGGTGGGGGAGGGAACAATAAATGCCAGTACTTGAATAAACCTGTGTTCCTTACACCAACTCTTGTCTCACTTGCTCTCCTGATGAAATGTTCGGTCCTGATCCTTCTATGGCACACTGCCAAAATACCCACCTCTTCTGCTCTGTGCATTCTCTTCTCCCTTCTCAGAGCCACAAGATGCCTTGGCATAGGAGAGCAATGAGTAGGATGGACATGGCCTGACCTTCAGGAAGCCTATAGTCTAGTGGGGGGAGGAGGGCAGGAAGCTGAGTCAGAGGTTGGGGGAGCTATTGCAGGGAGCCCATAACCCAGTTGGGAAAGGTCAGAGAAGGCTCCAGGGGAAGGAATGACAAGGCAGCTGAGACCTGGGGGGCCAGTAGATAAAGGTGAGAAGAAAGAATGGCCCAGATAGAGGAGATGATTTGCAAATACCTGGAGGTAGAAGGTTGACATTAGGCAGTGGGCAAGCTTGGTGGGTGTTGAGCAGAGGGTTATGGGGCGACACGGCTGGAGAGTGACGCCAAAGCAGAGGGGAGAAGAACTGGAATGTCTCCAGTAAGAAGTGAATGGGGTCAGGGAAAATTAGGGGTCTGGGGTAGGCTTTGTCCCCACAGGACCTGGACCGGATTCAGTCCCTGGTGCCATGCGGTCCCCTGAGCACTTAGTGGCCCGAGCACTCTTGGTGGCTGTGCTGGTGGGTTTATTGCACTGCAGGGCCCTTGTTTTATCTCAAGCACGCCCTCTCCAGTACAAAAATAAGTAGCACCCTGGGGGTATGGTGCCACCCAGCAGGTCAACCTGTACCTGCGGGGCAAGTGCATCAGCAGCATGATGGAGCGGGCCTTCAGGATTCCTGATATCCAAAACTTGCCTCTGTGCCTCTGGCCGGACCACAACAACTTGGGGCCAGGTTTTCCGAGAAATTAAACGGCCTAAAGTTAGGTATGTGGGAGTCACATCCACAAACCACCTATGGCTCAGCTATACAAGCTTATCTGTCATCCTTGCTTCAGAGACACATAAATAAATCTCGAAAGAGATCAAAAGCAGGCAATTTAAGCACATTAATAATAGCCATGATTCAGAGACTTGCAAAAGAATCTCAGGAGAGCAGCATGCCGCAGAGATGTCTCCTCACCCCTGCCCCAGGCTGATTTCACAGGGGCACTTCGCAGAGGGCAGGTGTGTCTCTTCGACTGTCCCCAATGAACCCCGGCAGCCACAAACCTCCAGAACCCAATCGCAGCCATACTCACGGCCGACCTTCACAGGCTCATCCTGAGGTCCACACATGAGAATGAATCTGCTAAAAAAAACCCAGGTATGCAGGACCAGTGACTGAAAACTCCAGGCTGCACAGTCGGGATGGGCAACCTCCCCCCATCTCCCTGCCTCCCGGTTTCCTGGCAGTCACACCCAAAAACTGCCTCTGGGCACCATGTAAGCACATTAACCACCACAATTCAGTCTTACAAATGAATCTCCGAAGAGAGCAGCATGTCACAGAGATGCCTCCGGACCCCAAATATTTAAAAATTTTAGTATTTTAGGATCATGCGGCCACCTATGTGGCCGCGTGACTCCTCATACTATTCACGGCAAGCAGTACAAAATATATTATTTAGCATCTATCTTAGGGGCAGGTTGGGGTGGTGGTGGGAAGATTCAAAGTAGTGGTGGTGAGAAGGTGCAATGGTGGTGGGATTTGTGTTGAAATACTGAATGTAAATAATTATTAACTTTAGGAAAATTTAAAAAAAAATTTTTTTCTTTTTGGGTCACACCCAGCGATGCTCAGGGGTTACTCCTGACTTTGAACTCAGGAATTACTCCTGGCCGTGCTTGGGGGACCATATGGGATGCTGGGAATTGAATCCGGGTCGGCTGCGTGCAAGGCAAACGCCCTACCCGCTGTGCTATCGTTCCAGCCCCATAATTTTTTAAAAAATTTAATTAAAAAAAGTAATGCAGAGTTCCTGCCTACTTCAAACAGCTTAATCAGTGACTGAATAAATAGCGGTACTCCTACATTAAAAAAAAAAAAGTAGCAACCCACTGAAAAGCTGTGAGCAGGAGACATAATAGGTTTACAGTTGAGAATGATCCCTGATCCTCAGTGTCCTCATTATAAGATGGGTGTATCTTTATACAGCACACCAGAGAATTAAATTATATAATGAGGGGCCGGAGAGCTAGTACAGTGGGCAGGGCAATTGCCTTATGGCCAACCCAAGTTTGATCCTCTACACCCTGTAACCCCTCCAGGAGTAATTCCAGAGCACAGAAGCCCTGAGCACTACCACAGTGTGGCTCAAAAACTAACTAAATGAAATACTGCATGCAGCAGTATCCGGCGGGTTCCTTGGTTGTTATTTATTCAGCACTGAGTGCCTTCCAGTGAATCTTGCATACCACCTTGTTGGGCTCACATGCTGCCATAATTATTGAACTTACACATCTCTCTCCCAAAATAAAAAAGACCCTGACCTGATATGCTCTGAGTTTCGTGCTCCCAGCACAAAGCGTAGCATTTGCTTCCAGCTTGCTGTGAAACGTGCACCAGGAAGAGGGAAAGCTTTCTGCACCTGGTTCTGATGATGGGACCTGCATACCAGGAGGGGGCTTCCCAGGGAAGAAGCATCTCCACCCCAAGCGAAATGAAACAGCATCTTCCTCAATTCTTTTTTTTTTCTTTTTTGGGTCAGACCCGGCGTTGCACAGCGGTTACTCCTGGCTCATGCACTCAGGAATTCCTCCTGGCAGTGCTGGGGGATCATATGGGATGCTGGGAATTGAACCCAGGTCGGCTGCGTACAAGGCAAACAACCCTACCCGCTGTGCTATCGCTCCAGCCCCACCTTCCTCAACTCTTAACTAACGAAGCTTAGGGTGAAGCTTCCCTGCTTTTTGGGGGTCACATTTAGAAAATAGCAAAGTGGGTTTCAACCGTAGCACCGGTGAGCAGGGCTGCCTCCACCACCTCTAGCCCCTAGGGGTTGGCCACTGGAGGTGGAGGGGCTGGGTTTCGACTGCAAAAGTAAACTATCTTTCCGGAACCGTTCGGATCTTGGTGCCAGGGACTGTCCTTCCTTATTTACAGAGTCAGGATACGCCAGCCTCAAGATCATCAAGTTGCAAAGGGTCAGGCTGTAAGTTACAGCCCTCGGGACAGGAAGCACTCCAGGTGCCCTGAGGGAGGGGGCGGGTACAGGTGAGCACAGGTGAACCGTGAACTTGGGCCGAAAGGAGTCGGTTGAGCCGAAGCTGACAGTTTCTTTCGCGATTCGGGGAGGCAGAAGGAGTGCGCGTGGGATCGGGGCAGCAGAAGCGGGGCTCGGGGTAGGGAAGGGTTAACCGGGTTAGGGCCCAGGAGAAGGGGGCGGAGCGGGCTCAGTTAGCGGGCGGGCGCTGCGCGGGGCCTCGGAAAACAACAGCGGGTCCGGGGCACTCACTGGGTTAAGGGGGCGGGACCAGCGGAAAGCCACGTGCCGGGGTGCGCGGCTATTGGCTGGCCCGGAGTTGTTTGTGAGCCGCCATTGGCGACGTCCGGGCGCCGCGCCGCGCCGATTGGCCCGCGCTTGGAGCGAGCCGCCGGGACAGGGGGGAGGGAAGGAGGCGGCCGGACCGCGTCTCTGGGCCGGGCTGGGCCAAGCCGAGTGCGAGTGCTGCCCGCGGGGACCCGAACCCCGATCCTTGCCCGCCATGCGCTGGCTCCGCGCGCTGCTTAAGAATGCGTCCCTGGCCGGGGCGCCCAAGTACATCGAGCACTTCAGCAAGTTCTCCCCGTCCCCGCTGTCCATGAAGCAGTTTCTGGACTTCGGTATGGAGGGGCCGGGGGTGGGGTGGGTGCTGGGGGCGCTGGGTGACGTGAAGGAGCGGGGCGGGCGAGAGGGGGAGGCCCTGAGGGACAGGAGAGGGTCGCTTGGCCGAGTACCGAGCAGGAAAGGGTTAACGGGGAGTGGGGACCGGCCGGGAAAGAAACTGGGACTGTGCATTGCGAGTGGGGGGCCCTGAGCCTGAGGGTCCAGGGTGCCTCCCTGGGGTTGTGAGAGGTCTTGGAGAGTAGGGGGGCGAGGGCACGGGTGTTACCGAGGCGCTGGAGAGTATCCAGGCACCTAACGGTTACTCTGGCCACCCCAAGAATCGGCCCAGAGAGGAAGGGGGCCCATGGGGGCATTGGGGCGGGGGTGGGGGTAACAGGCAGGGTGGGAGGGGTAGCCATGCCGTGGTGGGGGACAGGGAATCCACTGGGGAAGGAGTTTCCTGGCCAGTATGGAGCAGTCTGGGGCTGTCCCAGTGGGCAAGGACACTTGAAGATCAAATCTGCCCCCGCCTGGCCACCTGGCACCAGCTGGGCACCTCCGAGGTGTAAGCAGGCCCCTTCTCCCCGTCCTCGGAGCTCCCCTCCCCGCTCCTCCTCCAGATTCCTGGGCCAGGATCACCCACTTGCAGCGTTCTGGGGGCGGCTGTGAAGCAGGCGCGAGGCTGTGCCAACTGGCGACTGAAGTGGGCATTGTGCGGGCCTGACTGTCGGCGCACTATCTCCTTGGTGCCAGCCAGGGATTGGCGGGAATGCCCAGGGCCTCCCGGTGATGTTGACACAGAGCCTGACTCAGGTTACAGCTGTGTCACTGAAGTGGGGGGTGCTGCCAGCAAGTGGGGCACCTGTTCCCCAGGACCTGCCCACCCGCTCCTCTGCCCTGGGCCAGCCGCCTGCTCCCAGGAAAGCCATGTGTGCCCGTGGTCACGCCGCCCAGCCTGGTCCCCTGGCACAGCAGGTGCTCGAAGTTCATTTTGGCCCACTTGTGGGACCACCAAGCCCTTCCACAGGATGGTGACAGGCTCAAGTGACAGTTGCAAGCAAAAAGACCCCAGGGCTTTGAGCTCTTTGCTGCGGTTAGTTCTACCTCCTGCCCTTGTCTCAGCCCGAGGCCAGATCAGGAGCTCCCAGGTATTTGGAATTCCTGTTCTCAGGCCTTGTCTGCCTTGCCCAGACATGAGGTGACCCTGGCATCCAGCTGGCACAGAGGTCCAGGCGCCGCTCCCTCAGCCAGGCTCTCTGCTGCGGGGGGAATGGTTCCCAGGCTCTCCGGCCCCCTGGATCCATCCTCTCAGTCCGAGTGCTCCGGAGGAAGGAAAGAAACAGGCATGCGGGATCAGAACCGAGCAGGTCACCGTGAGCCTGAAAGTGGCCCTGTCCCCATGGCTAAAGAAAGACAAGCAGGCCCCGGTGCAGGGGCGCCGTGAGGATGCAGGCCCCCAGGAGCAGGCCGGGCGGTATGGGGGTGAGGAGAGCTGCTTTCTTCTTCTCCGCAGCTCACACCTCTCCCGAACCCCCTGGAAGTGAGCGGTCCAGTGGGTGGTTCTCAGCGTCGGGCATAGATCAGTAAACAGCGTTTACTGATCACTAGCGGCGGGTGTAGGGAGGCTGAGGACTGAGGCGTGAGGCCAGCAGGCTCCTGAGCTGACCGCTGCTCTCTCCCGCAGGCTCCAGCAATGCGTGTGAGAAGACGTCCTTTACCTTCCTCAGGCAGGAGCTGCCCGTGCGCCTGGCCAACATCATGAAGGAGATCAACTTGCTTCCAGACCGGGTTCTGGGCACGCCCTCGGTGCAGCTGGTGCAAAGCTGGTGAGCCCCCCACAGCTGGCGCCCGACGTCCCTGGGCACAGAAGTGGCTCCCAGCAGCCTACAGGGAGGCATAGGTGGGTGGAGACTTCCCCCAGGTCACAGAGGATTCCTGGGCCAGAGCCAGGACCAAGGTCAAGTTTCCAGCCTCAAGTCTGCGTGTACTCATCACCCTCCTTTCTTGGAAACCTGGATCCACCAAGGAAAACCCCCTCTTTTGAGCCCAATCCCCAGGTCAGGCTAATGTAGTTGCTTCATCACCTGCCCTGGCACCCCAGGCTCAATGAGGTAATTTTTAATCTGGGGCAGTTGCTGGGAAACAGAACCAGGAAGAAGCAAATCTTTCAGTTCCATAATCCATGCTACCAGACCGTTTAGGTCGGAGGAGACATCAGTAGATATAGGGTGCGGGGCTGGAGTAATAGCACAGCGGGTAGGGCATTTGCCTTGCACGTGGCCGACCTGGGTTCAATTCCCAGCATCCCATATGGTCCCCTGAGCACCGCCAGGAGTAATTCCTGAGTGCATGAGCCGGGAGTAACCCCTGAGCATCGCCGGGTGTGACCCAAAAAACAAAACAACAACAACAATAGATACAGGGTGGGCACAGCATTTAGTCCAAAGAGCTTTGGAGGGGTTGAGCCGGGCACTTGCCACACAGGACGGTGACGGAGGGCACATCTCAGCTCCATGTGCTTGGGAACTCTGCAGGGATCAGTCCGTGGACGGCATCAGCCAGTGGCCAGTCACGTGGGGAGGCCAGCGGTTTGCGCTCTCACTGGCTGCAGCCTTGGTCTGCAGCTGCACCTGATTGGACATCTCTGGCCAGACCTCCTGGCTCTGAGACAGGGTCGTGGAGCAGCGCGTGCACCTGCCTTCTGAGCCTCCTGAGCATAGCAAGAGAGAGCAAAGTGCAGGCTGGACAGACACGAGCCAGGAGCTACTACAGAGTTACTTTTTCTTTCCACTAAGAATAACAATGTGATTTTAAAGTAAACTTGCGTCTCTGCCCTCGCTGCAGAGGCACTGCAAACAGGAGGGCCTGGCTCCCCTCCGCCTCGTAGCCAAACACCCGTCAGGTATGCAGCCTTGGCCCGGTGCCCTCCTGGCCCATTTTCTCATGCCATTGGGTCAGAACAGCGTCTCATGTGCCCGCCCAGGCACTTGGTTAGTGCGCCCTGAGTGTTTGTTGAACCAGCAGGTTGTGTGGTGTTGAAGGGACACTTGAGGTGGTGGCGTTTGAGCCTTGACCTACACAGACGGGAAGGGAAGTTCAAGTGCACAGAGGTGTTTGTGCCAAGGTGTCGAGGCAGGAAAGGGCCTGCTCAGGGCACCTGAGATAGGGCTTTTGGCATCAAGCGCAACAGGTACAAACGAGGAAGCCAGGCAGGTGCATGGAGGACAGGCGGGTTTTCACCCCTTTGTGCTTCTCTGTATCTAGGACCCGTGAACCCACCAGCGTTTCCTGCCATGGGGCGCCGTGGATTTGTATGTGGGGGACAGAAAGTACCATCTGTTCCCGCCGGGCCTCCTCCGCTCCTGGCCGGCAGGTTGCCCTGGCCGCCTCTCCAGCTGGCCCCTGGCCCCATGACTGAGCTGCCCCGGCTCTCCAGCACTCTGTGTTCCTGGAACAGTGGCCGGGCTGTGCTGGGCCTGCCCAGCCGGCACCCCCGCAGACTCCTTCCGGAGAATCACAAACGTGGGGGCTGGGTCTGACTCGCTCTACTCCCCACAAGCTGGGAAAGAATGTCCAGTCAGGGTTAGGGCAGAAGTTGCTTCCTGGTGGGGGAGCCGGCTTGGAGGAGGGCAGGCGGGAGGCAGCAGGGGCGGCGGGGGGTAAGAGTTCACACTCAACCAGAGGGTCAGCCCCAGAGATGCTTCCAGAGTGAGGTACTACAGGGCTGGAAAGAGAGGGGCCAGTGCGGCCCGGCACACAGCGGATGCAGTTTGATCCCCGGCTCTGCTTATGGTCCCCCGAGCTCTGCTGAAAGTGGCCCCTGAGCGTGGAGCAAAGAGTGAGACTCGAGCACCACCAGGTGTGGCCCAGAAACTAAGAAATCAGAGATGCTGCCTGTTGCCCCAGACAGATGGGGCAAGGGCAGGCAGCTTCTGACAGGGCCCAGAGGGTGCCAACAAGAGCATAGCTCCCCACCTCCATCCCCCCCCCCACCCACACACACACACTTCGGGAGACCACCCAGGGGCAGAGGTAGCTGGGCAGGGCTGGTTCTCATCTCTGAGTCCGCTGAGTAAGGAGCGAGGGTGCAGAAGCCCTCACAGTGGTCAGAGACCATGTGGGTGGTCTCTGCGAGCATGGGTGGGCTGCGGGGACTGCCCGCCTGGAATTCGGGCTCACACACTGGCGCGTCCGTCAGTTCCGTGGGACACTCAGGCCCTGTCTGGGGAATGCTGGAGAGAGCACTGGCCAGGGCTGTGGGCCAGCAGACCTGTGTGTGGGCCGGCCTTGCAGCTCGCTGGACACTTCATCGTGGGCCAGCCAGGTGGCCTCTCCGAGCCACTCACCTCTGCTCCAGGCGCTAAGATGCTCGCAGGCAGGAGCTCTGGGCTTCTGGGCGGCCGCAGCCCCAGGCAGGAAGGGATTGTCAGGGCCAGTGTGAGCTGACGGGCCAGTGCCCCGAGGCCTGCATGCGGCGAGAGCTGTCCAATGAGACTCTGCCCCGCCGCTGCCCCCTTTGCAGAGAGAAGCTGAGGGTCAGCACAGCCCCTCCACCTGGGCAGTGACCTAGTGAGCGGTCGAGTCGGGATCCCTCACGGGAGGGGCGCTCTGGGTCTGTCTCCTCTGTCTGAGTTCCCCAGAAGGGATCAGTGTGGGGGGTGTTGTTCGGGGGGCGGGCAGTGTGGACCCCCTGGGGAGAGGGCATGAACCCGAGGGCAGGGGCGGCAGAGACAGGCTTCCAGAAGGCACGGAGGGAGGTGAGGAGGGAAGGCAGCCAGTCCTTCATGTCACTAACGGAATGGGGGGGTCAGGTCGGCACTGTTGACCTTGTCGTCGGCCTCCCAACCCTGTCTGGGCTGCCCCCACCCTGGAGCAGCCAGTCCTTGCCCTCGAGCCCAGCCCCTGTCACCACATCCGTGGCCCGGGCACTCCCCGCAAGCAAGCCCTGGTACTAGCCAAGCCCTTGGCTGCACGCCGGGGCAAAGACAGCGTCTCCGGCACTCCCCCAGCGGGAGGTGGGAGCCCCACTTTATGGGTGGGGGCCCAGCCGGCACAGAGACGGGGATCTGTCTGTCAGTGTCCCCCCGAGCAGC
This sequence comes from Sorex araneus, assembly GCF_027595985.1. Lineage (NCBI taxonomy): Eukaryota > Metazoa > Chordata > Mammalia > Eulipotyphla > Soricidae > Sorex > Sorex araneus. The sequence goes on along the minus strand of NC_073304.1, from coordinate 213,712,473 downwards.
CCCCAGCTGCCGGACACCTCTCACTCCTCTCGTCCTCACAAGACCATCGCCCCTTACACCCTGTCCCTGGGGGTGTGGGTACTGTTACAGTGGGGCGTACAGCATACACACCCACATAGGCACCCGTGCACACACATGCCTGCACACCCCCATGAACATACATACCCACATGCATAGTCCACATGCTTGTGTGTACTTAACACACAGACACGTGTGTGCATCTGCAGTATTCAGCATGTGCACATATACACATACTCGCTATTTGCATACACACGGTCACGTACACGCACGTACCCCAAAGGTGCTCAGACCCACGCCCAGCACTCTCGCCTGCTCCTCCCGCACAGGCCCGTGTGTGCTGCAGGCACCACCTGTCAGCATGCACGCACACACAAGCGCACGCACACAGGCCGCCACCTCCTTCCCTGCATCCCGCGCTCCCCCCACCCCGCCCCTCCCTGCTCAGCATGGTGGAGGCTCTGTGGCACCTGGGCAGGAGGAAGCTCCAGAAGGAGCCGGCGCCTCGGGATCTGGGGCGACCTTGTTCCCTGTGGGGGCGGCAGGTACAGGCTCTGCTGCTGGCACTGCCCGGTGAAGGCAGTGAGTCACCCTGGGTGGACATGCTGAGGCTCAACTCTGACCTCCCGACATCCTCTGCGCTCTGGCCCCGGAAGCCTCCCCAAGCACGGCAGCGTGGCCCTGTGTGCCACACTGGGGGCACCAGGCTAGGGCTCTCGGGAGAACGTCTTGGCTCCCTTTAGTGTCCGAGAGCCCAGGACCCTCCCTGCAGGGACGGTCTCGGAGGGCGGTGGGAGCCCTGGGCCCCACATCCCACTCTTCCTTATTTATTTATTTTTAATGTAGAAGTACTGCTGTTTATTCAGCCATTGATTAAGCTGGTTCAATGGGGCATGAACTCTACATTACTTATTTTTTTTAATTAAAAAAATTTAATTGAGGGGCTGGAGCGATAGCACAATGGGTAGGGCATTTGCCTTGCACGCAGCCGACCCCGGTTTGATTCCCAGTATCCCATATGGTCCCCTGACACCTCCAGGAGTGATTCCTGAGTGCAAAGCCAGGAGGTAACCCCTGTGCATTGCTGGGTGTGACTCAAAAAGAAAAAAAAATTTAATTGAATATTCGTGAGATAGACCATTCCAAAACTGTTCATAATTGAGTTTCAGTCATACAATGAGCCAGCATCTATCCCTCCACTAGTGTACATTTCCCACCACTAATGTCCCCCATTTCCCTACCACCATCCCCACCCCCACCCTCTCTCAGTGGGAGGAACTTTCCTTCTTTCTGTCTCTCTCCTTTTCCTTTTGTGCATTATAGTTTGCAATACAGGTGCTAAGAGGTCATGGTGTTTGTTCAGCGCATTCAGTATTTTTATCAGGATGGTAAGGCTAGAGTAGCTTTTCACCTGGGTGGCCACTCTAGGGTGTGGATGTGACTGCCGAGGCTTCCGAAGTACAGGGAGGTGGGCGGAGGTTGCCCATCTCAACTCCGAGAAAGCCTAGAGATCTCAGTCACAAAACCCGCATATCTGAGTTTTCAGGAGATTATATCTTGGTGAGGTCTGTCCTGAGATGGTGGAGTCAGGTCGGGGGTATGGCGGCAATTTTGGAGAAATTTTGTAGAAACAAGTGGCTGCCAGAGGCTCTGCTTGGATGGGCACCAGGTCAACCCAGCCCCCTCTGATTTACCCTGGTCTTCTGCTCAGCCATGCGCAGGTCCGAGATTAACTGCGGCTATTGATTTCTTTTGAGATTTATTTATGGGTCTCTGAAGCAAGGCCAGTAGAAGAGCTTACAGGGTGGCGCTGGAGTTGATTCGTGGGGGTGACTGCCGGTGCTTCCAGGAGTATTGGGAGGTTGGGGAGGTTGCCCGCCCCAACTCCAGAAAGCCTGGAGATTTCCGTCACAAAATGCACATACCTGAGTTTGCAGCGGGTTATATCTTGGTGAAGTCCGTCTTGAGACGGTGGAGTCAGGCTGGGGTATCGCCGTGCTTTTGGATTGTGGAAGCAAACGGCTGCCGGGGGCTCTGCTTGGGTGGGCACCAGGCCAACCCACCTGCCTCCAATTTACCCCGGCCTGTCTAGCCAGGTGCAGGTCCAAGATTAACTGCGGCTTTTGATCTCTTTTGAGATTTATCTGTGGGTCTCTGAAATAAGGCCAATAAGTGAGCTTGTATAGCTGACCCGGAGGTGGTTTGTGATTGTGGCTCCCACATATCCAACTTCCGGCCATTTAATTTCTTGGTAAACTTGGCCCCAGGTTGTTTGGGTCTGGCCAAAGGCCCAGCCGCAATTTTGGGATATCTGGAAGCCTGAAGGCACAATCAGGCTGCTGACGCACTCACCCCGCAGGTACAGGTTGACCTGCTGGCAGCACCATACCCCCCTCCACCCCGCCGCATCACACTCTAGGCCCTTCCATGCCTGTGTATGACTGGGAGGACCTTCCCTGGTGTGTGACCAGGAGGACCCTTTTCCACGGCCACAGAGGGGTGTGACCAGCTGCCAGAGCATGCACCCAACCTTGAGTGTGGGGTCTTTTCCACCACCACCTCCTGTGCACCTGCCGAGCCCAGTGGAGCCACTCTCCTGGGCTCTCACCCACCCCTGCCACCCAGGGCCTCCCACTAGATGGGCACTGATGTCTCTGCAGGATGCTGTGAGGCCCCCCAGGGAGGCAGGATAGCGGAGCTCTGGAGTGCCTGCGGGGATCAGAGGGGGGCAGGAGGCAGTGATCTCCTCTGCGGCCCTTCCACTTGCAACACCCCCTCTGGTGTGTGCCCAGTTATAGCCAAGAGGGGACCAGCCGGGGGATGCCCAGCACCGGCACACCTGGACACAGTCAGCCATTCCTCATTGCAGACTAGCGGTGGTGGGAGGGGCAGACCCTCTGGAGTGCCCCCGTCCCTGCGGGCCGGAGCGTGCCTGCAGGGCAGCTGCCCGCTCTCCCTCTCCCCGGGAGCACCAGCCTCAGGGTGGCCCTGCTGGCCAGTCATCCACTGCCCCCCTGTGCACTGAATCCCCTGCAGAGAAGCTGATCCCAGCTGCCCAGATCTCTGTCAGGGGGACGCTGACCCCCGGCTTGCAGGTGGAGGGGTCGCCCTCCCCTGAACAGTGCCAAGCATGCCCCCGAGCCCCCAAGTTCCACTCACCCTCCACAAAAAGTTCACATCCGGCGTCAGGGATGGGCTCAGAGGGTTGGAGCTGTGCTGCATATGTGCCAGGCCCCTCGGTTCCTGAGCACCCCCAGGCCCAGGCGTCTACAACCGCCGGTCCTGGGAGGGGTTCCCTGGTTCCCTTGTTCCCTGTTCAAGCATGGCTGGGCAAACCCCCTTCCCACGCCACCCAGAAAAGTGACTCTCGAGCCCGAGGCTGATCCCACAGCTCCTGGTGCCTGCTCCGGCTCACCCAGCCCAGAGATGTGGTGAGGGGCAGGGGGACCGTCCACTGAGCCTAGCCCTGGGCCGCCCGCTGCCTGCTGTGACCCTCTGGACAAACCCACAGACATTTCCAGGGAGGCTGAGAGACTTGGGCCCCAGCACCCAACTGCAGGATGCCACTTCACTAGTGAGATGCCCTGGATGGGGAAGTCCTCAGGGCCAAGGGGAGTATTGCTGAGGGAGTCCAGGGCAGAGGAGAAGGGCCAGAAGGCAGCTGGCAGGGGCATGTGGGAGCCCCTGGGCCAGGGAGAAGGCCCCGGTGGGTGGGAGGGACCGTCCTGAGCTGAGGCACTGCCCTGTGCCCTGCAGGTATGTGCAGAGTCTCCTGGATATTATGGCCTTCCTGGACAAGGACCCCGAGGACCACCGGACCCTCAGCCTGTGAGTGCGACCAGGCCAGTGCCAGGAGGACAGGTGCAGGACCAGAGGTGGCCTCGCAGTTCCGTGGTAGAAGGGACTGCTGGCCACGGGGCTGCCCAGATTGAGAGGGGAGATGGTCCCCGACCTATTCTTTCTCCCCCCAAGTCTGATGGAGGAGGCAGGCCTCACTGCTGGGCAGTCCCCAGATGGCAGGTGGGCTGGGGGAGGGGAGGAGAGGACACTGTGAGTTGGGGGCTTGGAGACCAGAGCTGGGGAGCCTAGGGGTGTGTCTCCAGGCCAGCATCCACCCCCGCCCTCTCCTCCCATAGGTTCACGGAAGCCCTGGTCACCATCCGGAACCGCCACAACGATGTGGTACCCACCATGGCCCAGGGCGTGCTGGAGTACAAGGACACGTACGGCGATGACCCAGTGTCCAACCAGAACATCCAGTACTTCCTAGACCGGTTCTACCTCAGCCGCATCTCTATCCGCATGCTCATCAACCAGCACAGTGAGTGTCCCCACGGCCAGTCCCCGTGGCCAGCCCTCACGGCCAGTCCCCACACCCAGCTCCCACGGCCAGCCCCCTCGGCCAGCCCCCATACCCAGTCCCTCTCAGCAGCCGTGGGCTTGGCATTTGTCAGCTCCCACTGCGCTGGGAGGCAGCTGCCCAGTTCCTCCTTCCACGTGTCCACTCTGGTGGTTGAGGAATCGTGGTCAGGAGTTGAGTGAGTCCTTACACACCAGCGATTTCCAGTGCAGGCGGGCTAGACTGGCTTCTTAGTGGCAGAGCAATCCAGTACAGTGTGGACCGTGACGAGGGATGAGGTCTCTGTGAAGACACCCTTGCTTCTGCAGAGGTCAGAAGCCCTGAACCAGGCGGAGCGGGCCACAGGGCAGAGAGGGCCGGGAGAGAGGCACAGGTGTCACTTGCTGGTGGCACACATGAGAAACTAAGGGAGGGGCTGGGGAGTCAGTGCAGCGGGCAGGGCACCTGCCCTGCACACAGCCAGCCCAGGTTCGATCCCCAGAACCTCATGTGCTCCTCCCGTGTGCTGCCAGGAGTAACCCCTGAGTGCAGAGCCAGGAGTCACCCCTAAGCACCTCTGGGTGTTCCCCAAGACCAAAAATATTAAAAACCTGAGGGAGGGCCCCAGAGGCCGGGGGCGCGCTGCCACAGCACCCCGCCTTCTCTGCAGCCCTCATCTTTGACGGCAGCACCAACCCGGCCCACCCCAAGCACATCGGCAGCATTGACCCCAACTGCAGTGTCTCCGACGTGGTGAAAGGTAGGCGAACAGGACAGCCAGGAGACCCCTCCGGGCTGACTTGGCCAGAAGTGACCCCCCTTCCCAGTGGGTGGGGGCCGACTCTGTGGCTTCCGTGTTGGTGATGCTCGGGGTTCCAACCAATGCCACCCCCTTTCCTGCATGGCCCCCTTCCTTCACAGATGCCTATGATATGGCCAAGCTCCTGTGCGACAAGTATTACATGGCTTCCCCTGACCTGGAGATCCAGGAAGTCAATGGTGAGTGAGGGGGGGGAGGTCCAGTGTGTGAGCTAGGCCAAGTGTGTGTGTGTGTGTGTGTGTGTGTGTGTGAGAGAGAGAGAGAGAGAGAGAGAGAGAGAGAGAGAGAGACTGTATGTGAGAATCTGTGTGTGTGAAGGAGAGAGAGGCACTGTGTGTGAGAATCCGTGTTGTGTGAGAGAGAGGCACAGTGTGTATGTGAGGAATCCGTGTTTGTTTGTGTGTGTGTGTGTGTGAGAGAGAGAGAGGCACTGTGTGTGAGAATCCATGTGTGTGTGAGAGAGTGAAGGAGGCACTGGGTACCATGTGTGTATGTGTGAGAGAGAAGGAGGCACTCTGCATGTGAGAATCCATGTGTATGTGTGTGTGTGAGAGAGAGAGAGGCAGAGAGAGGCTATGTGTGTATGTGAGAATCCATGTGTGTGAATGTGTGAGAGGTTGTGTGTGTACGTGTGAGAATCCATGTGACTGAGAGAGAGGCTATGCATGAGAATCTGTGTGTGATAGACAAGCTGTATATGTGTGAATCCATGTGTGGGTGAGAGTGGCTGTGTGTATGTGTGAATCTATGTGTAAGAGAGAGGGTGTTTGTATGTGAGAATCCATGTATGTGAGTGTGTGTGAGAATGAAACTGTGTATATGAACTCGTGCGTAAGAGACTGTGTGGGTAATAACCTATATCTGTGAGTGTGTGAGAGAGACTGTGTGTATATGACAATCCATGTGTGTGTCAGTGTATAAGAGACAGAGGCTCTGTGTGTATGTGAGAATCAATATGTGAGTGTATGAGAGATGCTGTGTATATGTGAGAATCAGTGTGTAAGTGTGTGAGAGAGAAGCTGTGTGTGTGAGAATCCATATGTATGTGTGTGAGAGAGGCTGTGTCTATGAATCCATGCGTGTGTAGGAGAGAAAGAGCTAGGGGCCGGAGCGATAACACAGCAGATAGGGTGTTTGCCTTGCACGCAACTGACCCAGGTTCGATTCCCAGCATCCCATATAGTCCCCCGAGCACTGCCAGGAGTAATTCCTGAGTGCAGAGCCAGGAATAATCCCTTTGCATCACTGGGTGTGACCCTAAAAGCAAAACAAAAGAGAGAGAGAGAGAGAGAGAGAGAGAGAGAGAGAGAGAAAGAGACTGTGTGTGAGCATGTGAAAGGCTGTGTATGTATGTGTGAATCCATGTGTGTGAGTGTATAGACCATGTATATGAGAGAGAGAGATGAGGTCTTGTGTATCTGTCTCTGTATGTGCTTCTGTATGGGAGTGTATGTAAGTATGAGTTAGGCCATTCGTGAGTGAGTGTGTGAGTGTGAATAAGGCTTGAACTTCCAAGATGGTAGGCCTGATCTCACTCATCCTTATGTCCCCAGGATCCTGCACGGGGCTTGAAATTCCTTCCTGGCCGATAAAACTCTCCAGATAGACTCTAGTAGCCGGGTGCATGTTATACTGGATGTAGAATGGGAAAGTACTGTTTGTGTGGAAGACTGCTGGGTAGATGGAGAGACAGCATAGATGGGTAGAAGGCTGGATCTGTACTGTGAAAATGGTTGAATAGATTTTTTAATAGATGCATAGACTGAAGGCCCATTGGACGGTTGAATGGACTCTGCATAGGTGGGACATGAAGAAGTCATATTCATCCAGCATCCAGATGGGTACTGTATGGAGGAGCATTTGATTGAATAGACTGGATGGATTGACGGATGGATATGTGGATGGATGGATGGATGGATGGATGGATGGATGGATGGATGGATGGATGGATGGATGGATGAGTAGGTGGGTATGTAGATCAATGGATATGTGGATGGATAGATGACTGACTGGATGGATACATGAAAGGATAGATGAATGGTTATATGGGTATATGGATTGATAGATGGAGGACAGATGGGTATGTGGATGGTTGGATGGGTATAAGATGAATGAACGAATAGATAGGTAAATGAATGGATGTATGGGTGGATGTGTGGATGGATCTAAGTATGAACGATTGGATGGATAGATGGATGGGTAGATGGGTATCTGGATAAATGGATAGATGGATGGATGGATAAATGAATGGATGGATGAATGGGTAATGGATGGATGGATAAATGAATGGATGAAATTGAATGGGTATATGGTTGGGTGGATAAATGAACGGATGGGTAGATGGGTATATGGGTGGATGGATAAATGAATGGATGGATGAATGGGTATATGGGTGGATGGATAAATGAATGGATGAATGAATGGGTATATGGTTGGGTGGATAAATGAATGGATGGGTGGATGGGTATATGGGTGGGTGGGTGTGTAGATGGATGAGTATGCGGATGGTTAGGTGCATAGATGGATGGAGGGGTAGGTAGGTATCGGATGGATGGAGGCTGGATGGGTGTGTGGGCAGGTGGATGGGCAGATGAAGGGTAGCGGAGAGGTAGGTGTGCTGGATGCTGAGTGCGGGGTGGTGCCTGATGATTGCTGGCCTCTTGACAGTTTATGTTCTTTGACTTCCCCTCAGCCACCAACTCCAAAGAGCCAATCCACATGGTGTATGTCCCCTCCCACCTCTACCACATGCTTTTCGAGCTCTTTAAGGTGAGGAGGCGGGGAGGCGCTTTACCTCCATGTGGAGGGGGTGGGCAGAGAGGAGTCTGCCTGTCTCGCTTCCTCTTTCCCTGCAGAACGCCATGCGGGCCACGGTGGAGAGCCACGAGTCCAGCCTGGTCCTCCCCCCGATCAAGGTCATGGTGGCCTTGGGGGAGGAAGACCTGTCCATCAAGGTACGTGACCTTTGACTTTGCAGGGGAGGTGGAGGCTGTGCCCCTGTCCTGAGTCGAGTTCGGGAGGGCACTGGGGGGCGGGGAGGCTGGGAGGGGGTCGGGTCTCTAGGAGCTGGATCTGGAAGGCCCCTGCCGTGTCCCGTCTCCCCACAGATGAGTGACCGAGGCGGGGGTGTGCCCTTGAGGAAGATTGAGCGGCTCTTCAGCTACATGTACTCGACAGCACCCACCCCACAGCCAGGCACAGGGGGAACCCCGCTGGTGAGCCGGCTTCTCTCCCCCCTGCTCTGTCCGTCCGTCCGTCCATCGCTATCTCCATCTGTCCATCCGTCTCCATCCGTTTGTCTGTCCGTCCACCCAGTGGGTAGACTGGGTATTCCACCTGTCCACTCAGCTGGTGCCCCCCTCCTGTCCTCCCTGGTCTCTCCATCCTGGGCATTGACTCTGGCCTACACCCCTCGCCCTCACCTGTTGGCTCCCCGCCCCCCGCCCCCCACCGAGCCATGCCCTCTCCTGGCCTCTCCTCCACCTCCCGCAGAGGCCCTCCCCTCCCCACTCCAGTCCTGGGATTCCTCCTCGGGACCCCACCCCCCCCACACACTCGGCACACCTCCTCCCCTCCCTGGGCCTCATCTGCTCTCGCCCCACCCCCTTGCAGGCTGGCTTTGGGTATGGGCTCCCCATTTCCCGCCTCTACGCCAAGTACTTCCAGGGCGACCTTCAGCTCTTCTCCATGGAGGGCTTCGGCACGGACGCTGTCATCTATCTCAAGGTGAGGCCTGGGGGGCGCCGGGCTGCCGACCCCATCTTCACACCACACGGAGTGGCAGGCCAGAGCGCCTGCTCCCCACCCCCTCGCCCTGACCTGGAAGCAGTCTCAGGGTGCCTGGTCCCCGAGACCCAGAAGGAGGGGAGAAGGGGCCGGGGAGATAGTACAGCCTGTAAGGTGCTGGCCATGCATGTAGCTGACCTGGGTTCAGTCCCCGGTGTTCCGTACGGTGTCCCCCGCGCCCCGCCAGGAGTGGTCCCCAAGCACGGAGCCAGGAGTGTGCCCTGAGCACGGCCAGGTGTGCCGAAACTGCTGAGGCCTTAGAGCTGGTCCCAGGACCCAGCACCCCTCACTCCGCAGGGGCCGGCCCAGACGGCCGTCCTCGGGGGCGGCTTTCAGGGTGGGTCCACGGGCTGGGCTGCTGTCGACATATGGCAGACATGGGACCACCCCACAGAGGGCCAGAGTGTCCAGGGCAGCAAGACTGACCCCCCGCCCCGCCTGGGCCCCCCCAGGCCCTGTCCACAGACTCGGTGGAGCGTCTGCCCGTGTACAACAAGTCTGCCTGGCGCCACTACCAGACCATCCAGGAGGCGGGCGACTGGTGCGTGCCCAGCACGGAGCCCAAGAACACGTCCACGTACCGCGTCAGCTAGGGGCTGCCCTGCCGTGCGCGGGACAGTCACCTCGGGCCTGGACCCTCCCCGATGACCCGCCTGTGTCTCGAAGTCACCGCAGTGATGGGTCGGGGCCTGAAGTGCCAGTCTGTCTCCATGGAGACCCCGAGCCTGTGGGCAGAGCCTGAGGATTGGGGAAGGCCCCCCCCAGGAGGTGTCCCGAGGCCCGTTTCTGCGGCCGTCCTCCTCTCTGCGTCGTGCTGCCCCCTTTTCTCGGGGGGACCTGGGTCCCCCATCACTGCCCTCCACAGCCCCTGCTTGTCTTACTCCTGCCCCCGCAGCACCCTGGCGTGGTCTGCTGTCAGTGTTAGGAGGGGGCACTCTTGGCCTCCCAGCGGGGCAGTGGGTGCTGCAGCCCCCCAGCCCCCGCTGGGTGCTCGGCCCCGCCCGCAGGAACTGGACAGACGCTGAGGGCGCCCCCGCCCCTCCCCGCATGTCCTCCCTCCCAAGCCCACGTCGCACCCCTTGTGGTGGCGCCCGCCCAGCCACGCGTGGGGGTGCTTCTCTCTAGCTCCCTTTGTACATAGCTGGTTTTATAGCCTGGCATGCCCCTTTCCCGAGCAGGGGGCAGGGGTGCAGTGGGCTGAGTGCTGGCCTCCCCTGTGCCGGGCATGGCCGCCCCCAGTAAAGAGGAGATGGTGTGGCCTGCCTCTCTGCTTTCCTGCGCCGCCCCCAGGACGCCCCCAACTCCCTCCCGCCCAGGACAGCCTGGAGGGGACCCGCCCCACACTCACGCCCCTGTCTCCGCCCAGGGCCCCCACTCAAGCAGACGAGAGGTTGCACGTCTTAAGTGTTTATTGAAAGAAATCGAGTTCTGGCTCCCCCTCCACATGCAGGCGGGCACCCCACTCACTCCTAACGCCCACCAGCCCCTCCACTGGGCCCAGTGCTGCCCGGGCCCCCTCATTCTCCCAAGCCCCCTCCCAGCATTACCAGTAGGGGAGGGGTGACCCCCTCCCCCAGGCCACAGCCCCGAGACGGGAAGGGGGACGACATGCATTGGTCCCTCCCCTCAGCTCCAGGCAGGTGGGAGGAGGTGGGGGGTTCTGTTTAGGGACCCCCGGCCCCGTTGGTCATTCAGGCCAGTGCCCCAGTCACTGAGCTAGCTGCGGGTCCACCTGTGTCTGATGGCCCCTCCTGCCCCCCTCCTGCCAGGACAGATGTGGTCGGGGAACAGAACATACCCCACTGACCCAGAGGGCCTGCCCGGAAACAGGGTCTCTGCCAGGTGCCTGTTCTGGAGCTTGTGGAGGTCCCGCCAGGGGCTGGGGCTGGCCCCCGTGGGCTGTAAACCCTTCTGGTCTTCCAGGACCCCCCCCAGACTCTGCCTCTGCCAGGCCGGGTGAGTGCTCCGTCGCCACCAGCTCCTGCGTTTGCACCGTCCTCTCTCCCCTGGGGACCCGGGACGGGGGCGGGGCAGCCAGAGTCCTCGAGCAGGTCCCGTGGGACCCCTGGCCACTGACGAGTATGGAGTGGGGCTACCCTGAGTGCACTGGCCCCCCCCCAGCGGGGAGAGGAGCGACTCCTACCCCCAGCCGCCCTCCCCCGGGAACTCTGTGCCAAAGCGCCTCCCTTCTGGGGGGCATCGGTCCGGAAGGCAGCGTGAGGCCAGGGGGCCGTTCCTGCCCCCTCCCCACCCCCCTAGCTCTTCTTGGCCTCCTGCTCGCGCTCCCGGCGCCGGAGCTTCTCGCACTGCCGCGCCGCCTTCTCCTGGGCCTTGCGCTCCTTCTCAGCTGCCGCCGCCAGCTCCTTCAGCTTCCGCTTCACCAGCGCCCGGTCGTGAGAGCTGCTGAGCCCCAGGCTCTGCGGAAGAACCAGGCGGGGAGGAGGGGCCTGCTGGCCCTGGGCTGCCCTCAGGCGGGGCCGGGGCTGGGGCTGAGGGAGTGTGGGCACTGAGGTGGGTACTGAGCCCTTTTCTGGGGTCGAGTCCTCCACCCCACCCAACCCCCCCCAAGGCCCACAGGTGAGGGGTGACCTGTGACCTGTCCAGGGACACAGCTCCTCTGTCACCAAGGTCCCTGGGAAACCCCTGGGAACTTGAGCAGAGGGTGGGGAGCAAACCCCACTGCACAAGGTCACAGACCCCAGCCTCCCCTTGACAACCGCCAGGCCCCCTCCAAGCCTGAGAACCCCCATGCAGCCAGCCCCAGAGTCCGTTCAGCGACCCTGGGGGGTCAAGGTCGACCCTGAGAACTGGGCTGGAGCAAAAGGCCAAACTGAAGACGAGGGGAGGCCCAGAATGCTTCCTAGAGGTCAGAGGTCTCCAACCCGTGGCCTTGGAGAGAGCAAGGAGGTGGGGGGCAGGGCTGGCAGTTCGGGGTGGGGGCAGTCTGGGCACCCCACACACATACCTTCAGCTTGCTCCCGTCCAGCTGCAGCAGCTGCGGCCCGTCCACCTGGCGCGCGGCGAACTCGGCGGCGTACTGCTCCAGGTGGAGGCTGCCCAGCCACTGGCCCACCTGCTGGCTGGTCCAGTGGTGCACAGCAGGGAGCGGCTCCTCCAGGAACTGGGGCGAGAGCGGGGGAGGGGGGTGAGGGGGGGTGCCCAGTGGGTGCCCACGGCCACAGGCAAGCCACGGAGGGCACTCACCTCGTCAGACGACTGGGACAGCGTGTGGTAGGGGTAGGAGCACTTGGCCTCCTGCCGGGGCCCGCAGGGGATCTTGGGGCTGCTGCTGGGGGGGGTGGAGTCGTCGCTCAGGGTGGATTCCTAGGCAAGAAGGGGAGAGCTCGACCCCACTCGAGTGAGTGCACCCAGCAGGATACACCAGAGCTTGGCCCGGGGCCCGTCGCCCCAGGCATGCATGGAGCTGGGCTGGCCCATGCGACGTGTGGCTCGTCATGCGGGGCATTCGGGCCTGAGGGGGCTTTTTGGGGGACAGTGCTAGCATGCGGGCACAGAGACACACCCCCCAGCCTGCCAAGCAGGGTTCCTCAGGACCCCGCCCTTTGCTTGCAGGTGTCCAGCGTGGAGGTCCCTGTGCACCTGAGTCCGTGAGCCGACCAAGAGCCTGTGCTCTGCTCACCCAGGACCCCAGGACTCAGGACAGTGGTGGGGTCAGGAAAGGGGCAGGGAGGCATAAGGAAGGCCACGCCAGGAGGGCCAGACACCCCCGGGCTCCCAGCTGTCTGAGGTCTGCCCCATCTCTGTGGCAGGAAGGGCAGCAGAGGCGGTGCCCTGGGCTGGCCGGGCAGCTTCCCGGGGGGGGGCGCTCTGTGCGTGGGCACGGGCACCCAGGAGAGCCCAGGCCTCAGCCCGAGCACCCCTGGCTGGGGCACCAGGCCAGGAGCGCAGGAGCTCACCTGCGAAGCTGACTTCTTGGGGCTGAAGCCTTCGTGTTTGGGGGAGCAGATGGGAGACGTGGTGCTGCCTGAGGATGCTGAGCCCTTGCCGCTGTCTGTGAACCAGGAGAAGGGCAGAAACGGGGAGCCCCCTGACCTGCCGGAGCCCTCCACCGACTCCCTGCGGAGAGAGTGCCCCGGTGGGTGCAGCGCCCGGCAGGGGGCAGCCTGGCACAGGAAGGCCCGGGCCGGGGGTCCTACCTGCTGCCCATGGACAGCCGGTTACTGCCCTTCTCCTTACGGCTCTTGCTCGTGGACGCTCGGCGCAAGGTGACCCTGCGGGGAGGGGGCAGAGGGGAGCGAGTCTCTTGCCATCTTGTGCCCGGCAAGCTGAGTCTCTGCCCCGGCCCATCCTCCACTCACCCCAGGTCCAGGAACTTGCGGCGAGTCTTCTTGTCCAGGCCGATGGTGGGGCTGGCGGGCTCAGGCGGGCTGGCATCCCGGCTGTCATCTTTGGGGGACACAGAAGGAAGGAACTTGCATGGTTTTGACTAGGACAAGGGGAGGGGCCAATTGTTGTTTGGGGTCCACCCCCGGGGGTGTTCAGGAGTTGCTCTCAGAGATGCTCAGGGGCCCAGATGGTACCAGGGGTAGAAGTATTTGTGCATGTGACAATCTCCCTAACCCAGGAAAACCTCCTGAAATCTAGCACCTGGCTCTGGGGCCTTCACCAGCGGTGTGACCTGGAACTCTCCAAATTTCCTTCATCTGAAACATGGAGTGATGGGTCAGAGCAGCAGGTAGGGAGTTTGCCTTGCACGCGGCTGACCCAGATTTGATCCCTGGCATCCCATACAAGTCCCTCAAGCACCGCCAGGAGTAATTCCTGAGTGCAGAGCCAGGACTAACCCCTGAGCATCACCTGGTGTGACCCAAAAAGCCAAAGTAAATAAATAAAAATTTAGATATGGGGCAAACACCACTAGCCTATTTCCCCAGACCTAGCGGGATGTTTATGAAAGCTTTGTGTACACTGAAACCAGCCTGGAGAAATTGGGGCCATTTCTACTTACTGTCAGGAGCCTGGGGAGCTTTGTTTGTTTGGATGACACCCATTGGGACGCAGGGAGTCATTCCCATATGGTACCCATGTCCTTGGGGTACCATACAGTGGCGGGGATTGAACCTGGGTTTCCCATGTGCAAAGCCTGCACTCTGCCCTTTGACCCATCTCTCCAGACCCCATTATCAGCTTTTGTGGATCCATTTCTCACTCATCACTTACTCGGAGGAGCCTTTACGCCCTCCTGACACCAGATAAATTTCTGGCAGCTTCCAACTATATCCTTAACTGAGCCATAATTTGCTTCCCCCCAAACTAGAAATAATGAATTACTCGGTGCTTTCTCCGCAGAGCTACAAGCCTCGCAAAGACGAGGACTGCTTTGGCTTGCTGGCTTGCGTGACCCAGTGCCCAGCAGGTGCCCAGGGGGTCCACCTGCCCACCTGCCCCCGCCCGGCTGCGGTTCCGGGGCGCGCCGGCAGGGGGCGCCAGGCCGGCCGCGCTCACCTTCGCTGTGCGGCTCTGCGCGCGGGTAGCGGCGCACGAAGCTGGGCGAGCTGTCCGAGGAGGGCGCGGAGCGCGGTGGCGAGCAGGACGCGGCCGCCAGGCCCTCGTGCGACGCGGCGTTGTGCAGGGGCCGGTAGCGCGCGAGCGGCGAGGGCGGGGGCTCGTCCTCATCCAGACTGCGCCGCAAGCCGGGGGGCTCCAGGCAGAAAGAGCCCCCCGCCGGGGACCCAGGGCCCGAGTGCAAAGGCGAACGCAGCCGGTGCAGGGGGCTCCCGCAGCCGTCCGTCACCTGGGGAGGGACAGTCACTCACGGCCAACCCTCCTCCCCACTTCCCACTTCCCACGGGGCCTGGGGGGCGCTTTCACCCTGTGCGGCGTCGCTGAGAGGGGCTGGGAGGGGGGTGGTCCCCGACCTCCACCCTGCTGAAGGGTACAGGGGTGAACCCTGTGTCCTTCACCTGGTAACCAAGTGGCTTTGCTCCTGAGCCTCCCAGAGGCCTCAGTTTCCCCATCTGCACCATGGGCCTGCAGGTACCTTCCCAGACAGGGTGTAACAGCCAGAGGTGCCCCATTCTGATATGGGGAGTACCTAGAGGAGTGGTTAAGGGGCTCCCCAGGGGCACGGGCGGGTGGGACACGTATATCTGGGCCCACCTTGCCCCCAGGCCCATCGGAGCCTTCCCCATCCTCTGCGGAGCTGGCGCTGTCCCGAAGCCGGGAGCGGGAGGGCCGGTGTCTCCGGCCTTTGGCCAGCAGCTGCGCCCGGGCCTTGTGTAGACTGCTGTCCAGCCTGGCGGTCTCGGGCACGGCCAAGTCCAGGTCTGCGGGTGGGGGGGAGGGGCACAAAGACCAGACGCGTGAGGACCAGACGTGTGAGGCAAGCCCGGAAGTTCACCACTCACACTGCGACTATCTCACATCCTATAGGTGGGAGACGGGGCGCCTCAGTCTCCCGAGAGCCTGCTGGGCCAGCACCCGAGCACCCAGCTGCTCCTGTCTGCCTGGGCCGGAGCAGCACGCACCCACACGATTAGGTCTGGGTGGGCTTTGCAAGAGAAGAGACGGGAGGGACGGTCCCTGTGACACAGGTCCTCAGCACGGAGGAAGGGGTGGGGCTTTTTTTTTTGCTTTTTTTTTTGGGTCACACCTAGCGATGCACAGGGATTACTCCTGGCTGTGCACTCAGTAACCACCCCTGGCGGTGCTCAGGGGACCATATGGGATGCTGGGATTCAAACCCGGGTCGGCCGCAAACGCCCTACCCGCTGTGCTATCGTTCCAGCCCCATCTTTTTTTTTTTTTTAATTGAATCAACGTGAGATACAGTTACAAAGCTTTCATGATTGTTTCAGTGGTACAAGGATCGAACACCCATCCCTCCACCAGCATGCATTTTCCACCACCAGTGTTCCCAGTATCCCTCCCTCCATCCCCACCCCATCCCACCCCCTGCCTCTGTGGCCGGCGCCTTCCTTCTTACTCTCTCCTCTCGGGCATTATGATTTGCAAACAGGTACAGAGAGGCCAACAGGTTTGGTCCTTGGTCTACTTTCAGCACACATCTCCCCTCCCGAGCGATCCCTCCAGCCATCACTGACTTCGAGGTCCCTTCCCCACCCCAACTGCCTCTGCCCCCAGCTCATGAGGCAGGATTCCATCCGTGGAGCAATCCTCCTGGCCCTTGCCTGCTGTCCTTGGGTGTTAGTCTCATACTGTGTTACTTTATATTAGGGGTGGGGTCTTTTGTGGCACTTCCCGGGCCACTGTGGGGCAGGTGTGTGGCAGAGGGGCCCGGGGCTGAGCTGGCCCAGAGAGCTAGTGCAGTGGGTGAGGTGCTTGTTTTGCATGTGTCCGACCCAGCACTGCACAGGGTCCTGCAAACCCACCAGGAGAGACCCCTGAGCACAGAGCCAGGAGTAAACCCTGAGCACTGCCAAGTGTGGCAGAAAACAAACCCCACAAAATTAAAAGGAGTGCCTCTTCCATGCCACCAAGCCGCTCCTCAGCTCATCTCAGAGCACTGGCACCGGCCCACACTTCACAGCCAACGGGGAGGCCTCAGGCCAGGGACGCGGGGCTGGAGCGACAGCACAGCGGGTAGGGCCTTTGCCTTGCACGCGGCCGACCCGGGTTCGATTCCCAGCATCCCATATGGTCCCCTGAGCACCGCCAGGAGTGATTCCTGAGTGCAGAAGCAGGAGTCAGCCCTGAGCATCGCTGGGTGTGACCCAAAAATTAAAAAAAAGAGACACAAGCGGAACTGTGGCTCGGGGTGACTAAGGGGACACTGGCCTAAGAGATCATGCCCAGGTACCTCTGGCCATGCCACTGAGCTTCTAGAAGGCTCCAAGCTGAAATGGTGCAGAGGGACCTGCCAGTCAGTGACCATGGGGGCACACCCACAGTTCCCTGAGCCCCGCCTCTCCCTCCCGGGGGTCTGTGGCCCTAGGCTCAGTCTCAGGGGTCAGCCACCCCTGCCGGTGACATTGCTCCAGCTTGTCACCTGCCACTGTCTCACCCAGGAATGAACCCCAGGAGGGGAGAAGACAGTCTCTCACCGCCACTCTTCCTCCCTGCCCTCCAACCCTCCCTACCCCCACCTCCATTCTTCCGTACTTTGGGGAGCTCCCCCTGAGGCTCATACCCACCCTCCAGCCCTGGCTGCAGACCCCCTCAGCCACCCCACATACCACCTGTGTTCCCAGCCTTGCCCCACCCCCTGAACTCCAAGCCCAGGCCCCTCGTAGCTGCCAGGGACCCCGCCCATTCTGTCCCCGCCATTCACAGAGCCAGCCACTTCGCCTCTAACAGACCTGTGTCCCCCAGCCACCCCTCCCCCCACCGTCCCTTGCCTCCAGTCCCAGTCCCAGTCCCATCGGGTCAGCTGCCTGACACCTCCTCTTGGAGGCATGGTGCCCCCAGCCCGCCCCGCCCCCCCACAGGCCTTC
Organism: Sorex araneus; assembly: GCF_027595985.1. Taxonomy (NCBI): domain Eukaryota; kingdom Metazoa; phylum Chordata; class Mammalia; order Eulipotyphla; family Soricidae; genus Sorex; species Sorex araneus. Next base: position 213,695,096 of record NC_073304.1, on the reverse strand, counting down.
CCCATCCTTATGAGTGGCAGCGCCAGCCCCAGCGCCAGCCCCAGAGCCAGCCCCGACTCTTCTCTCCCTCCCACCTTCAGTTCCCGTTAGCTCTGTGTCTCCAAACACATCGAGACATACTGAAATATTCATGGAGAAGTGGTCTGATGCTTTGGATTCGGTTCAGAAGAATCCCGGGGCCCAGGGGTGTAGCCTGGGAGGAGTGGAGAGGAAGCCAAGAGGGGCTGGACACGGGGAGGGGGGCTGGGGGACAGGCCCCCAAGACCGGAGGGGGATCCTGGAGCCTCGAGCTGGAGCCTGAGCGGACCGGGACCTGGGCAGGGACAACCACAGAGGAGGGGAGAGGAGGAGGGAGCCCCTCGAGCCACTGTGTGCACCTCTGTTTCCAGGGGCTGCCTCTCTCCGCGCCGTGCCCAGGGGGTCCATGTGGGGTCGGGATGCCCCGGGCTCCACTGGCAAAGCCCGAGCTCCAGATCTCTCTGACCCCTTCCTGACTCTCGGATGATCACAGTCCTCCCTCCCGTCTCTGCGCACAGGCTGAGTGATCCTGATGTGACCTGTCACTACGGCGCCTGCACAGTGAGAGCCCAGGTCTGGGGGTGGGGGTGGGGGATGCAGGCTCGGGTCCCTCCCCCTCGCCGCCCCCTGCCCGCGGGCACCCGGGCCCTTTCTCTCCCCTCTCCTGTCCAGCCCTGACCACGGAGCCCCAGTGCTGCTTCCCGCCTCACGCCCTGGAAGCTTCACGAACAAACCAGCCAGGGCCGAGCGCTCCCCGCCCTCCACCCCTGCTCTCCCTCCAGAGCTTTATGTTTTGGTTTTGGGGGCCACACCTGGCGATGCTCAGGGCTTAGTCTAGGCTGTGGGCAGGGCTCAGAGGGGACCTACGGGGTGTGGGGGGCCGAATCGTGGGCTGGCAGTATGCAAGGCACGGCTGTGTGAAAATCACCATACCTGCTGCACTATCTCTTCGTTCCCTGCCCTCCCACGTTCCCTCCGCCACCCCCTCCACTCATGGCACTCTGGCGCCCTAACTGTTCCTTCTCCCCGTGCGTTTATGCTCTCCCGGCCCCAGCATGGGCTCGGGGTGAGCAAGTATTACTATGCCCTTGCCCGGCACGTAGTAGATGCTCAGGAAGCAGCACCTCTGAGAAAGAGCACAATGATCTGTGCATTTATGTTCCTCCTGCACGGCCCGGCCCGGCCTCTGCCCTCCCTCAGGCCTCCCCCATCTGCCTCATCCCCTCACCCCAGCCTGCCATCCGTGACCTGCCCCCCACCACACACCCTCTTTGGTCTCACAAACTAGAAGCAGCGTCAAAGGCGCTTCTCTCTCCTTGTCAGCGTGCCCTCACTCTGCTTATGTTCTGTTCGGGGAGGCCTGCCCAGCAGTGCTGGGGCCCCCCCCGGGGCCAGGCCCAGTGCCGCATGGAGACGGCAGGGCACAGGAGTGTGGGGCTCGCCAGGCCAGCCCCCACAGTGCTCAGGGGTTGATTCCAGCGCCACGCCTTGGAGCGATCTTCCCGGCCTGCTTCTGAAACCTGGAGCCGGGTGCTGCCAAGGGCCACACCTGAAGCCCACGCCCCTCTCACCCAGCCACAGCCTTTAGAGGGGTTGGCTTGGGGGCAGGAGTGATAGCACAGCGGGGAGGGCGTTTGCCTTGCATGCGGCTGACCCGGGTTCGATTCCCAGCATCCCATATGGTCCCCTGTGCACGGCCAGGGGTGGTTCCTGAGTGCAGAGCCAGGAGTGACCCCTGAGCATCGCTGGGTGTGACCCAAAAAGCAAAAAATAAATAAATAAATAAATAAATAGAAATAAAGGGGTTAGCTTCCCGCACCCTGACTCCGTATCACATGCTCCTCAAAGGCATTGTGGCCGGACTGTGGCCAGAAGGAGGTCACTGGCTGGCCCATATTCTTGGTGGTGGGTAGCTGTGGGCATCCAGGCCTAGTTCCCCGCCTGAGAGCAGGCCGGGGAGGCAGGTATGGTGCTTAGCCCGTACCCACAGCTGGGTGCCCCCTGCCTCTCCTCCCCCACCTCTTCCTCCTCCTCCTTCCGGTACTCAGGCTGCTCTCTCCCCTCCCTGCTGACAGCCGTCCCCTTGGCCCGCAGGTGGAGAGGGAAGGGCTGTGAGTGGGAGGGCGGCTCAGGGTGGAGGGCGGGGGGTGGCGAGACAGCAGAGTAGGGGCACGGCCTGGGTTGGACAAATGGCAGCCAAGTCAGACAGACTCCCAGGATCAGGGCAGCATTGGACAGACAGACTCAGCACCACGCAGGGGCTGATGAAGACGCCTGCCCCCAAGCCCATACTTTCTCGGTCACCTCTCGTTCTGGTCCTGAGCAGAGGGTACCTCTCTACCCACACCCCGGCAGTGCTCAGGGCTTACTCCCACCAAACCTGGGCTGGCCGCCTGCAAGGGCCTTAACCCCTCGACTCCGGCCCCTGCCCCGGCCAGGGACTGCCTTTCTTTAGCCCGTTTGGTGCTTCTAGAACATGTCCTGGCACACGTTAGCAGAGCGAGGTTTGTCCAATGGATGAGACAGGGTGTGCTGAGCATACAGGGGGAGCAGCCTTGGAGGGTGTGGCCAGGCAGAGGTCTGGGGGACAGCAGAGGCCGGGGAGAGGCCAGGGAGGGCTCCGGGGTGGAGTACCTGCTTGGTTTCATCCCAGCACTGCCCACAGGCCAGGTGGGATCGCCAGGGACACCTCGAAGTGTGTGACGTCTGAAACAAGAGTGCTGGAGCATGTCTTGGTGTGTGACCCCCAGAGAACCTGGCAACCACAACTGTGTGGGAACCCAGTCACCATGGCAACAGCACGTGTGTATGTGCGTGTGTGTGCACGCACACGCGCGCAGGTGCACACACACATTTAAGAGGGAGAGGGGATGGCATCGGCCAGAGAGAGGGTAGCAGTTAGGGTAGGTGCCAGCACCCCTGCACCGCCGAGGGCGGGGGGGAGGGGCAGGTATCCCCAGCACCATCACATTCTCAGTCCCTTGCTCTGAACCCACAGCCCGGTTGGTGGAGAATCACAGGAAGGACTTCCCTACCACCTCCTGAGTTTCACCGGGGGTGCCCCTTCCCCAAATAAGAAGAGAGGATGGTGTGGGCGGGGGGGCTGGAAGGTTTGAGCCTCGGCCAGGGGCCAGTTGTTATAAGCTGAGAGAACAGGCCGGCTGAGCTAAGCGATGCCTCCCCCGGGGCCGTGGCCGCTGCCTGGGGCCTGTGAGATGACGGTCATTTCTGATGGTGGTTTTGACATGGCTCCTCCGGAGGGGCCCCTCTGCTGTTCCCTCTTCACTTCTGATGTCTGGAGGCACCAGGGGAAGGGAGGGCGTCGGAGCCCCGGGAGGCCGGAGCACAGACCAGCACTAGACAGGGGGCTGAGCGTTCCCCTGCTCCGGCACTGGCTCCGAAGTCTCCCGGGGCCTTGGAGGAGACCGAGTGTCCCCTCCCTGTTTGGGCGCCTTGATTTGCCCGAGGGCATCTGGCAGATGCCCAGCGGGCCAGAGTTCCTGGCAGCCGGGCTCAGAAACAGAGCTAACCCTCCCCGGAGGCAGCCAGGGGCGTGGCCTGTGTGTTCCCGCACTGGTGACCGGGAAGGGAAGCGCAGAAAGGAAAGGTGTGGCCTAGGGTGCGGCCGCTGCCCCGGTACCCCTTGGCTGGTGCCAACTGCTGGGGCACTCGTGAAGACCCCCCAGGACCAGTTCCTCTTGGAGGGTCTGGGGGGCAGAAAGGGCTTCTTGGTGGGGGGTGGGGCCACCTCAGGTCCCAGCATCCTCCTCCCTCTCTGTTTTCTCCCCTCTCTCCCCCATGTCTGTCTGTCCGTCTGTCTCTTCCTCTGGGGTGGGAGGTGGGGGGGGGGGTGCAGCAGGGAGTGAGCCAGCTCGGGGCAACAGGGAGGCATGAATATTTCATGGCCTTTTGCAGCAGGAAGCGGTCCAGCAGGGCCAGGCCACCTCAGCAGGTTGGGAAAAGGAAAACAGGAAGGGTGGAGGGTGGAGCAGTGGAGGCTCGGAGTAAGCGGGTGAGGAAGGGGTGAGACCTGGTGCAGGCCCGAGCTAAGCGCTCTCCCTGGGATAGCAGTGCACCCCGGGCACCAGTAATCCTGGCACTGCCAGGGCACGAGGGGATGGCAGGAGAGCCCTGAGGTGCCAAGGGCGTGGGAGGAGAGGGGAAGGGAAGCTGGGAGCCCCTAGAGGCTGCACACACATCTGGAAGGGCCGACAGGGGTCTACTCCGGTCCCCACATCTCCCTTTACGTCCCTCCTCGGTCCTGTGCTCTCGACCTGCTGGGAAGCAGCCGTCCCACCCGGTGCATGCTGGGAAGCACCCTTCTTGCCCAGTGCATGCTGGGAACTCTGCCTGGCCAGGATGCTCCGTCGCTAGTCTACACGATAGAGACAGCATGGAGGAGCGATGTGGATGCGGGGGTGCCGAGGGGGATGCCTGGACTTGCACCCCAGTGATGTCTCCAACCTACCCCACTGGTAGGCTGGGGACGCCATGGCAGACAGAGCTGTGCTCTGCGTTTCCAGGAACATCCACGCACAGGGAGACTGGAGTTGGGAGCCCCACTAGCACTCTGATCTTTAAAGCCAGTTGCCTCCACCGCACACCTTTCTTGGCATTATTATTATTATTATTATTATTATTATTATTATTATTATTATTATTATTATTATTATTTTGCTTTTTGGGTCACACCTGGCAATGCACAGGGGTTACTCCTGGCTCTGCACTCAGGAGTCATCCCTGGCAGTGCTCAGGGGACCATATGGGATGCTGGGAATCGAACCCGAGTCGGTCGCATTGCAAGGCAAACGCCCTACCCGCTGTGCTATTGCTCCAGCCCCACTTCTTGGCATTATTATGAGGGTCGATGGCACCACAGATAGCGACGCAGTGCCAGCCTTGTATCTGGCATGAGACAAGCACTTAATAAAATGGAGACACTGAGGTCAGAGAGATGGTACAACGGGGAAGGCATCTGCCTTGCACACAGTGGACCCGGGTTTGACCCCCAGCATCCCATATGGTCCTCTGAGCACCACCAGGAATAATTCCTGAGTGCAGAGCCAGGAGTAACCCCTGAGCGTTGCCGAGTGTGGTCCAAAAACCAAGGGAAAAATGTTTTTAAATAATTAAAATGGGGACATTGGGCTGGAGCGATAGCACAGCGGGTAGGGCATTTGCCTTGCACACGGTCGACCCGGGTTCGATTCCCAGCATCCCATATGGTCCCCTGAGCACCGCCAGGAATGATTCCTGAGTGCATGAGCCAGGAGTAACCCCTGTGCATCGCCAGGTGTGACCCAAAAAGAAAAAATAAAATAAAATGGGGACATTAATTATTGTTGTCCTTAGCAAACAGAGTGGTGACCAATTGGATGTCAGACCCCCGGGCGCCCCCTACACACTCACACACACACACACACACACACACACACACACACACACACGCAGAAGCCCCTCAGAGAACCACAATCCCCCAATCCCAGGCAGCCCAAGAAGAATACTGACTCACTGATAGCAATAGAACCATGCAGAACTTACCAAAAACCTCATCGGTGAGTTCTCGGAGTTTTGAGGAAGCCATGACTCAGGACGGCTGGAAAAAAATGAAGGGGAGGGAGAGACCTGGATGAGTGGTCCCTACTGGAGTCAAAGATGCTGCCCAGGGGTCCCTGCCCTGGGGCCTTCAGGCCCCTTGCCCACCATCGTAACTCCTCCTGGGGCCCTAGGAAGAGCCGTCATCTGAACCATACCCCAGATCTGGGGGCAATGGGGCAGTGGGCAGAATCAGTCCAGGCTGTAGATGCCAGGGAAGTGCTGTCTGAGTTGCTTCCCATGTACCGTCACAGGTCACTGAACTGCCTTCCCTGTCCTAGGCCTTCCCAACAGCAGCACTGCCTGAGCACCAATCAGCACGAAGGGTGGGACATTAAATCTGAGAACCACCATCAGATGCAGATGAAACCCATTGTTTCACAAGTAAAATAACAGGGGAGGATGAATAAGGCAGCGTCTCAGGTTAATGGCAAAGCCAGGAGCAGAACACAAGTTCTATCAGTCCATCCATCTATCCATCCACACATCCATCTGCCCGTCCATCCATCCATCCATCCTTCACCCACCCATCCATCTGTCCACCCATCCACCCATCTACCCGTCTATCCACTCACCCATCCATCCATATACTTACCTATTATTTATTAACCAACTACCTGCCCATTCTTCCATTTATTCGCTCTAACTGTTCACTTTTTTTTCTAAATATTTATTCGTTTATCTTGACTTTTTGGGTCATACCTGGAGATGCTCAAGGCTTACTCCTGGCTCTATGCTCAGGAATCACTCCTGGCATTGCTCAGGGGACCATATGGGATGACTGAACTCAGGTCAGTCACATACAAGGCAAATGCCCTCCCCGCTGTATTATCACTGCGGCCCCCAGCTGTCCACTTTTACTCAATCAAACTGTCCACTTAGCCACCCATCTAATGTCTTTTCTTTTTTTTAGGGGGGGCGGTGTTACACCCAGCAGTGCTCAGGGGTTACTCCTGGCTCTGCATTCAAGAATTACTCCTGGTGGTGCTCAGGGGACTGGGATGCCAGGAATCAAACCCAGGTTGGCCATGTGCAAAGCAAATACCCAATCTGCTGTACTATTTCTCTGGCCCTCACCCACCCAATTTCTGGCCCTGTCCGTCCATCCATCCATCCACCCCTCCAGCTTCCCTCACACGGTCCTGCTGCCCTCCCATCCCTGATGGCCTTGCCACCTGCCTGCGTCCCTGGACCCAAACTGCCCAGGAAGCTGGCATCCTAGCCAGGGACCCCCTTCTCCACACACAGCTCTGAGTCCCAGACAGTCTCACAGAGGTCGGGGAGGATGAAACATGTTCAGGGCAGAACCAGACCAGCCCAGTCTCCAGAATGCATCTCACATGGTCTGGGAAGAAGTGTGGACGGGTCTGGGCTGGGCCCTGGCTATTTTTTTCTGGGAAACCAGAACGGGTGATGAGGAAGCAGGGTCCGTGTGGTGGGCCCCCGGGGGGCAGGCTTCCTAGAAGCTGTGGGATTGGAGGGCCTGAGGGCGCAGGTGCGGGAACACCGGGGAAGGAGGCACACGGCAGCTCGGGCGGCCACGCTGCATGGCTGAGAGTCTCAGGTCCCCCTGAGACGGACAAAGGCCCTTGGGATCTTCTGTGCGTTCCACCTTAGGACAGGAGGGGAGCCAGGCCCGCCCGCAGTCTTCAGGGACCTGTCCTGCCCCTGGGGAGCTGCCCAGGCTCAGGATTCTGAGCAACTCCAATTTACAGATGGGGAAACTGAGAGGCAGGAGATCGGAGGCAGAAGTTAGCCTTGACTTCCTGGGTGCTCACCCAGAGGACCCTCTGCCTTTGGGAGAGGGAAGGGCCTTTGGGACAGGACTGGTCAGAGGATTTTCAGTGGCTGGAACATACCCACCAGGACTGGGACACCTTGAAACTATCTCCACCCCCCTCCCCATGGTGCTGGGGGCAGGAATCGGGGGACAGACAGACCTGCGAGGGGGCTGGACCAGGCCTTCCAAGATGCCTCCTACTATCCTGAACCTCCAGGAAGCCTCCAAGGAGAAGCCCCCAGACTTCTCTGCCACTCAGAGGGGCCAGGTGAGAGGATGGGCTGCCTCCAAGACAGAATCAGATTCATCTTGCAGCCACTGAGAGTCCTGTGACCAGGACCCAGGGGCGCCTCTCCCAGAAAGCACGGCTGGGTAGCCCTTCTCCCATGAGTCCGCCCGCATGCTCCTGCATCCATCCTTGCCCTCTGCTTCCCCTAAGGGGGAACTTCCTTGAGTGGAAGGGCCAGTCTTCCCCATCAGACTAGGAGGTTCTCTGAGGATAAGAACGCCCCCCACGCCCCCGGCCCCGCCGCCACCTCCACCATCAAAACAGAGGCTGCCTGAGTGCTGGAGGCCATCCCCCTCCTAGGCCACCTAAGAATGGAGGCCCACAAGGTCTGATTTAAGCCCCCAGCCTCCACACTGTCCAGTGAGGCGCCTGGGGAGCAGGGCAGCCAGGAGGCCATCAGCTTTCTCCCGTCTTTCAAAACCCAGCCTGGCACGGGGGCAGAGCAACAGTGCAGCAGACCTGAGTTCCATCCCCAGCACCCCGCATCCCAAATGGTCCCCTAAGCACCGCCAGGACTGATTCCTGATTCCTGAGTGCAGAGCCGGCAATAAGCCGTGAGCATCACAGGGTGTGCCCCCAACCGCCCCCACCCAGCCTGGCAAATCTCTCTCTCTCTCTCTCTCTCTCTCTCTCTCTCTCTCTCTCACACACACACACACACACACACATCACCGCATACAACCATACACACGCACTCCACACTTACGCACATGCCAACCAGGCAACTGCCAGCAAGTGGAAATGAACTTGTTGTGCAGGACACAGCCAGGCTCCTTCCAGGCCACTCCCTCCCCCCCCCCAAAGCTTCCAATTCCCAGGGTGCGCACATGACCTTTGGCCTCTTCTGGGGCTCTCTGAGTAACTGGGGGACCCAGGGGAAGGAGCTGGCGAAAGGGTTTGCCGAGGGGGTGGGGGGCAGGGGCACAGGCAGGCTGGAAAGGAGTGCTCAGAGGAAGGAGTGGGGGGCCAGAGCTCAGAGAGGATTCAGGAGAACTGGGGGAGGGTCTGAGTCCCGGAGGGGCAGCCAGAGGAGAGGGACCCCAAGAAGACAGCGAGAGACAGCAAGAGCCAAGGGGTCCTGGGCAAGGCCGGGCAGAAGAGCGGAAGCGGGTGGGGGCGGGGCGTGGGGGCAGTGCTGAATCCGGAGGACGCAGTGCTGTCTGGGGGTCTCTGACCAGAGTGGGAACCCCCCCTCCCAGGGTCCAGAGGCGTCCAGAGGCGGGGTACACAGGCGCCTCTGCACCTCCAGGGCCTCCCCGCTTCTGGAGCGGAGCTGCGAGTGTCTCTGCCCCCCAGACAGGAAGGAGTTAAGCCGCTCCCCCTCCCCCCACGGCAGATTTTTTATTAATTTCTGCTGTGGGGCGGTAGGGGCAGGATCAGGGGGCGAGTCCCATCTCCGCCCCCTCCCCTGTCGGCGGCACCCTCGCGGCCGGCTGGCCGGGCCCCCTGGGGACAGGGGGAAGAAAGGCCCCGTGGCTCGGACCCGACCCACTCGCGCGGCCCCGCGTGGCCGGCGGCCGGGGGTCGTCGGGGGGGGGGGTCCCGGCCCCTCACCTCCAGCATCAGTCATCTTCAGCGTCGGGCGCCCCGGGAGCCCCTCGGGCCCATGGTGCTGGGGCGGGGGGCGCGGCGGGAGCGGGGCGCTGGGGGGCCGTCACCCCGGCCGCGGGGGGCTCCGCGCCGGCTCCGAGCGCTCCATGCCGGGAGGAGGGCGGAGGTCGGCGAGGAGGGTCCTGAGAGCCGGGCGGGCGGGGAGGGGGCGTGGGGAGAGCGGGAAGGTTTGCGGGAAGCGGCGGGCGCGGGCGGGGCTGGACCGGAGAGCCGCGGAGAAGGATGCTCCGTGCGTGCGTGTGTGCGCGCGTGTGTGCGAGCGGCGGGCGGGCGGGAGGGAGGGAGCGAGAGCGAGCAAGAGAGAGAGAGAGAGAGAGAGAGAGAGAGAGAGAGCGAGAGAGAGCGAGAGAGAGAGAGAGAGAGAGAGAGAGCAAGCGAGTGCGCGCACGAGCGCAAGCGAGAGCGAGCGAGAGTGCGCGCGCGAGAGAGCAAGAGAGAGAGCAAGAGAGAGAGAGAGCAAGAGAGAGAGCGAGCGAGAGAGCGAGCGAGCGGGAGCGCGCCACCCCCCGCCCCTCCCCGCCGGGCCGGGCCGGACGCGGCGGTGGGGGGCCGCCGGCGGGCAGGCAGGCGGATGTGCGTTGCGTCGGCGGGGGTCCCCCCGGGAAGCGGCGACGCAGGGGGCGCGTGGCGGGGAGGCCGGGCGCAGGGGAGACAAAGAGCGGGCGGGCCGGAGGGGGCGGAGGCACAGGAGCGCCGAGCCGGGAGGAGGCGCCCCGCGCCGCCCCGGGACCCGGCTGGCCAGTTGCTGCTACTCCGTGGCCTCGCGGGAGTCCGGGCGGAGACCCCCGGGGGGCTTCGGTGGGTTCGTCTGGGTCTGGGAGCGCCCCAGATCCCTCCGTTCAGCAGCCGCCCTGCACCTCCCGGCCGAGTGCGCCCAGGTCCGCGGGGCCCAGGGCCAGGCCACGCTCTGGGCCGGCGGTGTTGGGGGAGACGCGAGCGGGGGTGCCAGGGCCCGTGAGTCTGGTTCACAAAGGACACTCTAGAGCCGGGAGGCGCCTGCGGCGGCGGTGGGGGAGCTGGGGGGTGGGGGTCCACCAGGAGTGACCTGTTCGGTTACTTGCAGGTGGGCAGAGGGAAGAGGCGCTAGGGAGACTGGGCAAGAGTAAGGTGAGGCTGCGGGGTGCAGGGAAGGAAGGAAGGACGGTTTGCGCCCTACCCCACGGGGCGGGGCAGATAAGCGAGCTCAGGCTTGCAGTGGAGGAAAAGCAGCTCAACTCCGCAGCCTGGAGGCAGGGAGGCGTGCAGAGGTCAGCCACGCGGCCAGCGGCTGGACAGGTCCCAGATCAAGTGAGAACTAACCGGGCTGGAGACAGTGACAGGATGGGCACCAGCTGGACCCGGGAGGAGGGGTGTGGGTAGCTGTAGGTCTTGGCACGTGGCCAGGAGGCAGGCAGAGTGGCAAGGCCAGGGAGGCTTGTGGATGTATGGTTGAGTGCATGTGCACAAGTGTTCATATGTATGTGCACGTGACTGCATGTGTGTGCAGAAACTGGAAATGTGCAGGAACATAAAGGTGTGCCTGTGTGCACATGTGTGCATGTTAGTGTGCAAGAACATGTGCGTATGTACTGGTGGAGTGGGCAGAAATGTGTGGGGATGCATACATGTATGCGTGAGTTTGTGTGTGCAAGAAGTGGGACATGTGCATGCATGTATGAGTGTGAGTACATGTGTATATGGATGAGATCAGACTAGACATGGAGAGCTGAGGGGTCAGTGTGTGAATGTATGTGAATGTGAAAGAGAGTATATATATATATAAGATCCAACTGGAGGGTCAAGGGGGCTGTGTGTGTGTGTGTGTGTGTGTGTGTGTAAGCTCAGACTGGACATAGGGAGCTGAGGGGCCATTGTGCGTATATGTGAATGTGAGAGAATCTGTGTGTGTGTGTGTAAGCACAGACTGTCATGGAAAACTGAGGGCCTCTGTGTGTGTGTGTGTGTGTGTGTGTGAGAGAGAGAGAGAGAGAATGTGTGTGTTTGTGTGTATAAGCTCAGACAACATGGAAGCTAAGGGGCAGTGTGCACCTATGTGTGGTGTATGTTTGGATAAGATCACACTGGATGTGGAGCGCTGAGGTGGGCAGTGTGTGTGTATGTACGGTGTTAGGTAGAGGTCTGAACCCATTTTTTTGTATGTAGCTGTCCAGTTTTGCCAGCACCATTTGTTAAAGAGACTTTCCTTGCTCCACTTTATATTTCTTATGTGTGTGTGTAAGCTCGGACTAACATGGGGAGCTGAAGGGGCAGTGTGTGTGTGTGTGTGTGTGTGTGTGTGTGTGTGTAAGCTCAGACTGGACATAGAAGTTGAGGGGCAGTGTCTGTGTGCACATATGTGTGAGTGTATGAGATCACAGTGGATGTGGAATAATGAGGTGGGCAGTGTGTGTGTATGAGAGAGAGAGAGAGAGAGAGAGAGAGAGATCCACCTGGAGCACTGAGGTGGGCTGACTGTGAGTCAGTGAAATCAGAATGGACGTGGAGAGCTGTGGGACAGTCCAGCCAGGGGGTCATGTCACAGTCCCTACTGGGGGTGGCTAGGGTGTCCTAAATTTCTCCTGTCACCTGCCCTGTGAACCCAGGGGTGGGTGTTTCTATGACGTTTTAGAACAAAGACACAGAGACCTAGAAGACTGACTGCACTGAGGGTCTAGAACTCAGGGGCGGGTCTTCACGCGGGAGTCCAGGTTGAAGGGGGTCTCTGCATCCATCCCTGAGTGGCTGCAGGAGGTGGCAGGATAAAGGAGGATGGGGGAGGGGGGACGGAATGAGTAACCTTTAGGACTGAAACTGTCTAAGGAGATCTAGGGGTGTCCCTGGAATGCTCTGTCCGTCATGGGTGGCTGGCTGGGTGATGGAGCGGAGGTGGCACCTCAGGGACAGCCTCTGGGGGTTCTCTGGGATCCTGAACTCTGCTATTCTGCAGCATCTGGTGAGATCTGGGTGTGACTGGAGCAGGACTGACCCATAGCCTTCTGGGTCCTGAGGGTGTGAGATGTTGAAATGGTGCGGGGGCAGGAGGGCACAGCGAGTGTGTGTCTCTTCCTGGCTGGAGGTCCAGGGAGGGCTCCGTTCCTCACAGTAAATTTAGTTTCGGGGAACCGAGGAAGGCCATTGTCTGATTTCGCTCTCTGAGCGTAAGGGCTGGGGTTATGGCACTCCTCCAGCTCCCCGGACTCAGCGGAAACAGGGCTGAGCGGAGGTGACAAGCTGCCCATGGTCCAGCCTGTCGTCACTAGACAGAGCCCCAGACATGGGTGTGTCATATGGATGAGTCACACTTCAGGCCTGAGGCAGCTGAAGCCAAGCCACAAACAGCATCGCAGCCACACATGGCTCAGGCTTATTGGGGGCCGCTCCTTGGTCCCCCTTTTGGAAGTGTGAAGGCCCCCCACCCTGTGGGGACAGATGGGGGCCCTTCGGACCCCCCTGAATACTTAGCCCCAGTTAGACCAGCGGAAGGCCTCACTACAGCCCTGGGCTGCCCCCCACGCCCCCAAAAGACCCAGCCACCGTTTCTTGGCACATCTTGGCCAGGGTTCCTGTGTAGGCAGGCCTTGGTGTTCTCTGGAGTCGCAGATTAAGGTGTGGTGACCTTCAGATTGGGGCTTTAGCCATCTACTTGTCCTGGCTGCTCAGAGAAGAGCCTGGAGCAGCCTGACCCCCTCCCCTCCCCAGGTTTCCAGGTCAGCTCTGGTGGGTGGCAGGTCTTAGGCGGCACCAGAGCTACAGCTTCTTTTGGTTTTTTGTTTTGTTTTGTTTTTTTGCTTTTTGGGTCACACCCGGCGATGCACAGGGGTCACTGCTGGCTTTGCACTCAGGAACCACCCCTGGTGGTGCTCAGGGGACCATATGGGATGCTGGGAATCGAACCCGGGTCGGCCGCGTGCAAGGCAAACGCCCTACCCACTGTGCTATCACTCCAGCCCCACTACAGCTTCTTTTGAATGGAAGCTCCAGGAAGCCAGATCGTGGCTTAGTGTAAACAGAGCCACCGGGGGGAACAGCTGCCTCCAGAATTGCCCCTGAGAATCCCGGCCAAGGCCACTGACCGTGGGGGGCTGGCAGAGACCCCTCAGATGTTGGAGACTCCTGCTCCTACTGGTAAAGGGCAAAGGACAATGAGACTCCCCAGGAGAGCAGGCCAGGGACCCCCACGTGCTTCCTAGCTACCCAGCAGCCACAGCCAGAACCTCGGCCCCGATTCCCTTCTGACTCTCCCTTCTCCCTGACAGGACACCAGAGCTGACCCTGGGCTTGGACCCCCGTGTCTGCAGTCCCAGAGCATGGGCATCCGAGCTGACGGCGTAAGCAAACTGACTTGCCACACACCTGGGCTCCTAAAGCCTGGCGGCTCCCCACCCCGCCATCCTTGGATCTGGGAAGGAAACTGACGTCCCAACTCCCACCCTTGAGCCCTTACTCCCCCCTGTCCAGTCCCACCGCCACAGGCGGCTTCTGGGAATAGGAAGCTGGGTGTCCCTTGGGATCGGAGTCTCCTGCCCTTACCACTCTTAACTCTGCCTCTGATTCCCACCAGAAGCCTTGTTAGAAAGATGCAGCCAGGGGCCAGAAAGATGGTGCAGCAGGCAAGGGGCCTGCCTTGCTCGCGGATGCCCCGGATTCAATTCTTAGCATCCCACATTATCTTGTGTGCACCACCAGGAATGGCTCCTGAGCGCAGAGCCAGGCTAACCCCAAAGCACGATTGACAGGCATAGCCCAAATACCATTAAAAAAAAAAAAGCCAGAATTCTCTAGAAAGCCCAGCCAGTTAACCCACAGGTGCTGAAAGGAGGGATGCAGGCAGGACGCTCCCACCCAACCCCCCTGGGGGACCTCTCCGCTTCCCGGCACGGCAAGAAACCAGGCGCGAGGCTCCGGGGGCGGCTTTTATGGGGACAACCTGACAGAGGGCATGGTCCGTACAAAACCGGGAACAATACATACATATATATATTATATACAGAGACGCGGCCCCGCGGAGGCGGGCGGGCGGCCCAGCGCAGGCCGGGGGCGCCCACGGCCCCGCCCCCCGCCCGCCGGGGCGCAGGAGGTGAAGTGCGCGCGCCCCGCGCCCGCGCCTGCCCGGGCAGCCCGCGCTCCCAGCGGTGGGGCACGTGGGAACTGGGAGGGGTGCGGTGGGGGCAGAAATACTGATCGATGGCCGGGTCTATTTACAGGGGGGGTGGGGTTTGAAGCCGAAACGGACGGGACCCGGGTGGGGGGGGAAGGGTGTCTGTTTTTAAAAAAAGAACCCAAACCAAGACGGTGCAGGGGCAGGTAGAGGCGGTTGTCGTAGGGGAGAGGAGTCAGAAGGGGGAGGGGACCTGGGGCGGGGTCACACCTCCCTTGGTCCAAGCCCCAATTTGGGGTTCAAGTGGGGAAACGGAATCGATTTCACTAGAAAGCAGGCTGCGGTAGGGCGGCCCTGGTCTCCAAAAAGATGAGAACTAGTAAAATTTTGCCCTCCAGTCAAAACACGGGAAAAGAGTGGCAGGAGTGGGGTGCGGCTGGGTCACGGTGTTAGTACAAGGCTTCCAGGTGTGGCCCCGCAGGGCAGGGCGGCCCCCCTGTGACGGAGGCCGGCCTGAGCTGACCCCCTCTCCTCCCTGGCGTTCACAGGCTCGACCAGGGACCCTGGGCCCCGGAGAGGCCGCAGAAGTTTCAGGAAGAGGTTATGGCTATTTGGCACCTGGGAGAGGGGAGGCACAAGGAGAAAATTGAGGACTGCTGCCCCGGGAAAGGAGAAACGGGGGACCAGGTGTCCTGGATGCCCCCTTCCCTTCCCTACTCTCACTCCTTTTCCTGAAGGATAAGAGTGTCAGTGCAGGGCCTGGCTCTGGGGGGATGCTCCCCCCCAGCAGGAGGGCGGGAATGAACACACAGCACGGGGAAGGGGGCAGGGAAAGGGCCCAGAAGGGGGCGTCTCCTGTCCAGAGGCCCAGGGGCAGGAGCAGCGGCCAGGCGGTGAGATGCTGGGAGAGTGCCCGGCCCCCTCCAGTCCAGAGTCAAAGGCTGGAGGCTGGGAAGGCTGGCAGTTTGGTCTGCAGGTCCTTGTGTCCATCCACCATCCAGGCCGGCTCTCGGCAGCCTGCCCAGGAGCGGAGCTTTTTGAGCCGCCGCCCGCTTGAAGGAGCCTGTGCTCGGCCCGCTGGTCCCTGAAGCTGGGGGGCAGGGGAGGGGGTGTCGGGGCACCTGTCCCCAGGCTGGCAGGGGTGGGGTGGAGTGTTGAGGACAGGGGAGGGAGGGCAGAGGGAGGGAACTCCTGTTGTCCAGTCTGGGAGTGCTTCCTGTTAGGTGGAGTTGGAATTCCGCAGTGTCTGCAGGCTCCCTTCCAGTTCTGAGATCTGGAGAACAGAGGAGCGGGAGTGAGCTTTCGCAGGGACCCTCCCTCCCTTCAGAACCCAGAGGGGGTGTGGGTGGGAGCTGCCACCAGGGCTCCGGGCCTGGGGCCTCACCTTGTCCAGGAGCTTGTCCATCTCCTCCTTCCTTGCCAGCTCCGACTCCTCCAGCACCCGGCGCTGGGCCGTCTCCTTTTTCAGGAACTCAATCTCCCTGGGGACCCGGGGAGAAGGGGACGGAGAGCAGTGAGGGGTGTGGTGCTCTAGCTGGGGTCCTCAGGCCGCCCCCTCCCACCCTGGACCGCTCCACCCCTTCTCCTCTCCCTGTGCTCCAGAGGTTCCCCTGGGCCCCCCAGAGCCCGTGGGCCATGGCCTGCGCTGCCTCGACGCCCGGCTAGCCCAGGTCAGCAGGGGTGAGGAGGGGCCCGCCGCAGCCTCGGCCACGTACTTCTGCTGGTAGTCCTTGATGAGGCGCTTGGCCTTACTGTACTTGCGCTCCAGGGCCTGGTACTGGGCCTGCGTCTCCCGCAGGTGCTCGTCCACGGCCTGGCACAGGCTCTGGGCCTCGCCCCAGTAGCCCTCCAGCTTCTCCATGCGCTCCTTGTTCTCCTCCACGCTCTGCTCCAGCTGCGCCTTCTCCACCCGCCACCGGCCCTTCTCCTGCTCCAGGCTCTGCAGCTGAGAGAGGAAGGGGCAACACCGGGTTGGAGGGAGGCAGAGGGGGGCCCGGGAGCACCCCCATCCTTCCTGGCACCGGCCAGTCTCTGGAGCCCACCCACTCGCAATGGCTGAGCCTGAGAACCGAAACCCCGAGGGGAGAGGTGGGCCTCAGCTCCCAGGCCAGGGGCCCTGGCGCTGAACCGCACTCCAGGAATGCAGGAGGCCGGAGCAGGGCCTGACCAGCCTGGTAGCTTACAGGAGGCAGCGGCTGCACTGGGCCTGTGCGCTGCCATCTGCAGGATGGGCGCCCTGTGTCTGAGCCGGGCCTGAGGGCTGCAGCGGGCTGGCAGTGGGAGGGAGCAGAGCGAGGGGCCCGTCTGCAGCTCTGTAGCTCAGGCCCTGACCTTCCCTGAGGCCCCCTGAGGCCCACGGACACCGCAGCCACCCTGGCCGTCCGGCTCTGCCTCCCCTTTCCACACACTCAGTCCGGGGGTGTCCTCCACACCATGAAGACTCTGCCTTCTGCCTGTGACCCGCCGGTGCTCCCAGGTGAACCTTCACTCCTGAGGGTGCCCGGGTGCCCTCTGTGGCCTCACCTCTCCCTGCCTCTTGGGCAGCAGCCTTGGGTCAGACGGCCTGTGTCTGACAGACGTGCCATCAGAGGCCCATGAGCGTGTGTGCCTGGAGCGGGCTGGCACCCAGCATACGTGTAGGCGTCTGTGGAGGGTATGTGTGTGATTCTGATAGTGCATGTGTGTGCCACCATCTGGCAGCGCCGGCACCTCGCCTATCCTGGGGCTCTCCTGCGCCGTGACGCTGTCTGAGCAGCGCATAGCTATGGGGTGAGGGGCGGGGGCTCTGCAAACCCGGACCTGCGTGAGGCAGGGCTGCTGGGCTCCCGTTGTGGGGCGAACGGGTGTGTGGGTGCGTGTGGCTAGGTTCCTGTCAGCATGTGTGTATACACATGGGTGTGTGCCTGTGCGCACACACACGCGTATGTGCCCCTGTGTATGCACGTGTGTGCAGGCAGTCCCATGCGCTCTGTCTTGATCTCTGGGCCCAGGTGAAATGGATTTACGGACAGTGTGGACCTGGGCTCCTGTCTTCACGGTCGACCCTCACTTCTCTGCACACACAGAATGGGCACAGGGCTGGAGGTCTGATGGGGATCCTCTCCCAGGGAGCCCTTGGTGCCACTGTCATTGTGGCACATGAGGAGTTGGTGGGTGGAGACTGGGCACCGAGCAGGAAGCTGTTCTGAGCACCCCACTGCCCACCCGAGCTGCAGGGAGGCGGCGGATACACGCCTCTATGTGAGTGTGTGAGGCTGAGGGGGGCGCCCGCAGACCCCGCACCCACCGGGGCAGCCTCACCTTTCTCTTCAGCTGCTGGATCTCTGCCTCCGTCACGGCGTGCTTGATCTGGAGCTGCGAGGATAGGACAGGGGCGTTAGCTCTGCTGGGCTGGCCAAGGCCGCTGCCCGCCCCTGGCCCCCGACCCCTGACCCCCAGGCCCCGCCTCCCACCTCCTTGAACTTGTGCACCAGCTTCTCTGGCTCCATGTCCACCGGGGACAGGGCGTCCTCGTTCTCTGCCAGCTCAAACACCTCGATGGCCATCTCGCCGCCGGGAAAGGTGGGGCTCAGCTCCTCGTCCTCATCGGTGGCATACTCTCCTGTCTGCAGAGGGAGAGAGGCAGCAGGGGCCCGCACCCCCTCAGCCTCAGCCCTCACAG
The DNA here is from genome assembly GCF_027595985.1 of Sorex araneus. Taxonomy (NCBI): domain Eukaryota; kingdom Metazoa; phylum Chordata; class Mammalia; order Eulipotyphla; family Soricidae; genus Sorex; species Sorex araneus. Next base: position 213,677,065 of record NC_073304.1, on the reverse strand, counting down.
CAGTGGGGTCACCCTGGGGCCTCCCTCAGACTAATGAAGACCTTCTCCCAGCAGACTGGCCGTTTGTGCCCCTCCCACTCTGGGGCTCGGGGTCTGGGCTGCTCCCTCGGCCCGGGTCTCCTGAGGGGAGTTTTGATTGGGCTTCCGCTCACTGGGGCCCAGAGGGAACGGACATCTCCCTGCAGGGCCAGGCTTATGGCAGTGTCCCTTCTGTCAGGTTAGTGGTCCTTTGAGGGAAGGGTCTGCATGCTCTCACTGTCTGGGGTATCCTCCAGGCAAGCGCCCTGGACTGCGAGTGTTTCGTGTGGCCACCAGGGGGCGGTGGCGCTGGCCGCCAGGCTGAGAGTCCTTACCTCCTCATCGTCCTCCCCGTACTGGGCATACCGCTGCTCCATCATCTCCCGCTGCCATCGCTCCTGCTCCAGAGTCTGCTGAATTAGCTGTGCTACCTCGCTCTGCTCGCCTGGCCGCTCTCGGCCAATCATGAACCTGCAGGGACACCAGGGTCACCTCCGGCAGGATCCCGCCGTGCCTCTCCGGGCCCTCCCAGGGGAGGTGAATGAGCGGGCTGGGTCCCGAGGCCACCGTGTTAATAATGCACGGAGGAAGCCGGGCCCTTACTGGGTTTCCTTCCCCAGAGAGCCCACGGGCCACTGGCCAGTGCTGAGGATGGGCGCCCAGGACTGGCTCCGGGAGCTGCCAGGCTTTTCCCAGGCGCTGGAGGGGCCGGACTGCAGAGGTGTGTCTGGAGGGCACCCCGAGTGTCAGGAAGGGGGCGGGATGAGGGCCACTGGAGACAGGATGCAGAGGAAGCAGGGGGACTTCCAGGCCCGGTCCTGCTCTCCATGGCCACCCACATCCTGTTTCTCTCCGACACCCTCCCCTGGGGTCAGGGAGTGGTCCCCAGAAGCCACACGAGCGATGGACACAGCGCGTCCACGCAGCCCCTCTCAGAGTCCCCTGGATTACTAGCGGTCAGGGGAGAAGGGAGGAGGTGCCCGTGGGGACTCCAATCCGATGGCATTCTCCACCCCTGCTGGTTCTCTGGCGACAGAAACCAGAGGGCTGTCTGGAGGTGCTGGGGATGGTGGGCACTGGCCAGCCCCCTGCCTGTGGAGCCCCCCAGCCCCCGTGGCGTTCTGTCCTCACCGCACGCGGCCCTTGGTGTTCCGGAGCACGGAGGCGGCGAAGCTCTGTGTCACTCCCACCAGACTTGTCCCATCCACCTCCACCAGGAGGTCATTCACCTGGATCCTGAAGGGATGACACGGGGTGAGGGGCGGCCCAGGAAGCACAGGGCCCTGGCCTGGTCTGGCTGTGAACGGAGCGAGTCTGGGGAGCAGGGAGCCCCTGCAGCATGTGGCCAGGAACCGGCACGCATCACTCGCCGGCCCTGCCAAGGCACTCGGTCCCCGCCTCTCAGCTACAGCAGCATGGCAGCCCAGAGCTCCGCCCGCACCCCCCCATCCCTGCACTGCTGCTCAGACCCAGCCCTGCGTGCCTGGGACCCCCGTAAACTGCTCCCAGGACACGCGGGTGGTGCCGCACCCTGATATACTGCTCTGCTGGCTCCTCACAGGCTGCGGGGCCCTGGACACCTGCTTCCTCGTCCCTCCCTCGGCTCAGGCCTCCATAAAGGCTCCCCCGGGGAAGCGACCGTGTTACCCCTGGGAACAGCCTGCCCCATGCGTCACACATGGACACCGGCTAGAGGACACACATACATGCTCTATACTCCCACAGGGACTGGCTCCGCCAGCTCCATCCCTGTGTGAAGAAGCTGGGCGTGCACCCTTCCTGTCCTCTGCCCCCGTCCCCACGCCATCTGTCCACTGCGGAGCCTCCAGATGAGGTCACCCACCTCTAGCAGCTTTTTGGGTCTCTGTCTTTTGGGCCATACCTGGAGATGCTGGGGACCAAACCCAGGTCTCCACATGTAAAGCATGTGCTCCAGCCCTGCCTCTCGCCCCCACGTCACCCCCCCTCAGAGGGACACCCCTCACCTTTACATGGAAGGCATCTGAGATTAGAGGGACCCCGATGTTAAAGCCCTGCTCACAATAATCCTGGTGTGGCCCCAAAGTCCTCACACCACAACACGCACACATATACCGAACCACACACACACACACACACACACACACACTCCTACATACAGATTTCACATACACATACCGCAGCCTACATGCACACTTCTCCATAACACAGCCTTTATACACACACCTACAGACGTCACACACACACACATACACACACACACACCCCTATACACCACAGCCTACACACACACATTCAGAGACTCCTTCCATATACTCACACAGCCTCCCCCACATATACTCAGTTTCATATACACACAATCCACACTCACACAGATTCTCCCACATACACTCACACATACTCATACAACCTCCCCATCACACACACACACACACACACACACACACACACAGTCTGCCTGATCCCCAGGGTGGGGCCTCCCACCCAGAGGTGCCAGGGGACCTCACCTGCCGTCGCGGTGGGCAGCGCCGCCTTCAGTCACGGTCTTCACGAAGATGCCCAGCTTCTCGAGGCCCATGTCTGCCCCCGCGCCCATGCCGATGATGCTGATGCCCAGGCCCTCCGAGTCTGCGGGCAGAGGGCGAGCGTGCAGGGAGCGCTGGTGGGCAGGGCAGGCTCCCCGCTCTCACCCGAGGCAGCCCCCAGCTCAGGAGACCTGCCTGGACAGCCAGCTGGACTCTAGGCCCCTCCCTCTCTGCCTGGGGACCCAGAGCGCAGGTCCCTCCTGCCTTTCCCCTCACCCAGCTGTCCCTACCACCAGAGTCTGCCCAGCACCCCAGCCACCCACCGCCAGCCTGGGGGTCACCTGGATCCCTCCCTCCCCGCCTACAGCCCAACCGCCACATCCTGCCTCTTCTGTCCCCCTGAAAGCCCACTTTCTGCACTGTCCTTCTCTGGGAGTCGCTCCCCCCCCATCACGGCCTGCTGGCGGGGGTCTTTCTAGAACATCTTTCCGTGGCTCCCATCTACCTTAGGAAACCAAACGGCCTTCCTGGGGGACACGAGACCTGGGACACAGGCCAGGCCCCCCTCACTGTCTGAATCCAGTCAAGCCCGAGTCCCTCCTGTTCCTCGGGTCTGACTTGGGGCAAACACACAGCCCCCAGCCCTGTTCCCGCATAGCTGCCTCCTGCAGGGCGTCCTGAGGTGAAGGCCCTGCTGGGGGTACTCCTGGCTCTGTGCTCAGGGGTGACTCCCAGGGGTTTTGGAGGGGACCATGTGGTGCATGCAAGGCCTGTCCCTCTCTGGTCCTGAGAAATCCTGCTTCTTCCCACGGTGGTCTGGCCAGCACAGAGCCCAGGACCCCTGGACTGCCCAACGCTGCAGCACGGCGGCGGCCCCATGGCCGGGCCCTTCTTACCCTTCTCCAGCTCCACGGGGAACAGCTCAAGCCTCTCCACCCGCTTCTCCAGCTCGTACTCGGCGGACGCCGCCATGGGGTCCACGTCCTCGTTGCGCCGGTCATAGTCCTCATTGGAGTAGGTGCTGAACACCTGTGGGTGCAGCCCATTAGAGGGGCGCCAGGGGACCCACCTTCACACACACACAAGCACATACATATACACACTCACTCTTGCAGTGGCTGAGAGCAGTGAGGACCAGCACCCACACACAGACACACACGATGGCTGAGAGTAGGGGGACTAACACCCACTCTCACAGACATATACACCCACACACCCACACCCACTCATGATGGCTGAGCACAGGGAGACCAGCACCCACACGCACACATACATGCACACACACACACACCACACACACATACATATATACACACACTCTCGGTGTCTGAGGGCAGGGAGGACCAGCACCCACACACAGACACACACACACAGACACACACTCACGATGGCTGAGAGTAGGGGGACAGCACCTACACGCACAGACAAATACACCTACATACATACACATACACACACACACACGATGGCTGAGAGCAGGGGGACCAGCAACCACACTCACAGACATATACACCCACGTACACACACACACACACACACTCGTGATGGCTGAGAGCAGGGGGACCAGCACCCACACACACAGACATATACACCTACATACATACATACATACACACACACACACACACACATATTCACAATGGCTGAGAGCAGGGAGACCAGCAACCACACTCACAGACATATAACCCCCACACACACCCACACACTCATGATGGCTGAGAGCAGGGAGACCAGCACCCACACGCACAGATACACGCACACACACATACATACATATATATACACAGTTGCAGTGGCTGAGAACAGGGAGGACCAGCACCCACACTCATATATATATATATATATATATATATATATATACATACACATACACACACACACACACTCTCACACACACACTACTATATATACACAGTTGCAGTGGCTGAGAGCAGGGAGGACCAGCACCCACACTCACACAGTGGCTGGGAGCCGAGTAGAGCAGCATTCACACACACACACACACACACACACACACACACACACACACACACACACACACACACACACACACACACACACACACACACACACACACACACACACACACACACACCCAGAGGCAGTGGGTGAACAGGGCAGACCAGCACTCACACACAAACATAGCGGCAGAGAGCAGGGCAGAGCAGGGCGGACCTGGACCCACAACCACACACACCACCCCAGAGGAGCTCAAGAGCCCTTCCCGCGCCCCAAGTGACCCCACTCAGAGACCATGGGCATGAGCGAGCACACCAGGAGAAAAGGAACGGGCCATCCTCGAGAAGGTGTCCAGCACTGGGCCCGGGTCCCCTGCACCCAGGCAGAGCCGCAGAAGAGGCAGAACAACGAGAGTAGGAGGGGGCAGGAGGGGGAAGATGCTGGAAGCTACCAGATGGGGATGGCGGGGGGGGGGGCGGAGTGAGACCCCAGGAGGGTTCAGAGGGGGGGCAGGCTGACTGTGGAGGGGCACCCAGGATTCCTAGCCAAGGCTGGGGTGAGGGACCACCGCCCCTCATGGCCAGGGGCCCCAGGGTTCTGCTTCATGGCCAGGCCTGGGTCACTCCGGACTCTGCTCAGTCATCCCCAACCCCAGGGACACGAGGGGGCCCGGGCAGGTAAGGACCAGGGAGGCATCAGCCACAACCAGTCCACAGTGCGCCCGGCTCTGGGGGACCCTGGCCAGCCCTGCCCGCTGCCCCTGCCCGCTATCTTGGCTGAGTGGGCCGAGCTCTGAGCCCCGACAGGGGTGCCCTCGGCAGGAGGTGAGTGAGCTCCACTGGGGTCCCCCACACGGTTGTGCTTCACTGCCTGCAGCGACAGGCTGGCACCACTCGGAGCCAAGCGGGGGCGAGGCTGGGCGAGGGCAGCGCTAAGGAGGGGGAAGTCTGGCTGCAGGCCTGAGGCGCCAGGAGCAGGCCCACGGGCACCCTGGCCGGCATTCTTGTGCCCAGGGCTGGGTCTGGGCTTGCTCAGTGTCACCAGCCGCGCCCCCCCACCCCCCGAGGCTGGCTCTCGTGCACAGGGGGCGGGGGGTGTGCTCCCAGGGTAAACCCTGAGCTGCCTCTAAACTGGCTGCCCTCAATTCCACAGACCCGAGAAACTGGCACTCAGGCCTGAAAGTTCCTTGGCCCTCCCTCGGGCAGCAGCCCCCTGGGGCACGCCACCTGGTGTGCAGTGCCAGTTCCAAGGTCACCCGCGGTGCCCAGCCAGGCCCTGGAAGATGGGTGGCACGATCCCACTGCACGGCAGGGGCGCCCCGGTCTGGGGACAGGGCCGGTGAGATGCACCACTGGGTTTGGCCCACTTTCCCATCCGAGTCCCCGCCTGTCACCCTCTGCTCTAGCAGATGGCATCTTCCCTTCATCAGTTTTTAGGGTGATCTGGATCACCCAAACTTCTTCCGGGCACATATGTGTACATGCATGTGCACGCGCGTGCACACACACACACACACACAGCAGCGCACATGCACATCCTATGACCTCCAAAACAGCCCCACAGCCCCCCTTTCCTCAGCCCATCACACCCTACCCCCATGGGAATCCCGGCGTGAACCCCCAGACCCCTCCATGGTGCACTGCTTCACGCCCATCCTCTGAACTCATCACAGTCTGGACCTGTCCTCCACCAGGGCCAGAACTAGGCCACTGGAGACACGACACTGGACACAGTGTCCCAGGAGAGAGGTGCAGGGAGAAGGGAAAGCCCCCCCGGCCCGCTGCCCAGGAGGAGGAGGGGGAAATCCCAGGGAAGTCACCCAGCCAGGGCAGCACCCTCAGCCCTCATGGGGGTGGGGTACTTACTGGGCAGCTGAGAGGAGACTTGGGGGAACTGCTAGCAAATGGGTGGGGGGAGGTTTTGGCAGGGAAGAAGTCAGGGCTGGATCACCCAGGCCAGGAAAGCCCCGTGACTTGGACACCCCAATAAAGACTCCAGGACTGGCACAGCAGAGGTGGCATGATTGAAGTGCCAGTGGGGGGGGGGAGGGGCAGTGGCTAGGTGCTCCTCCTGCACCCAGGATGGAACCCGGGAACCTCATACAAGCAGGCACCTGCCCAACCAACCACTAATGCTCCTCAGGAGAGGACCCTCCCCCATGGCCCCTGGGCACGGTTCTGGGCCTCACCTACAGCTGACAGGCCAGTCCCGGAGAATGGTGCAGGGGCAACATGAGAAACCCCTCCCCACCACAGAGCCAATGTGGGACCCCCAGGCCAATGTGGCAAGGCCCCGGGGGTGACCTGGGACTTCAGACTCTCCTGGGCAGCCGGGGAGCCCCACTGTCATGCCTGCACCCCACGTCGCCCCCAGTCACATGGCTGCAACCCGGCTCACCCTCCCAGAGCTGCTTCCTTCTTTCACTTCTGCAAAGTTGGGGTGAGGGTGGCAGGCTGGCCTTGGGAAGGGCAGATGACCTCCAAACCTTCATTCCGGGAAGTTTCCTGCGCCCTCCTCCCCCATCCCAGCACGCACCCACCCAAACGTACACACATACTTCCCAGGACCCTCCTGGGCCTGAAGGGTGCCACCCCCAGGGCCCTGGGCACCCCAGCAAGAACCCCGTGGCTCCCTAGCGCTGCCCTCACCGGAAACCCGCCCCCTCCGCCAAACAGCTGGAGCTCCCCCTCGTCCCCCTCAGGTGGTAACTTCTGGGGAGGGGGCTGGGTGGCAGTGGCTGAGTCAGCCTGCCACAGCCGGCTGGCAGGGCGGGGGCGAAGGCGCGCACGTGGCAGGGGCGCCCCGGGGGGCTCACTCACTTGGATGGGAGCGGTGCTGAAATGGATCTTCCGGCTCGGGGCCGGGTCCTCTTCCTCCGACAGCCCGGGGATCTCCACGCAGCCGGACTCGGGCTCATAGGGGGCCTCCCCGTCCTCCTCATCTTCCTCGTCGTCGTCCTCCTCCAGGGCACTGCCCTCGGAGTCCTCCCCGAGCCCGCTGTAGGCGCTCACATCGACCAGGTCCGCCTCCGAGAAGTCCTCCTTCCTGGACTCATCTGCCTCCTCTAGGGCCACGTCCGGGGCCCGACCGTTGCCCAGCCCTCTCTCGGGCGCCGCGGCGGCCGCCGCCGCTGCCGCTGCCTCCAGGGGGGCCGCCGGGGCCTGGGGCTCCTGGGGCGCGGGGCTGCCCGCGGTTGCCAAGGTGCTGCCATTCTCCAGGGCCGCGTGGACCGTCACCTCCGCCTGGATCACTTCCCCGGGCGCCGCCTCGGCCTCCGACTCCCCGCTCTCCTCCACCTCCACCGGCTTGATCTTGCGCACCTCCCGGGGCTTGGGCGGGGGGCGGGCCGGGGCCACTCGGTGCTGCGGGGGCTGCTGGCCCGCGGGGCCGCGCTCCTTCTCGGCGGCCGGCACATCCCCCGACGGGGCGGGCGGCGGCGGCGGCGGCGGCGGCGGCTGGAACACCCGGGACCGCTTGGTGACCAGCTTGGAGTTGACCTGCGGCCCGCCGGCCGCCCCCCGGGGCAGGCCCGGCCCGCGGTGCAGGCCGGTGCGGGCGTCGGCCTTCTCGAAGACGGCGCTGAGCTGGCTGACCGTCGGCGACACGGCGTCGGCGTCCAGCTTGTCCAGCGCCTCGGTGCTGCCGTTGAAGCGCACCACCACGTCCAGCTTCCGGTCCTGCAGGCCGGCGCGCTCCTGCCGCAGCAGCCGCCGCGCCGCCGCCTCGCGCTCGCCGCCCGCCGCGCCCGCACCCGCCGCCGCGGGCCCGCTGCGCTCGAACAGCTTCCGCGTCTCCTGCAGCCGCGACGGCGGGTGCGGCGGCGGCGCGGGCTGCGCCGAGGGCGCGGGCTTGGAGTCGAAGCGGCTCACGCGCTCCGACACGCTGGTGCCCAGCTTGAGCAGGGCGCTGTGGTCCACGTTCTCGTTGAGGCTGCTGGCCCGCGGCAGCGACAGGCGCACGCCGCCGCGCTCGGGCGCCCGCGGGGCCTCGGGGGCACCCGCGCCCCCGCCGCCGCCGCCGCCGCCCGCCTCGCCCGGCGGGCCCGCCGGCGTGCCCATCTGCAGGAACATACTTTTGATGCGGTGGACGTTGGAGCCATATTTCTTGTGGTGGGCCGCCTTGGGGGCCTCGTCGGGCCCCGGCGCGTCGGGCGGCTTCAGCGCCTGGATGCCCGCCTCGTAGGCGCTGCGGTGCGGGGAGGCGCTCCGGAGGGGACCTCCGGGCCCCCGCGGCTCCGTCTTCATCATGATGGGGGGAGCCGGGTTCGCATCCCCCGGCGGCCCGCTCCCCCCGTCCACCCGGCGGCTGGCCAAGTCGGGACCACCGCCCCCTCCCCCCCAAAAAAAAGAAATCCCCGAAAGGCCTGGGTTTGGGTTTTTTTTTTTTTAGGCTCCCCTTCCCAGCTGCCAAAAAATATTTTTTAATTTAAAATGGGGCTGTAAGGGGGGGAAAAAAATGATCGAGTGCCCTGTGCGGGTCGCCTCCCCCAATCGAGCTGCCCAGACAGCTCCCCGCTCGCCCCTCCAAGGCTCCCGCCGCCCCCCCGCGGCCTGGTAACGGTCGCCCCCACCCCAATTGGAAAAGCGGCGGCCGGGCCGGTGGCACGGCGAGCGCAGCCGGCGCAGGAGCAGCCGCGGCGGAGGCGGTGTCAGCGCGGCTGGCAGCCCCGGCGCCCCCCAGCCCGGCCGGGGGCCTTGGCGCTCGCGGGCCCCGGCACCCCGGCGCCCATGGCTGCTCGCCGAGCCCCGCCGCTCCGCCGCCGCCGCGCCTCCCTCCCTCCCTCCCTCCCCCCCGCGCCCCGAGCCTCGCTCTTTCTCCGGCGCTGCCCGAGCGGCGGCTGCCCGGCTCCGCGCGCCTGCCCTGCTCGCCGCCGCCGCCGGGGGACTGGCACCTCTGGGTCCTAGAGGGATCGGATTTCCGGGGCCGGAGCCTGGGAGCCCTCCCCTTCCCCTCCGCCCCGCCGCGCCCGCGCCCGCAGCCTTCCGCCGACCCCCCTGGCCGCGGCTCGCGCTCCCCACGGCCTCCCGGCTCGGCCTCCTCCGGCGGCTGCTCCCGGCCCCGGGCCACCGGACCTGCGATATAGCTGGCAGGCACCGCGGAGCACGGGGGTGGCCGTGCCGGCCCCGTCTCTCCGCCCCGAAAGGGACGGGGCATCACTGGGGAGGAGCGAGGGACGATTTCCTTCCAGTCCTTAAGAGATCCCCTCCTTTCCACCCTCAAGGGTCGAGGCCGCGAGCATCCAGAGTCGCCGGGGACATTTCGGTGGGAAAACTCAGATTCCCGGGCCTCCCCCCACCCCACCCGACTTGGTGAAGGGGAAGGCCAGGGAGGCAGGGCCCGGGCAGTTGCATTCGAACTTCTCCCCGGAAGGCACATTAGGGACTGAACTGTGCCCCCCCCCCGCCCCCCAACCCCCAAACGGACTTGTGCTAGAGGGTGGAGGAGGAGAGATGGGGAATGGAGGTGGCTCTCGCACTGCCAGGGGCCCCAAGGCTGCTCTGGGCCCTCTACGGAAGGGGGGGGGGAACCCTGCCCCCTGCCTGCTCTGCCTGCAGGGGGGAGGAACCCCAGTATCCCTGCCGCTCCCTAGGCTCCTGTTCCTCAAAGGGGAGGAAGAATTCTGGAGTCTGGGGCCAAGTAGCAACCTCGAAGGCTCTAACCTGGGTCCCTAACCCAAAGGGTCCGTCTAGCAGGTAGGGAGCGCGCCTTGCGTGTGGCCAACCCGGGTTCCATTCCAGCATCCCATATGGTCCCCAAAGCATGGCCAGGAGTAATTCCTGAGTGCAGAGCCTGAGCATCACTGGTTTGGCCCAGAAAACGAGAAAAATATTAATAAATTTAAAAAATTTTAAATAGAAAGGATTCAGGTCAGTGTGTATGGGGGGGGTGGAGTAGCAGGGGGTGACAATGACCTGTACACCCCAACCTTGCTCCCAGAAAACTGTTTTGAGGTGTAACCCCCTGACCCCACCTGCGTGTTTCGAGGGAACTGGGGCTGCCCTCAATCCCTCAGCAGGTCCTGGGGGTGGAGGTCCACGTTCCCGGATTTGACAGGTCCACATGCAGGGCCTCAGTCACGGATTCCAGAAAATGATGAACACTGTGGACCCTAGGACCCAGTGAACAACTCAGGCACAAAGCCTCCCCCCCACACTCCCAGCTGCTTCCTGCATCTCAGGCCTTCCCGGGGCCTCTGCCTCCTCCCCCTCCCTCTTCCCTTCCATCCTCTTCCTCTTCCCAGTCTCCCACACTCGGCTGCTGCCCCTGGCCTAGGAGAGCTGTCAAAGGGAGTGCTCCCACCCCTCCTCTGTAGGAGTGTCTTGGCATTGGGTGGGGTATTAGCCCCGTTAGCTATTGCAAAAGAACCCGAGAGATGGGGTGTGGGAAGCCGCCTGGGAACCCTGAATACTGGGGCAGGGAGGAGCCACGAGCCACAGTGGGACTGAATCCTGGAGCCGGTGATCCAGAAGCCAAGGGAGAGGGAAGATTTGGAAACTGAACTGGAGCCGGAAATGAACCCAGACTCCAGGCTTTCTAAGGCCACTTGCTCGTGGCCTCACTGGGCTGCAAACTTCTCCCCCCCCCCGAAGCTGCGCCGTTTGCCATGGGAGAGAATGGGCATCACCCACATCTTCCCTCTTTTCTTTTTTATTTTGGAGGAGGGGCCACACCTGGCGATACTCAGGGTTCCTCCTGGCTCTGCACTCAGAAATCACCCCGGCAATGCTCAGGGACCAAGTCTGCCCCTGGAGTGTAAGGCAAGCATCTTACCCAGTGTACTACTGCTCTGGTGCCCCATCTTCCCTCTTTCCTCATCCCTCTTAGGAGACTCCTTTCAGGAACAAGTTTTGGGACTCAGGTCTGGACACACACACACACACACGCACACACACACGCACACAAAACCCACTGTGGATGTTGGTTGGGATCAAAAATTAAAATCTCACCTAGCTGGGGGTTGGGCCCGTGTCCTCAGAAGTTCTTGGTGGATTGGAGAAGAACGCAGGCCCCTGGGTAGTGTGCCCAGAATCTCCCACACCCTTTGGTGAGTCATTTTAACTGGTCCCAGTCCAAGGGGTCTGTGCCCACGCTCCTGGCTCCGGTGGGCGGGAGAGGAGCGAGAGCCAGCTGTCAGGCCCAGCGACCCTGGCACCCCCGAAACATCACCCGCAGCTGCTTGGAAGGAGCTCGGGTGGCTGAGGAGCCGGCCTCTCACTCTGAGGCTTCCTGGGGGCACCGCCTTGAAGTGTCTGGGAGCTTGGAGCTCTGGCCTGGAAGGCTGAGGCTAGTGAGTGAGGTGATTAGTCCAGGACTATCCCCGGCCCCGCCTCAGCCAGAAATGTCAGAAGGCGCTTTTGTTGGGACCAGGGAGACGGCTCAGAGAGGGCTGGGGAACAGCCGTCTCCAGCTCCTTTGTATGCTGAAGCCCTGGGTTTGCTCCCCGGCACCCTATAGTTCCACAAGCACCACTCGAAGTGACCCCTGAGCACTGGGCCAGGAGTGGCTCCTCTATTAACACTCGTCTATTAACAGCCAGCAAACTGGCTGGCCTGTGAGTGGGTGCATCTCTGCCAGTCTGGAGCCTTTGGGCTGTTTCATTTGGGAGGGTACCCGGACTCTGAGATGGACTTTTTCTCATCTCTCTCCTCCACTTTATCCCTGGGAACCCACCAGTTCTTCCTTCCTTTGTCCTTGGCTGAGGGGGCCTGACTAGCTAGCTTGCCCGGTGGTCTTTGGAGTAGTAGCTTCCTCACCTTTGCCCAGGAAGAGAGAGGGCTCCTCCCAGCTCTTACCCCTCGCTGTCTGTGTGACCTTGGACAAGTTCTGCAGCCTCTCTGGGTGCTGGGTGGACGGTCCTGGGACCCAGGAGCACAGGTGAGAGGGGGCGTGGGAAGGAGCAGCCCTCTCTGCAAGGGCTTCAGAGAGCGAGAGATAATGGGCCCCCCACCCTCCTCCCGATAAAGTGCCTCCTGTGTTCCCACACTGCCCCCCAATCTGATGAGAGCCCTCTGGACTGTTCCTGGAGGCTCGTCTTAAACACCAGGTGCAGCTGCGGAGATGGGTGATGAAGGCAGGCGGGGTGTGGCCTGATTTGTGATAAGAGCTCAGTGCCCCAGGCCTGCCGGGGGCCTTGGCCACATGCCGAGGCTGGCTTCTCTTCCCGCCCCGGGCCTGGAGACTCAGCCCTAGAGACGGTTTCTGTGCCCAAGGTCCTCAGAGCCAGGCTCACTGCGGCCCTGCCCTCCGGCCCTTCTCCTGAGCCTGTTAACCCATCCCTTCCACTCCTTTCTCGGCCCTCCTGGGCCCCGGGCTTGGCTGAGGAAGGTCACACATCCGGGATGTGAGTGCTGGAGGGGCCTGAGTGAGCCTGCCTGGGGGAGCCCTTCCCCGGGGGAAGGAGGAAGGCGGTGGAGAGGAGAGGCTAAGCCCTGAGGGAAGAGAGAGAGGCCAGGAGAGGGTCAAGGGATCAGTTTAGTGACACAAAGGTGCTATTTGGGTTTGTTTTGTTTTATTTTTTTGCTTTTTGGGTCACACCCAGCAATGCACAGGGGTTACTCCTGGCTCATGCACTCAGGAATTACTCCTGGCGGTGCTCGGGGGGACCATATGGGATTCTGGGGATCGAACTCAGGTCGGCTGTGTGCAAGGCAAACACCCTCCCCACTGTGCTATCCAGTCCCACAAAGGTGCTATTTGGGATGACCTTGGGCAAGTCATTTTCCCTGAAAACTTCAGAAAGTACTATTGCAATGTCTGAATATGTTGGCCTGAGCACAGCATAACCCTACGGGCCCACCACTTTGGATGCAGAAAGGAGGCTCTGAAGCTGACCTTTGACCTTTGACCCTCATCAAATCCACACCAACCATTCTCCAACCACCGAGTTTCCACAGTCCTTCATCCAGAAAACGGATTTCATCTCCCAGCCCATACTGTTCAGCAGTCACTGCGTTCCGAAGTAACAGCTCCTGAGATAAAGCGGAAGTTTGGGGTGTTGGGGGTCACTGGTGGCATGAGTAATTGAACATGGACACATGTGCAAGTGTGGGGCAGGTGTGGCACACACTCAAAAAAAAATTCCTCTGTGCATTTCTCAATTAAACCTTTTATTTATTTAATTTTTGCTTTTGGGTCACACCCAGAGATGCTTAGGGGTTACTCTTGGCTCTGCATTCAGGAATTATTCCTGGCAGTGCTCAGGGAGCCATACGGGATGCTGGGGATTGAACCCAGATTGGCCGTGTGCAAGGCAAAGGCCCTACCTATTCAATGTAGTACCACTCCAGCCCTTATTTTTTGTTTGTTTGATTTTGGACCGCACCCAGCTGTACTCAGGGATGATGGGCTGGGGGCGGGGGAGACCATAAGGGATGCACGGAATTAAATCCCGGTTAGCAGTGCCCTGCCCTCTATTCTATTTCTCCAGCTCCCCTCAGTTAATTCAGGGCACTTTGTACTTCTTGTTTCCTGCAAGGCCAGGCAGGTGTGTGAAACACGGGGATCCCCAGCCTGCAGCTCTCCCAGTTCCTCTGGGACCTTCTGTGGGGGGAAGGTCACATCCCTTCCCACAGCCCTGGAGGACTCTGCATTTTGCATCTCCTACCTCAGCTGCCTCATTGCTCCAGAAGGGAGGTGCTTGGCTGCCCCCACGACTGGGACTCTGGCTTGTCCTTGCAGCCCTCGGTCTGCTCCCCTTTCTTCCGTTCACACTGGACCCAGCACCCCTTGGAAAGCACAGACCCCTCTTGGAGATTCAGAAGCGCCAGACGCAGCCAGAGTGAACGCGTATTGGGGGGTGGGGGGTGGGGTGGGAAGGGGTGGGACAGAGGAAAGATTTCTCCAAATCATCAGTTGCTTCAAAAGAAAGCCTATATTTAGCCAGACTTAGAGGGCCTGTAAATATGTATTTTGCAATGCAGACAGCCCTAGCCGTGGGAGCTCCAGAGATATGCTGAGAGGTCAAAGAAAGAAAGAAAATAATAATAACCGGAAAGATTGGGTAAGATGTTTTGTCATCAGCAGATTCAAAGAGCTCTTTCTTACTGCCAGCTTCAAGGGCTACTAACACCCGTTCCTGGGTGTCGATGTTTTCCTAGTTTTCATCTGGGCCCCGTGCAGGAGACAGGTTTAGCTCCACTTCCTCCAGCAGCCTTTGCCTCACCTGCCCCGGGTCAAGGGAGCGAGCATCCTGCCCTTGCCAGCTCTCCTCCCCTCCTGCCGCCTGCCAAGGACAGCCTGGCACGGATACAGCTTCCAAATGCCAGCGCTCTGGGCTCCCACACTCTGGCCCTTCAGTCTGAAGTAGGGGTGAGTGGAAAGGGGAGCACACGGTCCTGCTCCTCCCGGGAACTCTTATTTCTAGAATCTAATAATTCTTAGCGTATGTAATATCCTTAGGGTTTAAAAAATTTAAGAGCAAAACGCAGAGAAAATCGGCCAGCGGCTTCAATGTACACCGTGCCAACATGATGTCACTTTGGCATCTGGGCCTTTCGCATAAACTAGGTAAGAAGTGAGTTGGAGCTGAAATTTTCTTTGTCTCCAGTCCCTAACCTCATGCAAAGTTTCCTTTGTAGCTCATAGTTTTGTAGTATTTTTTTTACTTTTTTTTTCTTTTTTTGGGTCACACCTGGCAATGCACAGGAGTTATTCTAGGCTTTGCATTCAGGAATTACTCCTGGCAGTGCTCGGGGGACCATATGGATGCTGGGAATTGAACCCGGGTTGGCCGCATGCAAGGCAAAAGCTCTACCCGCTGTGCTATCGCTCCAGTCCCTAGTTTTGTAGTATTATGACATGCTTCTCCTCTTGGTTGGGAGCTACACCTGGCAGTGCTTAGGGGTTACTCCCAGCTCAGTGCTTGCGAGTCTCTTGAAGTTGCTCAGGGGACCCCATGGAATGGGGGGTGAATGGGACCTCCTGTCAGCAAACCATGCACCTAGGGCTGGAGTGTCAGATAGCGGGTAGAGCACTCACCTCGTGGACCTGGGTTAGATCCCTAGTGTCACTCATGGTTTCCAGCCACAACAGGAGTGACCCCCCGAGGCAGGGCCCAGAGTAAGCCCTGAGCACTGCTGGGTGTGCCCCCCCAACCCAAACAAACAAAAAACAAATTAAAAGAAGAAAGCGTACAGCCTATGTCCCTACTACTATGCTTAATTGTAAAACATAGGTAGTGTGCGGGCCTCGGGTAGAGCCCGGCCTTGCATGTGTGAAGCCCTTGTCTTGACCCCTGCCCCCCAAAGCCCAAGAAGGACTATTTGGACCAGTCTGAGTGCGGGTCATCTGCATTACTCACATTCGCATTGTTGTGTAGTAATCACCCCTAAAACTCTCTACTCAGTCTCCCTGCTCCACCTCACCCCTACCTCTCAGCTAACTGCCCAGAACTCAACCCTTTCTCTAGGAAGTTGATATGAAGAAAACCACAGAGTTGGGGCCTCAGCAATAGGACAGCAGGGAGGGCGCTTGCCTGGCACGTGGCCGACCTGAGTTGGTTCCCTGTTACCTCCAGTGGTCCTCCAAGCCTGCCGGGAGTGATCCCTGAGTCCAGAGTCAGGCATGAGCCCTGGGTACTACACTCACGTATTTCACTCAGCATAACTCCCACAAGGCACAGCCTTACTGTTATGTTGGATTGGCTTTAGACTTCCTGACTTTTCTTCCCTTTTTTTTTTCCCCATTTCTTTTATTTGGTTTATTTTGGGGCCACACCCGGCAGTGCTCAGGGTTTACTCTTGGCTTTGTGGTGAGGGATGACTCCTGGCAGGGCTCAGGGGACCATATGGGTTTTTACGGGGATCGAAATCAGGTCATCTGTGTGTAAGGCAAGCACCGTCCCTCTGGCCCAGACTTTCCTTCCCTTTATCCCTGCTTTAAATGAATCGAGCCCATCATTTCCTGTGTCCCTCCACACTTAAAGGAGCATCTTGATATACTTTCTGCATTAGAATGTATACCAGGATGATCACTGTGTATATCATTTGGTGGCTTTTTTCTCTCTTGACATGTTCCCCCCCTACACCCTCCCTGCCCCGGGGAACCACACTATACAGATGGCTTTGGTTCCCTCTTTGAGTGTGTTTACTGTTCCATCCTGTGAATAAGCCACAATTTATCAGTTCTGCTGCTGATAGGCATTGAGTTGTTTCTCTGTTTTGCTTTATAAAGGAGGCCACACTGATCCCTCGTTGAACTTGCCTGGACCAACCTTTAGCACGTGTGAACCAAGGAGGAGGAGGAGGATGAGGAAGAGCAAAGACACCTTTAACAGTCCGAATGTTCTCTGCTCAGCACATACTCCCTCCCGCTGCTTTTGTAGGAGATATCCTGTTTGACCACATCCTTGCCAACATCTGCTTTTGTTTGACTGTATTATTGCCAATCAGAGGGGTGTGAAGTGGTATCTCGTCTGAATCTGCATTCTCTACCTATGAGCTCACACAGCTTATCGTGCTCCTTGTCCATCTGGGTGAATCACCCTTGCTACCTACCGCAGCCTTTGATAAGTGATACGAAGAGCCCAGCCAGAGGTTTTAGACCAAAAAAGGGACATTTTATTATCCCCTGTGAGAAGGTGTCCGAAAGGCAGAATTCAGAAGCTCCGCTGTGATAGTAGGACCAGCTTCTCCCCATCTTCCCACAACAGCCCCCTGTGCTCTTGTCATCTCTGTGACCTGCATCCAAGCCTCTGCTCTGGGTGTAGATAGCTATGGCCAGAGGCAGGAGAAAGTAATGCTGGGTGGAGAGAAGCCGGCGTTTAAGGCCTCTCTGTGCTGATCCTGGTTGGATATCCTGCACCAAAGAAACTAGTGCGGCTTTCTTAGTGTTGCTTCCCTAAAGCTCTTGAAGGAAGGGCCAGAGCAATAGTACAGTGGGCAGAGTTTACTTCACATGAGGCTGACCTGGGTTTGATCCCATAGGATCCCCTGAGTGAACCCTGAGCACAGAACTAAGTTGTTAGCCCTGAGCAACTGAGGGGCTTAAACCAGACAAAAGCAATAATAATAAGAATAATCCCCCAAACAAAAGCAATGATAATTTTGTTTTTAAGTCCTTGAAGGAGAGCTCTCTTCCGTTCGGGGTGGCACCGATTCATAGGTGTACGCCCTAAGCCAATCATCAGCCAGAGGGACTGAGCTTTGCTACACGGGAGACCAATCACCTGACGGAGCTGGGGAAGGCTTGGAGGGAAGCTGGGGTTCTGATTAGCAAGGAAGAGGAGGAGGAAAGCCACCTCAACGGCCTGTGGGCACTCCTTCACACAGCCGCAACACAAACCTTTGGTGTTATGGGCTGCCAGCTTCATCACTCCAGATGTTTCTGGTCTTTCAAAGTGGTTTATAATGTCGTATTTTTGCAGTGGGCTCTTTCTTTCTTTCTTTCTTTCTTTCTTTCTTTCTTTCTTTCTTTCTTTCTTTCTTTCTTTCTTTCTTTCTTTCTTTCTTTCTTTCTTTCTTTCTTTCTTTCTTTTCTTTCTCTCTTTCTCTTTCTTTCTTTCTTTCTTTCTTTCTTTCTTTCTTTCTTTCTTTCTTTCTTTCTTTCTTTCTTTCTTTCTTTCTTTCCTTCTTTCCTTTCTCTTTTTCTTTCTTTCTTTTTCTTTCTTTCTTTCCTTTCTCTTTCTTTCTTTCTTTCCTTCTTTCCTTTCTCTTTTTCTTTCTTTCTTTTTCTTTCTTTCATTCTTTCCTTTCTCTCTTTCTTTCTTTCTTTCTTTCTTTCTTTCTTTCTTTCTTTCTTTCTCTTCTTTCTTTCCTTCTTTCCTTTCTCTTTTTCTTTCTTTCTTTCTTTCTTTCTTTCTTTCTTTCTTTCTTTCTTTCTTTTTTCTTTCTCTTTCTTTCTGTCTTTCTTTCTCTTCTTTCTTTCCTTTCTCCCTTCCTTTCTTCCTCCCTTTCTTTCTTTCTTTCTTTCTTTCTTTCTTTCTTTCTTTCTTTCTTTCTTTCTTTCTTTCTTTCTTTCTCTTTCTTTCTGTCTTTCTTTCTCTTCTTTCTTTCCTTCTTTCCTTTCTCCCTTCCTTTCTTCCTCCCTTTCTTTCTTTCTTTCTTTCTTTCTTTCTTTCTTTCTTTCTTTCTTTCTCTTTTTTCTTTTGCCCATATTCTGAAGATCAAAACTCTTTGTGCCTCTTCTGAGAAATGTTTTCCTCCCTTGAGATCTACATTTTCTAATTATTTTAAAGTTTGGTTTCCCACTTTCAGGTCTTTAATCCATCTGGAATGAATATTTACGGATGGTGTGAGGATTTTTCTTATGAAAAGCCAATTGTCATCCCCCTTTTTTATTGAGCAGACCATTCTCTCTCACTGAGTTCAATGCCTCTGCCATCATCCATCAAAAGCCCACATCCGCTTGGACCCGTTTCTGGGTACTCTGTTCTATTGATCGCTTTGTCTAGTCCGGCACCAATACCACATTATTTTAATTAGTATCACTTTCGAATAAGCTTCAGGATTTGGAAAGGGATCATTTGTTTACAGAATTTACAGGCTCATCTCAGTCCTTTGCTTTTTTTTTTTTCTTTTTTTGCTTTTTGGGTCACACCTGACGAAGCACAGGGGTTACTCCTGGATTTGCACTCAGAAATTACTCCTGGCGGTGCTCAGGGGACCATATGGGATGCTGGGAATCGAACCCGGGTCGGCTGCGTGTAAGGCAAACGCCCTACTCACTGTGCTATCGCTCCAGCCCAGTCCTTTGCTTTTCCTTGTGAATTTTGGAACCTAGTTGTCTGGCTCTCTGAAAAAAGTCTTGTGGTATGCTTATTGGATCCACATTGAATCAATAGAGTGTATGGAGAGAACTGTCTTCATGCCATAGAAGCCTCTCATGCCTAACTGTAATACATCTCTATTTAATCCTGGGATAGCCTATAGTTCTTGGTGTGTTTTTTTTGCTTTTTTGGGTAAGTCACATTCAGTGATGCTCAGGGGTAACTCCTGGCTCTTCACTCAGGAATTACTCTTGGCAGTGCTCAGGGGATCATATGAGATGCCGGGGATCAAACTTGGGTCGGCTGCATGCAATGCAAATGCCCTTCCCGCTGTACTATGGCTCTGGCCCCGCCCTGTAGTTTTTTATAGGTTTATAGTCTATAGTTTCTCTTACCACCTTTAAGTATCTTCTGGAGGTTTTGTTTCCTGGATTCTGTACAATTTTAATTTTATTGATTTTCTTTTTAGAAAAGATTATTAGTTTCTACTAAATTATTGCTATTGTAGCAATAACACTGCCAAATTTTGTATTTTATTTGGTGGATGTCGATTATGGTCTAGCAACCTTGATTTCTTAATAACTCTTACAGGCCCATAGAAATTCGATTTCCTATATAACTAATGACTGCCTGCAAAAGTCAAGAGATGTTTTCTTTTTTGGGGGGCCATAGCCAATAGTGCTCACTTTGGGCTCCGTGATTGTGAGGATGGGATGCGGTGGGGGTACCAAATGCAGTGCGAGGTCCGGAACCAAACTTGGGCATGTGCTAGGCAGGCGCCTTATGCCCTTCTGCTATCTGTCCTGCCCTGGTTTCTTTTATTCCGGGAATCCTCTCACTAAATGTTTCTGAGGTCTGACTTCTCTCAGCTCTCAGACTGAGCCTGGCCCTGGACACTTACTGCCTTATTGCCAGGTCCAAAGAAATAACCCCCTCCCCACCTAACTTTCTCCAGAGCTTTCCAGTTTCCCAGCTCTTTCAGAGAGGGAGGCAGAGCCCTCTACCCTGCCCAGAGAGGCTCATCTGCCCAGTTTCCCGGGACCTGGACCGGCCTTCAGCATTCCTGGGCTCAAACACAGATGACTTGGAGTGGTCACGAGACTCAAGGAACCCTTTAAAGAGCATAGAGAAGGGTGCTGGAGCAATAGCACAGCGGGTAGGGCATTTGCTTTGCACCCTGGCCTGACCCCGGTTTGATTCCCAGCATCCCATATGGTCCCCTGAGCACCACCAGGGGTGATTCCTGAGTGCATGAGCCAGGAGTAACCCCTGTGCATCGAAGAAAAAAAAAAAGTGGAGAAGGTGTTTTTCTTTTTCAATTTTCTCTTCTATTTTTATTTTATTTATTTTTTTTTGGTGGGGGTTCACACCCAGCGATAGCTCAGTTACTCCTGGCTCTGCAGTTACTCCTGGCAGTGCTTGGGGGTCCATATGGGATGCCAAGGATCGAACCAGGGTCGGCCACGTGCAAGGCAAACGCCCTCCCCGGTATACCATCGCTCCTGCCCGGGGTAGATAGGGTTCTGGGTACACTTCGGGCCTCGGGTTTGCACCCTCAAGTACCGCGGGGTTGGGGGGGGGTTGGGGAAGGAAATGTCCTTGCACGTTGCCCCGTTCAGCCGGTACGTGTCCAAGCCCGTGTCTCCTCCGGCTTCGCGAGCACCTCCACTGGCCCCAGAAGGGGCAGCGGACTCGGCGAGAGTCCAGGCCGATGCCCCCCTCCGCCGTGGGCCCCCCTGCAGCGGCTGCTCGCTGCACGCACTCGTGACGCGCGTGCCCGGCTCCGTCCCGCCCCCCGCTCCGCCCCAGCAGTGCGCAGGCGCGGGGGGCCGACGCCGGCCAACGCGCCCTCTCGTGGCGGAGGACAGATCGCACCCTTTGTTGTGGCGCTGGGGCGGGGGTGCGGAAAGATGTGGGAGGAGTCGGGGAGGCGTATGCGACATTCGGATCACAAGGACGAGAATCCCTTTCCTTTGTCCCCCATGACAACAAATGACCGCTGAAGAAGAAGAGATGGGCCTTCCGAGGCGGCTTCGGGAGACTGGAGAGCTCGGAAAGGAGGCCCACGGGGACACGGGCACTGATGTCACTCATCTCTCTGCAAACCTTCGCGGAGACCCAAAGGACCAAGAAGATTCAACGGAGACCCAGACGGGCAGAGACAGAGCGGGAGGCTGGGAGACAGGTGCAGACAGATGGCCAAGCGAGGGACCAGAGCCCACTAGGGAGGCAGGGCTTTGGGGAGCCTTCAGGTCAGGGACTGGGGGCCCACCCAGCTGGGCTGGCAGAGAAGGGCCATCAGGGTCCACGTTGTAGCCATCTGACTCTACTTCCCCCAGAAGCAGCTAGGGAGGACTGAATGGGGAGCTCATTGTGACTACCAATAAAATTTATGGGACGGGAGTGATTATATAGTAGGTAGCGGGCTTGCCTTGCCTGTGGGAGACCCAGGTTGATATCACACGCCACATATGGTTCCAGAATCCACCAGGAGTGAATCCTGAGAACATAACAGGGGAAAGCCCTGAGCAGAGCCAATGTTGCCCCAAACAAAAACCAAGTCATGGAGTGATAGCACGGCGGGTAGGGCGTTTGCCTTGCATGCGGCCAACCCGGGTTCGATTCCCAGCATCCCATATGGTCCCCTGAACACCGCCAGGGGGTAATTCCTGAGTGCAGATCCAGGAATAACCCCTGTGCATCACTAGGTGTGACCCAAAGAGCAAAAAACAAACAGACAAACAAACAAACAAACAAACAAGTCATGGGCCGGAGCCATAGTACAGCAGTCTCCGCGTTTGACTTTGCAAGCAGCCAACCTGGATTCAATTCCCGACATCTCATATTGTCCCCCAAGCACTGCCAGGAGTAATTCCTGAGTGCAGAGCCAGGAGTAACCCCTGAGCATCGCTGGTGTGAACCACAAAGCCAAAAACAAATCAAAAAGGCCCCCAAAATAAAAAAATACCCAAAGCCATAAATTTATGATTGTACTCCTACTAGAAAGAAACTTGGACTGGAGGGGCTGGAGCAATAGCACAGCGGGTAGGGCATTTGCCTTGCATGTGGCTGACCCAGGTTCGATTCTCAGCATCCCATATGGTCCTCTGAACACCGCCAGGGGTGATTCCTGAGTGCAGCGCCAGGAGTAACCCCTGTGCATTGCCAGGTGTGACCCCCCCCAAAAAAAAACCACCTTGGAGTGGAGAGGTAATACAGGGGGTGAGGTAAGGAGCTTGTCATGCACATGTGGGAATCAAGTTTGATACTGGCTTTAGATATGGCCCCCCAAGCCCTGTCAGGAGTCACCCCTGAGCACAGGGTCAGGAGGAAGTCCTGAGAACAGCTGGTGGTGCCCCCTCCCAACAAAGCAAAAATAAGCAAACATACGGCTGGAGTGATAGTACAGCGGGTAGGGCGTTTGCCTTGCACGAGGGAGACCAGAGTTCGATTCCCAGCATCCCATATGGTCCCCTGAGCACCGCCAGGAGTAATTCCTGAGTGCAGAGCCAGGAGTAACCTCTGAGCATCGCCAGGTGTGACGCAAAAAGAAAACAAACAAACAAACAAACAGTTGCTCAAAGTTTGCAGGGTGTTAGAAAACCAACTTAATTTTTTTCTTTTTAAGTCATACCCCGCGATGCTCAGGGGTTACTCCTGGCTCTGCACTCAGGAATTACTCCCGACAACGCTTGGGGGACCATATAGAATGACGGGGATCAAACCCAGGTTGATCACGTGCAAGGCAAATGCTCTACTCGCTGCTACTCACTGTACTATTGCTCCATATCCCCCAACTCAGTTTTTGAGATTCCGAATGGGAGGAAAGGCTCATAACTTGCACACAGCTGCATCCTCGGCAACCCTGGCTCAGTTCCTCACACCACGTCTGCTCTCCTGGGCATCCCCAAGGGTCACTCCTACGCACAGAGCCAGGAAGAGCCCTTGAACATCACTGTGTGTAAGATGTGGTCCAGTCCCCCCCACCCAGCCCCAGAATTGAGGGAAAGAATTAAGAATTGATCTTATCTACTTGAGCATAGAGCCAGGAGTAAGCCATACTGAGCACTGCTCAGTATAGCCCCCAAACAAAAACCTGATCTTTCATGAACTGTCCCCGGTGAGAGATACGGGAGAGGTGATTTGTCTAGTATTGTTTTTTGAGTGTTTTTGGGCCACGGCCAGAGATATGTGGTACCACCACCATAGGTGGTGCTAGGGAATGGAACGCGGTTGGTGCCATGTAAGGCAAGGGCCTTATGAGCTGTACTACAGCTCAGACCCCAAGAGTCATCATTTGAAGTTATTGTTATTTATTTAAGAAAGTTCCCTGTTGGCGCTCAGGAGGCCCCAAGGGTATCTCCCCGCTGTTCTTGGCCAGGCAGACAGGCCAGTTCAAGTGCAGAGCCAGAAGTAAGCCCTGAGCACCACTGGGTATGACCCCTAACCCTCCTCCCCCAATAAAATCTCCTTTTAGAGGAACTGGGAGTGTGGCTCAGTGGCAACGTGAATGCTTTGCGAGTATGAAAACTGGATTTTGAGCCTAGTGCCAGAGGGAAAAAAAAATCAAGGAACCAGCAGACAGAGGAATGCGGTAAGGACCAGCATAGAGACGCAACCATCAAAATCCAGACTTTGGGGGGCTGGAGAGATAGCACAGCGGGTAGGGCGTTTGCCTTGCACGCGGCCGACCCGGGTTCAAATCCCAGCATCCCATATGGTCCCCTGAGCACAGCCAGGGGTAATTCCTGAGTGCAGAGCCAGGAGTAACCCCTGTGTGTTGCCAGGTGTGACCCAAAAAGAAAAAAAAAAAAATCCAGACTTTGGGAAATAAGCCGGTTCCCTCTAATGAAGAGACCCATCAGTCTGTTGTGATATGAACACCTTATTTATATCCTCATTCAAATAAGAACATTGTTGAAAAAAGAAGACATTTTTGAGAAACTAGAAGTGTGATATTTGTAGATCTGATACTAAGGAATACTACTGATACTACTAACACTAATACCAATAATTTAGTGCTTGATCACACCTGGCAGCGCTTAGGGGCTACTTCTGGCTCTGTGTGCAGAAGTCACTCCTGGATGGCGGCCCCAGGGGGCCATCTGTGGTATCTGGTAGCAAACTGGGGCTGGCTGCATGCAGGGCAAGTGACTTAGCCCCTCTATCTCTTCAGCCTTGACATTAAAGAATGATTAAAAACATAAAAGTCTAATCAGATGATTAGGCATATGAAATATTGACATGGCAGGAAGTATTGACAGGTGGAAATCAGTGGGGGAGAAATGGCCGGAGAGTGGTCCTGAGTTGATTTGAGTGATGGACATTGTGGAAGCTCAATGCACTGTTCTGTATACTTGTAGTAAAACGTTTTCCAGGGGCTGGAGCTATAGCACAGTGGGTAGGGCGTTTGCCTTGCACGCAGCCCACCTGGGTTAGATTCCCAGCATCCCATATGGTCCCCTGAGCACCACCAGGGGTAATTCCTGAGTGCAGAGCAGGAGTAACCCCTGTGCATCGCCAGGTGTGACCCAAAAAGCAAAAAAAAAGAAACAACAACAACAAAAAAGTTTTCCATCCACACAGTTCTGAGGAGGGGGTCCCTTAGAGCGCCTCAGGGGACCCCCAGGGATGTCCTGGCAGTCAGGAGGAAGGGCCTGGAGGCCCGGGCTTGGGCACTGCCTCCCTGAGAGGCCGAGGGTGTGCGTTGGTGGCGGCAGAGCCAGTGGGGAGGGTGGAGAGGGCACTTGGAGTGCTGAGGGGCTGAAACTCTGGGCAGCTGGCCCAGCCCGGCACCTCGGCCTGCTTCCCCAGGGCCCTCTGCCCCACTCTTCACTGCTAGAACTTTCCCCCTCTGGCCTCCACCTCTGAGAGGCCTCCAAGGTGACACGGGGACAAAGCCCGGGGGCTGTGAGCCAGGGAGAGCCCTGACTGAAATTGCGGGCTCTCGAGGACAGCGGCGATCAGGTGGGAAAACCAGCTGGCCTGGTCCCGTGCTAGTCTTGGGAGTGGGGAGGTGGTGGAGGGGGAGGGGGACGTCCTTGGTCACAAGGCCCAGGAGGACTGGTCACACAGCACCAAGAATTTTAGAGCTGGCACTCAGACTTCCCCGCTCCTTCTCAGGGGACCCAGAGAGCAACTGCTCCCAGTGGGAAACACCGGGTGTGGGGGGCCACGGGGAGTGATAACCCAGCAGGTAAGGCGCCTGCCTTGTACTCGGCCGACCTGGGTTCCACCCCCACCATCCCCTAGGGTCCCCTGAGCTGAGCACCACCGGGAGTGATCCCTGAGCTCAGAGCCAGGACTAAGCTCCGAGCACAGCCGGCGGTGGCCGGAAAGCAAAACAAACAAACAAATAAACAAATATTGAGTGTTCGGTAGAAGAGGGGTGCCAGGAAGCTGCGTCCTGCCTGCGCATGGTCGACTGTCAGCACCAGCCAGTGCTTTGCAGACTCCACTGATGGGCAGCGAGGGCGAGGGAGGGCCCCGCCTGTGTCCACCCTCAGTGTTGTCCTCTGTAAAGGGGGCAGAAGCACATCTGCCTCCCGGAACCGCACCCTATGTGCATCCTGAGCCCAGGAGCTGGGCTGAGTCTTGCTGCAAGCCCACGACTGGGGCATCAGGAGCCCCCAGCCCCACCTAATGCCCCCCCAGCCCCACCTCAGGAGCCCCCAGACTCACCTCGTGCCCCTCGCCCCCATCTGATGTCCCACAGCCCCATCTCAGGACCCCTCAGCTTCACCTCATACCCCTCAGCCCCACCTCATGCCTCCAGGCCCACCTCTTCCTGTCAGCCCAGGGACATGCTGGGTTCCCCATCCCTGAGTTTCCCAGAGTGACCCTCAGAGCGGGCGGTCCTCGCTGGCCTCCAGAGGGGGTGCAGGTGCCGCCCAGGCCACTAGGGGGCGCTCAGACCACGGCTGGAGGAATCAGATCCAGCCCCGTGGCTCTGGGCCTAGCTGTACTGGGTCCAGGGCACCCAAGGCCTGGGAGGAGAGTGGAATGCGGGGTGCGTGTGTGCGTGCATATGCGTGTGCGTGTGTGTGTGTGTGTGTGTGTGTGTGTGTGTGTGTGTGTGTCCAGCTAGGACAGCGGCCTGTCAGGGCCTGGAAAAGGAGTGACGGGGCCGGGCGGGCGAAGGCTGCAGGCCAGGAGGGCTTGTGCCTGTAAGCAGGCTGTGAGCGGGGCGCAGAGTGGGGCCTGGGCAGCCCTAGGGGGTGGGCAGGTCCCGGAAGGACCGCAGCATCTGGGGAGCTGGGACTTTGGGGGTCCCGGGGGGTCTGGGTCGTAGTTTCCTGCCCTTCAGGGGTCTCCAGTCGAAGGATGAAAACCACCGGGTTACAAACACACTCCAGCCCAGGAGGAGGGGGCGATTGGAGGGGCCGGGTCACGTGGGCAGGTCCACCCGCGATTCCGCCCTCCCTCCCCTCCTCCTGTCCCTGTCACTCACCCCCAGGCCTCCACCATGGCTGCTGCACTCCTCTGCCTTCCTGTCCTCCTGGGTGAGTTCTCCACGTCTGGGGAGAGAGGCCGCTGCATGGAGTGGGGTACCCGGGGGCGAGGGGCTGGAAGGCGGGATGCTCCTGGGGAGGGGCGAGGAAGCAGAGGGGTTCAAAGGTGGCTGGCAGACAGGGGTCCGGACTCCGGTCAGGGCTGGGCGCCTGGGGCTTGGGAGCTGGGCGTGGGGCGTGGGGGCTGGGAGCCTGGGCGCTGGGGTGCCCTGGCGGAGAACGCAGCCTGGCTGGGTTCTGGGCCCTTTAATGGGCTGGTGCCTGGAGCCTGCTAGGCCCAGGCTAAATTTGGCCCTGGGAGGGACCGTGGGCCCTTTACGCAGCTCCTACTGGCTGCTAGGCCGGGCGGGCGCTGTTCCTCTGAGTATTGGGGCTCAGAGGAGCGGCTTCCCCTCGCCCCAAGGCTGCTCAGCACCCGCACGTCCCCTCCCCCACACCCGGACGCTCCCTCCATGGCGTGGCTGTTTCTGTGTTGTTGGAGCCACATTCAGCTCTGTGCAAACAAAGCCACACCCTCTGTTCTCTCTGCTGCCACTGTCGCACTTGATAAAAAAAGAAAACTTTCTGTTTGGGGCACACCCCGTGGCACGCAGAGCCTACTCCTGGCTCTGCACTCAGGGGTCACTCCTGGCAGGCTCAGGGACCCCATGGGGTGCCGGGGATCACACCTGGGTTGCCACGTGTCGGCACGCCCCTACGCACAGGGCGTGTATTATCACTCTGCCCTGCCCTCTAATCCTTTCTAAGGATTTTTTTTTCTTCAAGTGCCCTTTACATACTCACACAGGTGCGCGCACACACGCACAAGCACACATGGGTGCACACACCTCCTAGGCAACATCAATCCCTGCCCACTATGACCCCCAACAGGGGCCTAAAATGCGGGGGCTCCCACGAATCTAACCAAACCCTCATTTTTGGATCTTGTTGCCCAATGGAGTGGATGGCATTTTGTGCCCGAGAGAGAGTCCAGTGGGTAACACACTTGCCCTGCACGTGGCCCACTCTGGCTCCGTTCCTGGAACCGTGTGAGTTCCCCTAAGCACAGAGCCAGGAGTGATCTCCCTAGGTATGGCCCTACCGGGTGGCCCAGTCGGGATCCCCACCACCCTTTCCTGGGGGCTGACCAAGGCCACCTCCTCTCACATCCTTCTGTAGAGGCACCAGGGATGGGGGAGCTCATCTCTGGCATAGGACTGAGGCTGACCTTGTTTGGGGGTCCTGGGGTCCTCGCAGGCTTCCTGGCGGGGCTGGGGGAAACCGAGGCCCAGGAGATCACCTTGCAGGCGTCGGTGGGTCGCATCTTTGTGTATCGCTTGAACCCTGACACCTTCCTGCAGCTTCCTGAACATGTTGGTGAGAGGCCTGTGGGCCCCTGGCCCCGTGGGGGAGGGTGTGGGGTGGGAGGAGGCGCCTGCCCTGTGTCCTCTGAGCCCCTCCCCCCTCCACCAGCTGTCCCACCCGGCGTCCCTGTCACCTACCACGCCCACCTTCAGGGACACCCAGACCTGCCCCGCTGGCTTCGCTATACCCAGCGCAGCCCCCGTCACCCCGGATTCCTCTACGGTGCCCCCACTCCGGAAGATCGGGGCCGGCAGGTCATCGAGGTACCAGCAGGGACCCCTGCCCCCACTGTGGGTTCTGTGGGTTCGGCTGGGCTCGGGGCTCATCCACGTTCACGGGAGACCATGCAGATCACAGGTGTGATTTCTGGCCCCTGGGCAGGGCAGGGCTGGGTCCTCGCCCGCCTGATCCGGTGGCACCTCGCTTCTCCCCACACCCACCCCAGGTCACGGCCTACAACCGGGGCAGCTTCGACACCATTCGGCAGAGGCTGCTGCTGCTGATTGAGGATCCGGAAGGTACCACCAGCCCTGCCCCGCCTGCTCCCCACCAGTGCCAGCCTTGGGGGCTCTCCGCTGGCTGGAGGGTGCCAAAGGGGGCTCTTGGGGGTGGCAGTGCCCTCGAACAACATGTGGGTGTGGGAGCCGGAGTGAAAGCACAGAGGGGAGGGCTTCTACCTTGCACGTGGCCAACCTGGGTTCAATCCCCGGCATCCCATATGGTCCCCTGAGCACCACCACGAGTCATTCCTGACCACAGAGCCAGGAGTTACCCATGAGCATCACTAGGTGTGACCCGAAAAGAAAAATAAGACTTGCAGGTGCTTTCCTGGGCCTCTGCTGAGTGTCGGCCCTGGGCGGGTGTTGGCGGCTGGAGGTTTGGGGGTCGTGTGTGAAGCCTTTGATGTTAGTGAGATGCGGGGAGGCACCTGGCAGGCACGTGACAGCCTGGTCCTGGCTCCATGCAGGCCTGGGTGAGCCTGAGGTGCTCCCTGGCCCCCCCACCCCCAGGTCCCCTGCTCCCCTACCAGGCTGAGTTCCTGGTGCGCAGTCACGACGTGGAGGAGGTCCTGCCCTCCCAGCCTGCCAGCCGCTTCCTCAATGCCTTGGGGGGGCTCTGGCAACCAGGGGAGCTCCAGCTGCTCAACATTACCTCTGCCTTGGATCGTGGGGGCCGTGTCCCTCTTCCCATCGAGGGCCGAAAGGAAGGGTAGGTGTGCCACCCGGAAGGGCTTCCTGGAGGAGGAGGCAGCGGTTTGCTTTGGGTCTGGGTGGTGGGCATGGGATGCGAGTCTCCTTGGCTTCCAGGAGAGGTGTTGCCCACCTGTCCCTCCCTCCCCATGCCCACCTGCCCGTCCCAGCCTCAAGTGACTCTTGATTTCCTTCTGGATACATCCTGCCTTCCCGCGCTCCCCTCCTGGGCCCACACTGTAGTGATCCTGGATGTGGTACTTCCTAGTGGACATGGTCCCAGGCCCTGAGGAGGCCCCGCAAGCCCCAATAGCTCGCGCCCGGTGACAGTGCCCCATGTGGTGACAGTTCCTTCTGTGCCCAGGGTGTACATCAAGGTGGGCTCGGCCTCCCCCTTCTCCACTTGTCTGAAGATGGTGGCATCTCCCGACAGCCACGCCCGCTGTGCCCAGGGCCAGCCTCCACTCCTGTCCTGCTATGACACCTTGGCGCCCCACTTCCGCGTCGACTGGTGCAATGTATCCTTGGTGAGGAGAGACCCCGGGCTGGGGCCCGCACAATGCCTGTCCCCTCTCGCCCCTGGCCCTGCTTTTTCTGTCCCAGCCATGTCAGTCCATGTGTCTTGAGTTATTTGCTGTCTCTCTGTGTCTTGGCATCTGTCTCATACACACACACACACACACACACACACACACACACACACACACACACACACACTCTTGCACGTTATGAAGTTCTACCTTTCCCCACAAGGGGGCGGCAGCAGCAAAGTCCACGGTCTTGTCAAGGACTGTGCCTGCCCTCCACTGGACCCAGTTAAGAAGTGCCCAAGCCAACAGCTCCGTCCATTATGCCCATGGCTTGTCACCCTTCAC
Source organism: Sorex araneus (assembly GCF_027595985.1). Classification (NCBI taxonomy): domain Eukaryota; kingdom Metazoa; phylum Chordata; class Mammalia; order Eulipotyphla; family Soricidae; genus Sorex; species Sorex araneus. The sequence goes on along the minus strand of NC_073304.1, from coordinate 213,646,960 downwards.
CACCGAAGGTCCCTCTGGGCGGGTGACGAGCGACAGAGAGCCAGAGTCCCATCTGCCTCCTTAAAGAGCCCTGCCAATCCACCGGCTAAGGGGCGCCCGGCTGAATTCTTTGCTGTCTGTCTGTCTGTGAATCAAAGTCCATCATTACTGCTCTTTGTGACACTGAGTTGAGGCCCTCACACCCCAGCTGGGACTACCCCCACCGGTTTGGGACCCCCTCCCCCCTCCCCCCCAGCTCCTCCCAAGCCGCTGGGTTCTGCTCCTGTGCCAAGGGCCTGGCCCCATCCCTGGGGTTCGTGCTTTCTCACTGTGCCCAGAACTAAACCAACGTGCTCTGTTGCTCACAAGCACACGGGAGACAGGACCACCGGTAGCATCCCGCCTGTGCAGGCGAGAAAACAGGCAGGCAGGATGTCAGCTTCGCACAGCCCAGGCCTGAGTCGGGATTTGAACCCAGGCAGCGAGCGGGACACGAGTGCTGCGTCCTCCCTGATCATCGCCCGGCCTCGCCTTCCCCAGAATCTCCCCTCCTCCCTCCCCCAGCTCTGAGCCTGCCTGAAGAGCAGGGAGAGGCCAGGCGCAGGGGGGCCTGAGGAGCTCCAGTCCCCTGGGGTCTCTGTGGTGGCTGCTGGCCCCAGCTCAGCCCTGGACTCTCGGTGCAGGTGGATAAATCTGTGCCGGAGCCCGGGGACGAGGTGGCCACCCCCGGGGATGGCATCCTGGAGCACGACCCGTTCTTCTGCCCGCCCACCGAGGCCCCCGACCGCGACTTCCTGACCGACGCTCTGGTCACACTCCTGGTGCCCCTGCTGGTGGGCCTGCTGCTGGCCGCACTGCTGGCCTACGTCATGTGCTGTCGGCGGGAGGGCCGGTGAGTGTGGGCACGGGCGCCCTCGGGAGTGGGGTCCACGGCAGGACAGGGGTCGGGGACGCAGCCTCGCTGCCCCCAGGAGGGCGTAGACGATGTCTTCTCTCTCCTTCATCCCTCCACAGGCGCAAGAGAGACCTGGCTACCTCTGAGTGAGTAGAGAGAGGGGGCTGGGGAGCCCTCCCCCCAGAGTGCCAGGAGGGACCCTCCAACCCCCACAGGCAGCTGACCCGCCAGATTACTTGAGGACGAGGGGGCACTCTCACTCACCCTCTTTCTTTTTGGTTTTGGGGCCACACTCGGCGGTGCTCAGGGTTTGTTCCCGGCTCTGCACTCAGACCACTATAGGTGGGACTCGGAGACCATATAGGGTGTCGGGGATTGAACCCTGGTTGGCCATGTGCAAGGCAAGTGCCCTCCCCAGTGCACTGTCTCTCCGGCTCCAGCTTCTTATTAACTACCTGAATGCGGGAATCCCTGCAGAGTCTCAGGTGGGTGAGACAGGTGCCCCCGACACCCCCATCACGGCTCAGAGCCCGATCCCTTCCTCTGTGCCCTCCCACCTTGAGCGAGCACCAGCCCTCGGGGTCCAAGTCCTCCCCGAGGGAAGGGGTTTGAGAAGAGAATCAAGGGACTGCCAGCAAGTGTACACACAGGCACGTACACATGTGCACACACAAGCACATACACACAAGACTCACACATACATGCATGCACACACGTGCCCATGCACATAGAACATGCGTCCATGTCCACATACCACAGCCATATGGACACACATGTGTGCACACATGCAAATTGGCACACACACATGCAAGCACACATGCACACAGATCCACACAGATGTATACATACACATATGCACACATGTACACACATGGCACACATACATGCACACGCACACACGCGCACACACACACACACACACACACACACACATACACACACACACTCATGCAGTGCCAGGAGCTGGGTGCCCAAGCAGAGTCTTACCCCATTCCATGACCTTTTTCAGCCTTGGCTTGTCCACCTGCAGGACTCTCGTCCACCATCTTGGGGGGAAATCCCAGGTGCCCCCGACACCCCCATCAGGGCTCAGAGCCTGATCCCTTCCTCTGTGCCCCCCCCTTGAGCGAGCCTCAGAGACCGCAGCAGACAGGTGTGAAATAAGCGAGGCTTCCTTTTTAATTCCCCTGCGCCCAGTCTCCCATGGCTGGTGCGCTGCCCGCTCGCCTCGGGCCCCTCAGCGGCTGCAGCGGCGCCGGGCTGCCCTGCGCGCCCCCTTGGCTGCCCGCTTCTGGCCCTGCTTGGGGCCTGCTTGCAACTTGGCCTGCCTGGGCTGGCGCTGCCCGGCCCGCTTGGCCGACTTGCGCGGGGGCCCCTGCCGTTTCTTGGCCGTGAGCTTGAAGTTGGAGGCGTACTTTTTGCCCACGGAGAAGGAGCCCGAAGAGCCTTTCCCGGTCACCTGCCTGAGCAGGCCTTTCTCCACCAGCCGCTTGAGCACCAGCTTGAAGCGCCAGGCGTTGCGGGTCATGTTGTAGCCCGTGACGCTCACGGCCTTCTTCAGGGAGGCCAGGGAGACGCGGTTGTGCACGCCCTTGTCCTCCAGGATTCTGAGGATCACCTTGGAGAGGACGGGCTTCCTGCAGGTCTTGGGGAGCCCAGGCTCACTCCTGCTGGTGCTTCCGGATGCCCCGGCCTGCCGGCCTGCGCTGGCCGTGGTGGTGGCGGCCGGGGGCCCTGAGGGAGACGGCAGCGCAGTGTCCTTCTGCATCTCTTCCTGGGCTGGCTCGAGGGAGCTGGGCGTGAGGACCTCCAGGGTGGCGGCTGGACAGCACCGCTGGCCGGCTCCTTGGTGGGTGAGGCGTGTCCTGCTACCTGCTCCCCGCAGAGGCCCCCTCGCAGGGCTGTGGGGCGCGTGGCCCCTGCCTTCCCCCGGGTGGCCAGAAGGAGGACCAAGGATGATCACCCACGGCTGGTCCCAACAGACGTATGCCAGGAACGCGGGGGAAGGTGAACTTATCTCTGTAGTGACCTCAGGGTCACATTGTGAGGTTGCCAGAACACTGCGGGGGTCACAGTGGCCCCATTGTTGCCTCCTGGCAGGGGCAGGAGGCCAGAGGGCACCCAGGACCCTGGGAGGTTGTGCCTCTGGGTTCGGCGGGGGTGGGGGGAGATGGCATGGGAATGCACATAGGCGGCGGCTGGTTTGTGGGTGCCGAGAGACCCCACGGCAGGGCAAATATCTGAACCCCACCCTTTCTGTGCACGTGTTAGAGAATAGCCACCGTTTTAGAATCAGAACCATGCCCCCCAGTGACAGCCTTCAGGACCCTGCACGGACAGCAGAGATCGTGCCCGGCTGCTGGGGTGACTCACGTCTCACATGGGCTTTGTTCCTTGGTCAACTTCCTTCCTTCTTCTTCTTTTCCTTCGTATCAGTGAAGTCCATCTCTTTATTGAGGGTGGATGTAGATTCTAAGGAGGACGTGAGGATTCTCTAGTGAGAAGGAGGCCCACAGAGCTGTGTCGTGGGCCTGCCCCTCCCCTGGCCGCCTTTCAGCTTTCATTCCTGGCGTCTCCATATTCCACACGTTGGTGCCTTCGCTTTATGCCATGCCCTTCCTCGCCCCGCCCCCCCACATTGATGCGAGTTTGACCTGTGGCCCCCTGGGAGTATTCTGGAATATTTGGGGCCTCTGGTTGAGAAACACTGGCACAGAGCAGAGGAAGAGAAGTCAAACGGGAGTGCAGGGGGCTCCAGCTTTCACTTTCTAGCCAAAGCAAGTGAAAAGACATTTGCTCATTTTCACATTTTTACTTTCTTTTTTTTTTCCGGGGGGACACACCAGCTGTGCTCAGGGCTTATCCTTATCACTGCACTCGGACCACTCCTTGGGCTTAGGGGCCGCCTGTGGTACTGGGCATCAAACCTGGGTCGGTGTGTGCAAGGCAAGTGCCCTGCCTGCTCTTACCCCACCTCCGCCCCCGTACTTTAGTGTGTTTCTTTGACAAAGACTTTCCCCCTTGATGTGATTTTTGGGATCAGTGATGATGTCCACTTTACAAGGAGGACACTATTCCTCAGATATTGCGCCGCTGTCAGAAGTGACCGATGACCCTCATGCCTCGGTGAGTTTTTTCCCTGGCCGGAGCTGTCCCCACACCCAGCTCTCCTGGGTCCTTTTGGAGACTCCGATGGGGTTTGGGGCTGCCCTTGGTGATGCTCAGGGGTTACTCCTGGCTCTGTGCTCAGTGATCACTTCTGGCAGTGCTCAGGGGACCTAATGGGATGCTGGAGATTAAATGCACAAAGCTAGCGCCTTGTCCTCTGTGCTACCACTCTGGCTCAAGCCTCCTCCAATTTTGAATCAATAACCAGTTTACCCCGTGTGACACAGCCCCGTGGGTTTGGATTTTGTGCTGATTTCTTTCTACAAGAGTCAATTTTTCCCTTGTTTGATGTCTACCAGTTTTTCAGTGCGTTCAGTATTTTTCAAATGCTGTGACATTCTGCCACTCGCTTTCACTGGTATCCAATTTTAGGGGTGGGAATTGGGCCGTTCCCTGCAGTGCTCTGGGGCCATTTGGGGCTCAGGAGCGACCCCTGCCAGTGTTCAGGGAACCATGGATGGTGCCAGGGATTTGATGTGGGGTTGGTGGGATGCAAGTAACCCCTGTCCTCTTCCCCCAGTTTATTTTTATTTTTTTGCTTTTTGGGTCACACCCGGCGATGCTCAGGGGTTACTCCTGGCTCTGCACTCAGGAATCACTCCTCACGGTGCTCAGGGGACCACATGGGATGCTAAGGATTGAACCCGGGTTGGCCGTGTGCAAGGCCAACGCCCTACTTGGTATACTGTCGCTCTGGCCCCGGCCCCCAGTTCTGACCAGAAAGTGCCCCCCTGGTGGAAGAGGCAGGGCTGGAGGGGTTGTATCGGTGGCGGGGCGTGTGAAAATGAGGCCACGGGCCACGTGTGCACGTGTGTGCGCACAAATGTGCACGAAGGGACACACGTGTGTGCGCGTGTGCGTGTGGGTTTAGCAGCCCTGCCCTTCCCTCCCTCCGAGTGCTGATGTGGACGACGGCGGGGCCAGGCACCGCAGGTCTGGCCGCGGCTGCTGCTCTGGAAAAACAGCCGCAGCACATTTCCCCACCTGTGAGCGCTGCCAGAGTAATGAGACCCAGATGTGGGGCCAGGGGCAGGGAGGGGCGCTCACTGCTGCCTCCGTCCGTCTGGCTGCAGCCCCCCTCCCCACGGGGAGTAACTTCCCCGCCTTCCTGCCAGCCACAGCCTCCTGCTGGCCTGCCCACTCTCTCCCTCCTAGCTGTCCCTGCCCCACACTGCATGCGGATAGCCCTGCCTGCAGATTCCAGAGGAAGGAAGGGCTTATCCCGGCCCCCTCCAGCCTGGCAGGGGGACCCCACCTCCTCCAGCTGGCTAGGCACGATGGGTGGGTGTGTGTGTGGGGGGGGTGTCTCTCCCAGAGCTGAAACCAGGGCCTGACACAGGCCGGTTAAGTACCTTCTCGCTGGCCCTCAGCAGCCCTGCCCCCACTGGTCATTGTGATGGAAAGGCCACCTGGCCCTCCGCTGGTCTGGAGAGATGTCTCCAGGCAGGGCCTGTGAAGGTGGGTGGATTTGTACGGGGGCTTGGTATGTTGACCAGTGGGCCTGGTGTAGTAATCAGAGCATCCTGATGATGATCGCGGCGTCTGAGGGTCCCACCCTCTCGGTAGAGGTGGAGCTGCAGAACGTGCTAAGTGCTGTTCCCGGCTGACCGCATTTGATTCCTACCAGCGAAGGAGACTTGGGGACCTCAGTCCCTTGCAGCCAGGAAGCAAGGGGAGGCGCCCCCAGACCCAGAGCAAAGCCTCAGCAGCTGCCAGTGTTACTCCACAGCTGACCCTGGCCCGGGAAAGCCAGCCTGGGGGGGATGAGCCACGGAAGTAAGGAGGGGCAGAGGAAGAGGGGCCAGGGCCATCTCCAGGGACCCCACACACGAGAGACCCAGGCTGGAGCTGGTTCATGCTGGGGGCCCGAGGAGCCAACAGACCGTGGGAGGGAGGGGGTCAGGGCTGGAGGCTAAAGGATGAGCGGCCTGCAGGACCCAGGGGCCTCTCCCCGGGGGGCGGGGAGGGGGGCTCCGTGGGGAGAGACAGTGCTGGGAGGGAGATGAGAGCTGGAGGGGCAAGAACTGAATTGAGGGCACAGCGGGAAGGGCGTTTTTGCCTTGCACGCCGCTGACCTGGGTTCGATCCCCTGCATCCCGTATGGTCCCCCCGAGCACTGCTAGGAGTGATTTCTGAGTGCAGAGCTAGGTAACCCCTGAGCATCATCAGGTGTGACCCAAAATGCCCTCATCTCCAAATAACGCCCCTCCCCCCATAAAAAAAAAACCCAAACCCTCCACAAATCTACAGCTGAGCTAAGGCTGGCCTCAGAAAGAAGCCGGCGGCTCTCCTCACACCAGCTGGGCTTGGGTGCACCGGGCCACCTCTCTGCTCAGATTCGGCTGCTATTATTATCGTTCAAAGAGCAAAGCACAGGGCTCGGAGGGGGCCGCCTGCCTCTCGGGCTCTGAAGCGCTTCCTGTGTGCCCCCACCTCCCCTGACCCAACCAGAGAGGAAGAGGCCACCCTCGGGGCGAGGCGGGAGCCGGGCTGGGCGGGGAGGGAGGGGGGCTGGCGTGTGCCCACCCTGTGCCTCTAGCCTCCAGATGTTCCACCACTGCACCATCCGCGGGAACACGGAGGAGCTGCGGCAGATGGCGGCCAGCCGCGAGGTGCCCCGGCCGCTGTCCACGCTGCCCATGTTCAACGTGCGGACGGGCGAGCGGCACCCGCCCCGTGTGGACCTCGCCCAGGTGCCCCTCATCCTGGACCAGCACTGAGGTGGGCCCGCCTGGGGCCTGGGTGTCAGCGGGGGCAGGGGCTGGGGGCCGGGGCACGCACTGCTCTGCTCCTTGGGGCTCTGCTCAGGCTGGACCCCCCCCCAAGTCCATGTCTTGCACCCTCGGCTGGAGGCTCAGGGTGGGAAAGCCCCGAACTCAGGGCCTGGACCTCACCCCGTTTCCTTCTGCTCGAGCAGCTTCCTGCCCCGGCCTCAGCCTCGGGCTCTCTCCGCGCACGAGGCCGCTGCTGCCAAGGCCACGTTCTCCCTCGTCCTCCAGACCTGACCCGCTGGATCCCAGGCGTGCAAGAAGACAGAGAGGGGGGCGCGGGGGGGCTCGGGGTCGAGAGCCTCAGAATAAAGCCCTGCAGCTCTGCTCGGCTCCTGCGCTGGTGTGCGTCCCCCACCCCTGCCCGTGCCCTCCTCCCCCTGCCTGTCTCCCGAGCAGGCCGGGAGGCCCGGAGAGGGGCGACTCGCCGAGCCCCTGGGCAGAGGCCTTCGTGAGCCTGGCAGGGCCGCTACCCGCCTTCTGGGCCACGGGGCACGTCCTGGAGGCAGAACAGGGGCGTCCCGTTGTCCGCCTGCGGGGAGAGGGCCCGCCTAGGGTGGCCCTCGCGCTGGCCCCCGCCTGGGGAGGAGGACACGGCGCCACCCGGAACCCTTGCCCGGAGGAGCGTCCCAGCAGTGGGGGTGGCCCCTGCCGGAACCCAGGGGTGCGGCAGCTGGAGCAGGCCGTCTGCCCATACTCTGCTCTCCGCCCTGCTCCCTTGCCTCTCACCCTGCACGTCCCCCACCCGCAAATAAGCCCCGCGTCAGGGCTCCCCACGGGCTGCTCCCGTGTCAGGCTTTTGGCTCTGCCTGGGATCCTGCGGGCCCCTCCAGCTGCCGTCTCCGGGAGCACTGGAGCCTGGCGACATCCTGGATAGAAGAGTGGAGGGAGGGCCTGACTGCGGAGGACCCTGCGCTCGGTCAGGCATGCACATGCACATGTGCGGTGCAAGCACAGCACATGACACACAGCACACACGGAGATATACACAGCACAACATAGTACACGCATGCACACTCAGCACACACAACATATGCAGCACACACAGCACACATAGCACATGCACGCACAAATGTACAATACACACACATATAGCATACATGCACACACAACACACATGTACACACAGCACACACGGTACACACGGCACACACAGAACACACACAGTACATGCACACACATAGCACACATGCACACAGTACACACAGCGCACACACACAGCACATGCACACACAAAAGTACAATGCACACATACAACACACATGCACACATGCACACACAGCACACACACAGCACACACACAGAGCACCCTCTGCCCCCTGAGGGAAGGGATTATTCCACTGCAGCCACATTCTCCTCTCAGCTGAGGACTAAGAGCCAAGGTGTTTGCCCAGGACACACTGGATGCACCTCACCCTGCCGTACCCCCAGATTCAGCCTCGCCTGCTGCACCCCAGAGGCAGCCTCACCTGCTGTACCCCAGAGGCAACCTCACCTGCTGCACCCCCAGATTCAGCCTCACCTGCCATACGTACCCCCAGAGGCAGCCTCGCCTGCTGCACCCCAGATTCAGCCTCACCTGCTATACCCCAGAGGCAGCCTCACCTGCTGCACCCCCAGATTCAGCCTCACCTGCTGTACCCCCAGAGGCAGCCTCACCTGCTACACCCCCAGATTCAGCCTCACCTGCTGTACCCCCAGAGGCAGCCTCGCCTGCTGCACCCCCAGATTCAGCCTCACCCGCTGCACCTCCAGAGGCAGCCTCACCTGCTGTACCCCCAGATTCAGCCTCACCTGCTGTACCCCCAGAGGCAGCCTCGCCTGCTGTACCCCAGAGGCAGCCTCGCCTACTGCACCCCCAGAGGCAGCCTCGCCTGCTGCACCCCTGGCTCCCTCCGCAGCAAAGTTCACCGGAACCCCAGATGTGGCCGACTCCAGACAAGTCCTGCACTTCCTGATGGCCAAAGGGGTCCTTGCCAGACTTGAGACTCGGCGCCACTGGCCTTGGCCTCAGTGCCCCGTCCTGTGCACAGTGGAGGAGGTGCTCGGGGTCATCCCAGCAGTTCTTAGGGGAACTCGTGCAGCCAGGGATGGAGCCCTGGAACTCCTTTATGCAGGCCATGCACTTCCACCCATTTCCCGCCTCTTTCCAACTGGTGTGTATGGGGGGGGGGTTCAGCCACACCCAGTAGTGCTGGGGTCACTCCAGGGTGCTCAGGAGACCACACTGTCAGGAATAACAATGGGCTTGAGGGCCGAAGAGATCGTACAGCAGGTAGGACACCCGCTGTGCACGTGGCTGACCCGGGTTCAATCCTGAGCGCAGAGCCAGGAGTAAGTCCTGAGCACTGCCAAAATGTGACCTTAGGACCAAATACATACATAAACAAACTGGGATTAATCATGTGAGGAAAGTGCCTTCATCCCTGTACTTTCTCTCCAGCCCCAATTTTTTACCTGGAGCTAGAAAACAGAAATGGTAATTGTAGGTCACTGTATTTTTTTTTGAAATGGATGTTATTTTTTTATTTTTATTTATTTATTATTAGTGAATCATCATGGGGTAAAGTTATAGACTTACAAATTTTCATGCTTGCGTTTTAGTCATACAATGATCGAGTACCCATCTCTCCACCAGTGCCCATTTTCCACCACCAATGGTCCCAGCATCCCTCCCTCCACCCCCACTCTGTCCCCTTCACCCCACCCCACCCCGCCTCTGTGGCAGGGCCTTCCATTTTGCTCTCTCTCTTTTTGGGTGTTGTGGTTTGCTACAGTGGCCATCATGCTCGGTCTATAGTTTATTTTCAGCCCATATCTACCATCTAGGTCACTGTATTTTTACTGGACAGTTCTCTCTCTCTCTCTCTCTCTCTCTCTCTCTCTCTCTCTCTCTCTCTCTCTCTCTCTCTCGGACTTTTGGGCCGTGTGCAGCTGTCCTGAGGTGGCCACTCGGGCTCTGTGCAGGGGCGGGGGAGGTCGCTGCTGGGCTTCCTGCGTGCAGGGCTTGCGCTGCCCCGGGGCCCTCTCATGCTTGTAAAAGAGCATGTATAATTTTGCTTCATCAGATAAGGATAGCTTCTGCCAAGGAACGCTTGAACGTCCCAGTTCCGCTAGACTCATGTGTCCTGGTGGGGGTTTCCTCGGTTGGCCGGTTTCTGTGTTGGTTTGGGTCCCACCCGGAGGTGCTCAGAGACTAATGTGGGCCTGTGCTCGGTCCCGCCGGTTCTGCGGCTCTTTATCTCGACCCAGATCAGGCCGAGCAGCCTCAGCCCCGCTGCTCCCTGCTCCGACACCTGCTTGCCGCTGGCCGCGGGGCACACAGGATGCTGGGCGGCCTTGAGAGCGGGGACCTGACCCCGCACAGAAGTTATTCACGGCTCTGCGGCCCCGTGGCTCTAGAATGTGCTTTGGTCCCACCCATCCCGTCTCCCTCCCAGCACCTCATGCAGAGAACACAGCCTCTCCAGCACCCCAGGGCACCCAGCTCAGCTTCCCCCTCACCCTCTGTCCGAGACAAATCTCCCAGCAGGCCATGCGCCTCAGGCCCAGGGACCCTCCGGGTGGGGGCCACCTTCTTCCAGAGCCCGCCTCCTGGTTTCACCCAACCTGCCTGGTCCCCCCGGGGGTACTTGGTGGGGGGCCAGACTCAGCCCCTCTGAGTGAACCCCCTGCTCAGACTCCTAATTCCCTGCCCTGTGTCCCATCTTGCTCATTCACAGAGACCCTCCTGTGTGCCCTGTGTCCCATCTTGCTCATTCACAGAGACCCTCCTGTGCCCCCTCCCCGCCCACGCACACACACCCTCCCGAGGCTGGTGCAGTGTACCCGCCAGCACGGCCTGCTGCTGCCTGTGCATGTCTATGTGTCTGTGTGAGTCTGTGTGCACGTGTGTGTCTGTGTGTGTCTGTGTGTGTCTGTGTGTGTCTGTGTGAGTCTGTGTGAGTCTGCGTGCACGTGTGTGTCTGTGTGTGTGTCTGTGTGAGTCTGCATGCACATGTGTGTCTGTGTGTGTCTGTGTGAGTCTGCGCACACATGTGTGTCTGTGTGTGTGTCTGAGTCTGCGCGCACATGTGTGTCTGTGTGTGTGTCTGTGTGAGTCTGTGTGCATGTGTGTGTCTGTGTGCGCACCTTTATGTGGGTCCGTGTGCATCTGTGTATCTGTGTTTGCGTCTCTATGTGAGTCTGTGTGTCTGCGTGTGCATGTCTGTCTATGTGACTCTATGTGCATATGTGTATCTATGTGTGTGTCTCTGAGTCTGTGTGTCTGTGTGGGCATCTCTGTGTGAGTCTGTGTGCGTGCATCTGTCTGTGTCTCTGTGTGAGTCTGCATGCATGTGTGTGTCTGTGTGCACTCCTCTACGTGAGTCTATGTGCAAATGCGGGTATCTATGTGTGCATCTCTATGTGAGTCTGTGTGTCTGTGTGCATCTCTGTGTGAGTCTGTGTGCATGCGTCTGTCTGTGTGAGTCTGTGCATGTGTGTGTCTGTGTGTGCGTCTGTGTGAATCTTCATGTGTGTCTGTGTGTCTGTGGTGTGTGTGTGTGTGTGTGTGTGTGTGTGTGTGTGAGCTGCTGCTCTCTCCGGGGCAGATGTGGGGGGCCTGCTTCCCTCATAGGTGGGTGGCCGTGCCAGCCAGCATCCTCCCTCAGGCACATGCCCACCATGCCCACCTGCAGGCCCCTTCGGCTTGGAAGCAGCCTTGGCCTCTCGCTCCCCTCGTCCCCCCCCCACCCTTTGCTCGGGGCTCCCCAAACCTGCTTCACTTGCTAAGCCCTGGAGGAGCTGAAAAGCCGGGGTGGGGGCGGGTCTGCCCAGACGGGCTTCCCCCAGGACAGAGACCCTCCAGCCAAGTCTCCTCTCTGCAGTTTTCCCTCCGGACTCACGGAGCATTCGGGCTGGGCGAGTGGCGCTTCTGCAGCAGCCCTGGGGAAGGGGCCGTGTGCCCCGCACAGGGAGGGCGTGTGTGGAGCGCGAGGGGCCGCGTGCAGAGCCTGGCCGGCAGCGCCCTTAGGGCCTGGCCTCAGGGCTGTGGCAGAGGGAGAGGGAAGGGGGGCCTGGTGCGGAATGCGGCCCGCCCCTCCGCCCGCCTCCTCGCCGGTCCCCCCACACTGAGGCCCCATCCTACCCCACCCTACACACGTGTTCCCAGGTACCCACATGCGCACACTCACTCGTGCAGCAGACGTGGCTTTGTGCATGTGGGCCGAGGGGCTGGGCCCGGACCCCCAGTCTTGCTGCCCAGGAGGGTCCTGGCCCGTGGCACTGTCTGTAGTTGTGAGAGGAGACGAGAGAAGCACATGAAAGCCACACGCAGCCGCTGGGCGCTCGGGTGGGAAGATCCCGACCCGCAGAGCCCCCCCAGAGCCTGCAGCCACGTGAGCCCGCCGAGGGCCCACACCCCACTCCCCAGAACTGCCCCCTCTACCTCTCCCTCTCTCTCCTCTCTTTCCCTCTCTCTCTTCTCTCTCTCCCTCTCTCCTCTCTCTCTCCCTCTCTCCTCTCTTCTCTCTTCCTCTCTCTCCTCTCTCTTCCTCTCTCCCTCTCCCTCTCTCTCTCCTCTCTCTCTCCCTCTCTCCTCTCTTCCTCTCTCTCTTCCTCTCTCTCCCTCTCTCTCTCCTCTCTCTCCTCTGTCCTCTCTCTTCCTCTCTCCCTCTCTCTCTCCTCTCTCTTCCTCTCTCTTCCTCTCTCTCCTCTCTCTCCTCTCTTCCTCTCTCTCTCCTCTCTCTACTCTCTCTTCCTCTCTTGCTCTCTCCCTCTCTCTCCTCTCTCTCTCCTCTCTCTTCCTCTCTCGCTCTCTCCCTCTCCTCCTTTTCCTCCTCCTCTTCCTCCTCCTCCTCCTCTGCGTGTCACCCAGGGTCTGGTGGACTGTCCCCACCCTGCTGTGTGGCGCCCAGCCCCAGGCCTGTGAGCCTGGCCAGCATGGACAGAGGAAGTGGGCAGCGTCTGGTTTGGACGTGGCAGGAATCTCTTGGGGGGAGAGCCCGGGGGGAAGCTAGGATCCATTTTTGAGCCTCAAGTTCTCTCAGAACTCAGCCTGGATTGAGGGAGAATGAGGGGCTGGGGGATGCTCGGCCCGGAGGGTGGGTGAGGGAGACCCTCCAGGTGAGGCCCGAGGCCCGAAGGCAGGCCTGGAGGTGGGCGTGGGGCATATCTGTGCGAACTGGGGCGAAACAGCTAGAGTATGGCCGGGGGCCGCCAGCGTGGGGATCTGCGTGGTCCCAGGAGACCGGGGATGCAGGAGGCTGAGTTACCTGGGGCCTTACCCATCCATGGGACTCAGCACCCAGGAAAGCTGGGTGTGTGTCCGCCTGCCCTCACACACTGCCCGTGGGGTGGCGCTGGGCGAGGGGGGTCCCGTGCTGAGGGCAGGGCTCAGCGGCATGCCTGGCACCCCCCGTCAGGACTCGGGGGACTGCCTGGCCACTAATGCCCTGGGGTGCATGGGGACAGAATCCAGAGCCACCCTTTGTCCAGTCTCTGGGCGTCTGTCCACTTCAGCCTTCCGGCCCCCTGGGGGAAGGACCGTGTCCCCATGGACAACAGCCCGCTGCTGTCCCCTTCTCTGGCTCCTTCATGAGGGACCCCCCACTCCGCTCTCAGGCAGGCGGGGTTGGTGGAAGGAGGAAGAGGAAAGGGCTTTTCTGAGGGCGAAGGAGTGGGGGCTGCTCAGGCCAGCCGCAGAGGGGCCAGGGCTTGCTCCCTGGGGACACGGAGGGTGGAACGGCCGGAGCCCCTAGGGGACTCTCGCAACCTTCCTCCTGGAGGAGGCTGCCCCTGGTCTCCCCGGGGCGTCTCCGCTTGGGCGGCATCTGGCTCGTGCAAAGCTGCTCAGGGCGGTCGAGGCGGGAACAGAGACAAGGTCCCTCAAGTGTGCCTCAGGAGGCAGCTGGTGGAGGGCCCTGGGCGCCGCCTACCCCTGGCCGTGGTGCCCACAGCCCACGACAGGGAGGAGAGCGGGTGACATGGAGAATGAGATGGAAGGGAAGCCTGCGATCCGAGGGGAGGTGTGACTGGGGTGTGTGAGAGTGTGTGTGCCTGTGTGCATGTGTGAGTGTACTGTGTCTGTGTGTGCATGTGTGAGTGTACTGTGTGTCTCTGTATGCATGTGTGAGTGTACTGTGTGCCTATGTATGTGCATGTATGGATTCAGGGGTTATGCCAGGATGGTTGGAAGAGAGGAAAGAGAGGGCATGAAGGCCAGGAAAGGCAAGGGGATGGTGGGGAGGGGTGGGGGAACCTAGAGGATCCTAGGTGAGAAGAGGAGACCCCATCCCCCCACACACTCACCTCAGAGCTCATCCCTCCCCCCGGCAGCCCCTCAGCTTCAAGGACCGAAATGAGCAACCACTGCAGTTTGTTTGGGTCATTTCCACATGCTTTATTTCAGCAACCAAAATAATTAAAAACATCTCAAATTATTATACACAGACAAAATAGGTACAGAGTCACTTGCTTCCTCCCACCCCAAAAGGGAAAAACTGTTTTGTGCTTGGGAAGTTGTACTGGGAAACGAGAGAGAGAGAGAGAGAGAGAGAGAGAGAGAGGGGGGGGGGGGGGAGAGAGAGAGAGAGCACCCCTGTCTGTAAGAGAGAGGCGCTGAGGAAGAGAGGGGCTCAGAGGGAGAGGTGGGAGGGGGAGGGCAGGAAGTGAGGTCCCGTAGGGCCTGGACTGCCCCCATGTTAAATAGCACCGTCAGAAAATTCACATGAGTCCTCATCCACAAAGGGAAAAAAAAAAACAAAGAATAAAAAAAGACTTTGACAAAAAGGAACATTTGCTGGTCTGGGGGTGGGGGGTGTTGACATCCATAGCACCTGTGGTTGGCTCCCAGCCACCCCGTCACAGAGATGTAGCACCTTTGATAGAAGGGACGCCTCCCGCCAGCCCCGACGCCCACACAGTGGCCCGCGACACACGAGGACAAGAGCGAGGTAGTCTTTCAGCAACAGTGACATCGGGGCGCTGCCCCCCACCCTCCCCGCTGCGCCCCACATTTCCAACGCCGAGGTTTCCTGCGAACCCCCTGAGGGGCGGTGGGGGCCCAAGCGTGCCCCTCACAGACAAAGAGGGGCACATTTCGAGGATGCCAGCTGACTGCGTTGATAGTCCGAGAACCCCAGATGACCCCCAAAAAGTTTGGGGGTGCTGGGGAGTGGGCTGGGGCTGGGGGGCCTCAGATGTTTTGCATTGCCCTTGGTTGCTGGGCAGACAATGCAGTTTCCTGTGTCTTTGGGGGAGACTTGGTTTTGGGGAGCGGTGGGGGGAGGCCCCAGGGTGGGGTGGAGAAAGGAGCAGAAAGGGCAGCGTTGGGGTGTCTTAAGCCCAACGGGCAGAAAGGGGACTTACCCCCCACAAGGGTCTTCAAGCAAGTGGACCAAGCTTCCTTTTTTTAAAAAGTTATTTATTTATTCTTTTTTTTTTTTTTTGGAAGGTGGAATGCACTTTTTTGGCTTTTTGGTCATGTTCAGTTGGTCAAAGATAAAATCTAAGTTGGAGAGATGAATGCAAAGGGAAAAAAAAATTTTCCAAAGTCCATGTGAAATTGTCTCCCATTTTTTTTTGATATTTTGGGGGTTCCCGATTGGGTGGTCTGTCTGTTTCCAGGGGTGGGGGAACCGGGTGGGAGGGAGCCAGATTGGGACAGAGGGTTTACAGGAAGCAGACGGGGCTGATGTCGAAGCCGAATTCCTGGTCTGGGGCGCCAACGTCCAAGGGAGCCACGTCGATGATGGGCAGGCGGGAGGTCTTGGTGGTTTTGTACTCGATTATGGTCTTGCCCCAGGCTCCCGTGTGACTCTGGGGGGAGGGGAGACGGGGAGAGGGGTGTGACCCGGGGCTGGAGGCGCAGGCCGAGGGGAGGGCGTCCCCCCATCCGGCCGGGGACTCACCGTGCAGCCGTCGAAGGGGACGCTGTAGGTGAAGCGGCTGTTGCCCTCGGCCCGGATCTCGATCTCGTTGGAGCCCTGGAGGAGCAGGGCCTTCTTGAGGTTGCCGGTCTGCTGGTCCATGTAGGCGACGCTGTTCTTGCAGTGGTAGGTGAGGTTCTGGGAGGCCTCGGTGGACATCAGGCGCAGGAACGTCAGCTGGATAGCCACGTCGGCGGGGTCGGAGCCCTCGCCGCCATACTCGAACTGCGGGGTTGGGGGGTGCGGAGGGGAGAGAAGTAAGTGCCCGCCTGCTGCAGCCCTGGGTACCATCCCCTCCCTGGGCCCCCCTCTTCCTAAGCCCCCCAAAACAGAGCTCAGGCTTCATCTGCCCCAACCTCCTGGTCTCCGCGACGTGGACACCGCCCAGTGCCCGGAGCAGAGGTCCCGTCCACCCCCCGTGCCCGCCAACCCGGGGCTGGCCCAGCCCAGGCACCTGGAAGCCGTCGGTCATGCTCTCGCCGAACCACACGTGTCTCTTGTCCTTGGGGTTCTTGCTGATGTACCAGTTCTTCTGGGCCACGCTGGGCTGGGTGGGGTACACGCAGGTCTCGCCCGTTTCCATGTTGCAGAAGACCTTGATGGCGTCGAGGTTGCAGCCTTGGTTGGGGTCGATCCAGTATTCTCCTGCGGGGGGAGGTGGGGATGAGGGGCCGGGCAGTGAGGAGGAGTCGGGGAGGGGTGCGGGAGCCGGGCGGAGGGACACTCCCCCCGCCCTGCCTGCGTGGGACGGGCACTCACCGCTCTTCCAGTCCGAGTGGCACATCTTGAGGTCGCGGCAGGTGCGGGCGGGGTTCTTGCGGCTGCCTTCGGGGCTCCGGATGTTCTCGATCTGCTGGCTCAGGCTCTTGAGGGTGGTGTCCACCTCGAGGTCACGGTCGCGGACCACGTTGGCGTCGTCAGCCCGGTAGTAGCGGCCGCCGTCGTGGGCTTTCTCCTGAGGTGGCTGAGGCATGAAGCTGAAGTCGAAGCCGCCACTGGGAGGACCAGGAGGGCCGGGGGGGCCAGGGGGGCCGGGGGGACCCTGTGCAGAGGAGCGGGGAGAGGAGGGTTACCAGCTATCCGGCTGCACACAGGGCCGGCAGGCTGAGGACAGGCGGCGGGGAGGTGGGGGCCAGTACGTACAACAGGACCAGCATCACCAGTGCGGCCGCGGGGACCAGGGGGGCCGATGGGGCCGGGGAGACCGTTGAGTCCGTCTTTGCCAGCAGCACCAGCAGATCCAGGGGGGCCCTGCGGCAGGGAGAGCCATTTGGAGGAAGCCCACCAGGGACCCCAGACCACCCCCCAGAGTCCCCCAACCCTCGGGGAGCTGTTAGGGATCTTCTCCCCCTCCCCTGTCCCTTGTCCCCTGTCCCTGACCCGCAGAGGGATGCCACCCCCGTCCCGGGCTCAGACAGGCAGAGGCAGGAGCCGAAGGGCACTCACCCGGGGGCCAGCAGGACCAGAAGCTCCGGAGGGACCTTGTTCACCAGGAGAGCCCTGAGGACAGACATGGCAGCAGGTCAGGCCTAGAGTGGCCCAGGCCGGCTACCCGGCCTCAACATGGACCCCTGTGGACCCCCCCCTCTGGGAAGTGCCCACCCACCTGCAGGCCATAGTCCCCTCGAGGGAGAAGTGAGGAGGATGTCCCGGAGGGGAAACCGAGGCAGAGTGCTCCCCACCCTCCCCCTGCAGCCGGCGGGGGTGCGGTGTGTACTCACGGGAGGACCAGGTGGGCCCTGGAGCCCAGAGAAGCCGCGGTGGCCTTTCATGCCTCTGTCACCCTGCTCGCCAGTCTCACCCTTGTCACCACGAGGACCTTGGGGTCCCTGGGAGAGAAGCGAGGACACTCAGTGCCGAGGGGCCCGCATTCGGCGGGGCGGGGCAGCGTGGTGGGGCGAGGGAAGCGCGGGCACTTACAGCGGGGCCACGGGCACCAGCAGGACCGATGGGGCCGGCAGGACCAGCAGGACCCTGGGGGGGCGGAGAGAGAGTTAGACCCCGCAGACCCTGGCTGACGGCCCAGCTGAGGGCCAGACACCCCTTCCCACATCCGTCCTGGGGCCCCAGGTGAGCCTCCGGCGAGATGGATGAGCACCTGCGCCCAAGCCCTGTGGCCTGAGCACTGTCTGGAGAGGGGCCTCCAGGCCGGGCGGGGTCCCTATCCCCCACCCTCTGCACGCAGCCTGGGGGGTCCGAGTCCAGCTCTTACCGTCTCTCCACGATCTCCACTCTTGCCAGCAGGACCTACGGGGCCGGGGGCACCAGGAGCACCAGGGGCGCCAGGGGGTCCGGCGGGGCCTGTCTCACCACGGTCACCCTGTGGGGGGAGAGGGTGGGCTCAGCCCGGTGGGGGCCGTGGGGGAGGGGAGCAGCTGGCAGGGCCGGGGAGGGGGGCGCTCTCTCACCTTGGGGCCAGGAGACCCATCTCGTCCGGGGGAGCCTTCGGCACCAGGAGATCCCTGCAGAGAGAGGGGTCAGTGGGGAAGGGCTCGAGGCAAAGGCCAGCCGGGGGGTCCTGGCCGGGGGCTGTGGGGGCCTCACCTCACGTCCAGACTCGCCAGGAGGTCCAGCCAATCCAGGGGGGCCCATGGGACCAGGGGGGCCGCGTTCTCCGCTTGATCCGGAAGGACCTTGCTTGCCGGGTTCACCCTAAGGGAGGAGGAAGAGTGCACTGAAGGGGAGCCCACGTCCTCCACCACACCCTCTGCGCCCGGGACACGGCCTCCAGGGGGTCCTCCAAGTCGGGGGCACTCACAGAGGGGCCGGGAAGTCCAGGGAAGCCTCGTTCTCCTCGCTGGCCGGGCAGGCCCACCACACCACGCTGTCCAGCAATGCCCTGAGGCCCGGGGGTGCCGGGAGAGCCCTGCGGGGTACAGACAGGGGTGAGGCAACTGCGCCCCACTCCGGAGGCCCCCTCCCCAGCCGGGACTCGCACGTACAGCGGGACCGTCAGCACCGGGGGAGCCTTTCTCGCCAGCAGGGCCGGGGGGGCCTGGGGGGCCGACTTCACCGGGGCGCCCGGCGGGGCCGGTCTCACCACGGGGGCCTTTGCCTCCTTCCTTGCCAACAGGGCCAGGGGGGCCAGGGGGGCCGGCGTTTCCCTGGGTGGAGAGAAGGGGAGCGGTCAGAATCCAGTGGGCCCAAGAGTCTGACACCACCCCCACCCGCCCGGGTCCCCCACCTTGCACCAATACTCACAGAGGGGCCGGGGGGACCGACGCGGCCAGCAGCACCAGGGAAACCAGTAGCACCCTGAGAGACGGGCAGAAAGCGGGGGTCAGGAGCTGCACCCCACACCTGGCGCAGCCACACTGACTCCTGGAGCCGGGCCGGGGAGGGTCTGTGGATATACTCACAGGGGGACCAGCGCTGCCACGAGCACCTTTGGGTCCGGGAGCACCAACATTACCCTGCAGAAGAGCACAGAGGCGGGTCAGCGCTGCTCTGTCTCGGCCGGGCCCTTCCGGCCGCCAGCAGCTGGGCCGGGCTCGGGGGGACTCACAATGGGGCCGGGGGCTCCAGTGGGGCCAGCGGGGCCGGGAGGTCCAGCGTCGCCTTTAGCACCAGCATCTCCGGGTTCGCCTTTAGCACCAGGCTGGCCATCAGCACCCTGTGGGGGGACAGGCGGGAGGTCAGACAGACAGGGGGACAGAGGGACAGATGGGGGAGACCCCAGGGCAGGGAGACGCCCCCTCCACGGAGAGCAAAGTGGGGTTTGCTACTCACTGGGGGGCCAGCAAAGCCAGCAGGGCCGGGGGGACCAGGCTCTCCACGGTCTCCCTAGAGGGAAAAGAGGCAAATTGGAGAGGGACCCCACTCGGGGGGATTTGGTAGGGGGCAGGGGGTGGGGAAGGGGAAGGATGGAAAGGTAGGGTGGGGTGCAAAAGGAGAGTGGGGCCACGTCGGGGGACCATGTCAGGTTCTGTACTTACGGGGGCACCACGAGCTCCGGTGGGACCAGCAGGACCACTGGGTCCACTTTCACCCTGAGGAGGGGGATGAGAAGCTCAGGTCTGGGACCCCCAACTATCCTGACCAATGAGCCCACTCCCTTCTGGCCCCCACCTGAGTGGCTGAAGGGCCAGTGCCCGTCAGGGAAACTGTATGCTGGGGTGGGGGGGACACCTCACCTTGTCACCAGGGGCACCAGCAGGACCAGGGGGACCGATGGGGCCAGTCAGACCACGGACACCGTCTTTGCCGGGAGAACCGTCAGCACCTTTGGGGCCAGCATCACCCTAAAGACACAAGATTCTGAGACGTGCAGGGCAGCGGGTCCAGCTGGCCGGGGGGGGGGGGGACCGTCCCCAGCTCTGCCCTGTGCCCACCCATGCAGAGGACTCTCAGGGGGGACAGGTAACTGCCAGGAAGTCCCCAGCCCTCCTGTCTGTTGTTGCCATGGTGACTGGGCCCCGGTGCAGACGGAACAGAGGACTCAGCACAGAGGAGGCGCAGGGCAGGGACGAGTCCGAGAGGAGACACGGCTCGGGCGAGGGACTTACTCTGTCACCCTTGGGTCCGGGAAGGCCAGCTGCACCCCGTTCCCCAGGCATGCCCTGAAGGCCAGGGGCGCCCTGGCTGCCGGGGGCTCCAGGAGCTCCAGCGTCGCCCTAGGTGACAAGCAAGAGGACCCAGTGACCAGCAGGTCCAGGCTCCGCCCCCTCCCAGCCCCCCCATTGTCCGGCGGTTGTCAGGTCCCAACTGCGTGGCCCACAGCAGCGCCGCACCTTAGCACCATCGTTGCCGGGAGCACCGTTGGACCCACGGGGGCCAGCGGGGCCAGGGGGGCCTTGCACTCCGCGCTCTCCAGGAAAGCCACGCTCGCCCTGAAAGGGAAGCGCAGACCGAGTGATGGCTGCTCGGAGACCAGGCAGTGGCCAGGGGGGCCCCCGGGTTCGAGGGAGTGTGGATACTCACTCTAGCTCCAGAGGGGCCGGGGGCACCCAGGTCTCCAGGGGCACCCTGCAGGGGACAGGAGAGAGAGAGTGAAGCCCGAGTGACCCCCAGACACGCGAGCAAGCACTTCTGGGGGTTGCACCGGTGACCACCCCCCTCTCAGCACCAAGCTGGGGCGAGCTGACCCCACGTCCAAGACTCGCTCCCCAAACTTGGACTTGAGGGGACAAGAGTCCCAGCCACCCCTCGGCTCCTTCCAGAACCATCCAGCAGCTGCAGGTGCCCTGGGGCAGCCCCTGCCTGTTGGAGGGTCCTGCCGGGCTGGTGGTCTCTCAGCAGCTCAGGATGCCCCCCTGCCCCATGGCCCGGGGCTCCCCCTCTTACCTGTTCACCGGGTTTGCCTGCTTCACCTGGGGGACCAGCGGGGCCGGGGAGACCCTGGGGGTGGGAGGAGGGGGTTAGACACCAAGGGTGGGACCCCCAGTCCCCCCGAGTGCCCCTCGGCTGCCTGAGGCCGCACCTGGAATCCGGGGGAGCCGGCGGGGCCTTGTTCTCCTCGCTCACCAGCAGGGCCCTGGCAGGAGAGAAGGGCTCAGTGAGGGGAGGCCAGGACAGGGGTGCGGAGGGGTCGCCTCCCCTGCCCCGCGCCTCATGCCCCCTGCCCGGTGCCCCTGCCAGGACACTCACAGCAGGCCCGGGGGCGCCCTGAGCTCCAGCCTCTCCGTCTTTGCCAGCAGGACCCTGTGGAGGGAGAACAGGGAAAGCTGAGGGGGGCGGCCGCGGGGTCGGGGGGTGGCCAGGGCAGACACCCGGTGCCAGGAGAGGAGGGGGCAGGCAGGACCAGCAGAGGTGCTCACCACAGCGCCGGGGGGCCCGGGGACGCCTCGCTCTCCAGCTTTGCCAGGTTCTCCCTGTGGGGGAGGAGAGGTGGGTGAGGGATGAAGGGGGGGGTCCCCGCACCCGCCTGCTGACTCCGACGGGGCTTGGAAAGGGGTTTTCTGAATGAAAGCCTCTTCTTGCTCTGACTGGGAGATCCTGGGGCCCCTCCCTGAGACCCCCGCCCCAAGGCCCTCAGGACCCCCACTCTGCTTCTCCCGGGAGCCCTGCTGTGCGCAGTGCCCCAGCTGCAAAGGGCACTCACAGCCCCCTTGAGCCTCCAAGGCCCCTGAGACTATTTGAGGGGTGGCTGTCACGTCCAAAGGCCAACCCCTCCCCCGGCGTCGGGGGACTGGGAACCAACTGTCCTTATTTCCAGGGACAGAGCAAATGTGGTCCAGCCAGGAGAGGCCCTCAGCGTGGAGAGGGAGACTGTGGCCCAGAGAGGGGCTGCGAGGGGCCTGCGGTCACACAGCAGGTCTGCGCTGGGCCCATCCTGGTCGCGCTGAGTACTCACAGCAGCACCTTTAGGTCCAGGGAATCCCATCACACCAGCCTGACCACGGGCACCAGGGGGGCCAGGGGGGCCGGGCCGACCATCTTGTCCAGCGGGACCCTGAGGACAGAAGAAGGAAGGCACAGCCGTGAGAGGGGGAGGGCAGCGGGGGGCAGCAGGGGTGCGAGGGGGCCGGGCAGGGATACTTACAGGGGGGCCAGTTTTGCCATCAGGACCTGGGCTTCCTGGGCTTCCGGTCAGACCCTAGGGGGAGGCA
Organism: Sorex araneus; assembly: GCF_027595985.1. NCBI lineage: Eukaryota > Metazoa > Chordata > Mammalia > Eulipotyphla > Soricidae > Sorex > Sorex araneus. The sequence continues at coordinate 213,624,693 of NC_073304.1, read as the reverse complement.
GAGGCAGTGAGTGTGTGGGGGGGGTCCCTGCTGCAGGGGACACCTCCTGCCCAGAAGGGGTCACGCAGGGCAGGGCTCTCACCTTGGCACCGGGCAGACCCGCCTCTCCAGGGCGACCAGCTTCACCAGGAGACCCTTTGGGGCCAGCAGGGCCGGGGGAGCCACGTTCTCCAGCAGGACCCTGGATGTGGGGGAGGGGGGCAGGGAAACACGGCCAGTGAGTCTGGAGTTGGGGCGGCTTGGCCGGGGGCGCCCACGTGTTCCCCTTCCAGGGTGGAGGGGCGTTTCGAGGGGCAGTGATGAGGTGGGGAGACCCAGCGAAGGCCCAGTGCTCAGTGAGGCCCGCGATGCTCCCCCCTCAGCTGCCCAGCCCAGTGCCCCCCCCTGGGGCGCCAGCCACGTACCTTGGGGCCAGCAGCACCATCAGCACCAGGGAACCCGCGGCCGCCAGGTCCACCCTGCAGGAGGAGAGGGGGCCCGTGAGCTCAGACTCGGGGCGCCAGGCTGGCACTGAGGGTCAAGGAGGAGGGGGGGGCACATACACGCTCGCCAGGGGGTCCGGGAAGGCCAGTGGGTCCGGGTTCACCGCGGGCGCCTCGTTTTCCTTCTTCCCCAGCAGGACCAGGGGGGCCTTGAACACCGGCAGGGCCCTGGGGTGGGCAGAGAGGAGGGCTGGGGCTGGAGCGGGAGCCCCCGGGGGGCCGGCCCCCCAGCCCCCACCCCTGGAGGCATCCCCGCACTCACGGGCTCTCCCTTGGCACCGGTGTCGCCTTTGTTGCCAGGAGCACCAGGTTCGCCCTGCGTGGGGGGAGGAGACGATGAGCCCAGCGGCGGTGGGGCACTCAGGTTCCGCGGTCTTCCTGCTCCCCACGGCCACAGCGGGCGCGCAGGAGCGCACATGGGGGCGCGCTGTACTTACACTGTTACCCTTGGGACCAGGGGGGCCGCTGGGGCCCTGGGGTCCGGAGGGGCCTCGAGCGCCAGGGAAGCCAGGAGCACCAGCAATACCGGGAGCGCCCTGCAGGGGGCAGAAGAGGTGAGCCTTGGGCCCACGGGCGGGCGGCCTGGGGGAGGGCGGGTTAGGGGGGCCTCTGAAGCTCACAGGTTACTCACATTGGCGCCCTTGGCACCGGGTTGTCCGTCAGCACCAGGGTTTCCCTGTGGTACAGGGAGAAGGGGGGTGAGTGCCAGGCCAGGACCCGGAGTCGGGCGGGGCGCGGGGGCACGGAGCGGGGGCACTCACAGCAGGGCCTGCGGCACCAGCAGGGCCAGGGGGGCCGGGCTCTCCACGCACACCCTGGGGACCTTCAGAGCCGCGGGCTCCTTGGGGACCAGCTTCACCCTGGGGAAGAAGAAAGGACAATTCCAGAGCCCGCCGGGAAGCCAGCACCGGGGGGCAACGGTGCTGGGAAGAGGGGCTTTTCTCTCACATCTTGGGGTCCTGCTTTGGGGGCGCAGGTGAACACTCCCCCTTGGCCTGCGGGACTGTGCTCGAGGAAGATGGGGTCTCACCTTAGCACCCACAGCACCAGGGAATCCAGGGGGTCCGGCGGGGCCAGTGGGACCCTGGGAAGGAAAGAGAAACATTGGCAAGAGGGGGAAGGTTGTGGGGCCAGGTGTCAGATCCCCCAGCCCAGGCCCACACTCACCGGGGGTCCAGCAGCACCAGTAGCACCATCATTTCCACGAGCACCCTGCAGAGAGAGGGGGTCACGTCCACGGTGCACTGCCCTGTGGCTCCCGGGGCACCTCTAGCAAAGCCCAGGGCTCCCCCAAGGGGCCAGGGGTACTTACAGCAGGTCCGGGGGCTCCAGGACGACCTCTCTCACCAGGCAGACCGCGGGGACCCTGGCAACAGGAAGCCACGTGAGGGGGGGGGACACAGCCCTTGGCCGCCTCAAGTCTCTGCTGGCCCCCTCCCCTGCTCCCCCCCCCCGCTCCCCGAGAAGAGGGGCACTCACCATCTGACCAGGGGCTCCGTTTTCACCAGGGCTTCCGGGCTCACCCTAGACAGAGAGCAGAGTGAGGGGTTCCTGCAGGGACGAGGGCGGGGGGGGTGCATGGGGTACAGGAGCCCCTGAACTCCCTCTGCCTCTTACCTTGGGGCCAGCAGGGCCGGAGTCTCCTTTGGCACCATCCAGACCGCTGAACCCCTAAGAAGGCAGGAGAACCCGGGTGAGGTCCTGTGACTGCGAGGGGCGCACTGGCACCCACCCAGACCCCAGAGGAGCCTTGAGGGGGGCACTGCAGATATCCCTCTGTCTTTGGGCTAAACCAAAGCCCTCTCAGCCCCGCCACCACCACTCCCGGTCCCTGGGGGACTGTGGGAGCTGCTGTGCCTTGCACCCCTGCCAGACACCAGGGCCTCTTGGGAAAGGGGCTAGAAGAAAGAGGAGTGCGGAGGGCTGTGGCAGGGACCCGGGCACTCACTCTGTGTCCCTTCATTCCAGGGAGACCAGCAGTTCCGGGCAATCCCCGAGCACCCTGTGGGGAAGAGGAAGGAGGTCAAAGGCTGTCTGTCACAGATGCCCCCATGTGCTTGCAGGGGGGTGCCCCCGGAGAGGCAGGGGCGGCTCCCCTCACCTGAGGTCCAGGAGGGCCACGCTCACCGGGGCGACCAGGCTTCCCAGCTTCACCCTGAGGGAGAGAGAAGGCCACAGTGTGGGTGCCCAGGCAGGAAAGGGGGAGGCCCGTCTCCTCGGGCCGCAGAACCAGCGCCAGGGCCCGGGGGCTCGGCTGAACTCCACTTCATTTCCCTGCACAGGAGCCCTGGTTTGGTGAATCTGGAGTTTCTCCAAAAGAATGTGCTTATCCCCCCCCCGCCCCGCCCAGTATTTAAATCACTCCTACTGGGGAGATGGGGAAGCACCCCGGAAGGATGAAGTCACCCCACATCTTCCCCATGGCAGAGAGAACCTGTCCTCCTGCCTCTGGACGGCAGGGAGGCGGGTGCTAGGGGCCAGACAGGGACTGGGCCCAGGGGGGTGCAGGTGTGGGTCGATGGTTTGTCCCTATCGGGGCTACTTACATCATCTCCATTCTTGCCAGGGGGGCCAGCAGGACCACGGGGACCCATGGGACCCTAGAGGAGACAGGGAGAGATGTTGGGGTACTGAGCACAGGGAGCAGAGGAGGGACTGGAGGGCAGGACACCGAGGACCCCAGAGGGGCTCCTTCCACAGAGACTCAAGGCGGGTAGGGCTGTGGGGTTGAAGAGTAGAACTGGGGGGGGGGTCACTTACGGAGGCTCCAGGCTCGCCGGGCTCACCAGGGGGGCCTTGGAAACCTTGGGGGCCCTGGAGGACAGGAGAGAAAGGTGGGTTCAGAAAGGCAGGTCCACACCAGCTGTTCCCAGCTCGCCACGAGCTCTCTGAGCACCTGCCCTTCTTCCTCCCACCCCTGCACCCCCAGGCCAGAGCCCAGGGAGGTATGTGACATCACCCCGGATACTCACAGGTGCACCAGGGGGGCCAGGAAGACCTCGGGGACCAGAAGGACCCTGCAGGAAAGAAAGAGGAGACCGTGATGAACCCCTGAAAGAAAATTCCACAAGGATGCAGGCCTGCAGGACTCTGAGAGGGGGTCTGAAACACCCCGCCCCCCAGGCGCCCAGGGAAACCCCCTCCATGCCACCCCTGGCCCAGCCTGCCTGGGTCCCCTCCAGCTCCTCTCTGTCCCCTGTCCCTTCCCGGGGTGGCTCACCATGGGACCAGGCACGGAAATTCCTCCAGTGGATTTCTCATCATAGCCGTAAGACATCTGGGGAGCAAAGTTCTAGAAAGAGACAAGAGCCAGTGCTTGAGACGGTGCGGACCACGGGTTGAAAGTGAAGACATCTCTGATACGGGGGCAGGATGACAGGACGTGCCTCAGCAATGGAAGGCCAGGGCCACAGAGTGGCCCCAAGTGCACTGCCCAGGTATACCCAGGCCCACGGGCCCACCCAAATAGCCTGCAAAGCCCACCACTTCAAAACTGCTCTGAGATCTGAAAGCTAAGGGGGGGGGGGTGGAACCTAAGGGATGTTCCAGAAGAGAAAACTACAGATATCTGACCGTTAAGTGTTAGGATTGGAGCCCTGGGTGTGTGCGTGCAGGGTGGTGGTGGTGGGGGGGGCGCAGGTAGAGGGTGCTGCATGGAACAAGACTGCGTGAGTGAGTGGGCTGGCCTCACCCCAACAGTATTATCTCTGCCTTCAGTGTCCTACACCGTTGTGCTGAGGTCTTCCTGCTCTCAGCTCAGTCCTCTGGCCCTGAGGAAGCAGCCCCCACGTGGCACTGAAGCCAAGAGGGGATGTGCCAGCACCAATTTCTCAGATGGCTCAGGGGGGCAGACAGGTAAATATGGACACACAGAGACCGCCAAAGCAAAGCAACCCAAGGGCTGCGTGAGAGTTCTTTGACACTTCTCTGACAGCTTCCGATGATTTCAAAATAGGAAGTATGCGTTTGGGGTGGGGGTGGGGAGGGGGAAGGGAGGAGGGCGGGACTCTGGAGACCCTCCACGAGTGGTCCTGAAGCTCCACTTACTCCTCCGAGGCCGGGAGGTCCAGGGGGTCCAGGAGGGCCTGGGGGTCCAGGCAGTCCAGGCTGTCCGGGGATACCGTCTCGGCCGGGGTTGCCAATGGGTCCCTGAGCGGGGGAGGAGCGGTGAGCGCCAGAGCCACGCCCACCCAGGTACCCCGTAAGCCCCCTCGGCCCCGCCCCAGCGGGAGTGACCACCCTTACCCTGGGGCCGCGGGGGCCAGTGTCTCCTTTGGGTCCCTGGAGGGGAGAAACAAAGAAGGCGAGTTAGAAGGCAAATGGGCCTCCCCCAACCCGGCCCCTCCCCAGATGGGGGCGTGGGCGAAAGCTGGGGTGTGCGCAGAGGCTTACCTCGACTCCGGTGCTTTCTTGGTCCGTCGGTGACACTAGGGGGGATGAAGAGACGCAGGTGAGTGCGGGTCGCCGCAGGTGGCCCCGGTTTCGGGGCGCCCCCGGCCCGCCCACCGCCACGCCCGGCCCCACCCCGGCCCCGCGCTGCGCGTACCCTCGCCGTCGGGGCAGACGGGGCAGCACTCGCCAGGGGGCACTTGGGCGCCAGGACAGTTGTTGGTGTCATCGCACATCACATCATCGCACAGCACGTTGCCGTTGTCGCAGACACAGATCCGGCAGGGCTCGGGTTTCCACACGTCCCGGTCATGGTACCTGAGGCCGTTCTGTATGCAGGTGACTGGTGGGACTGGGGCGAGAGGAGGGGAGGGGGCTGTCAGGGGCGCCCGAGCCCCCTGCTCCGCCGCGGCCCCCCCTCCTCCTCCCGTGCCCCTCCTTCTTCCTGCGCCCCCCTTGGTCAGAGGGGCACATTAGAGTTTCCATTTCCCGCCTCTTTTCAAATTATTATTGTTGTTATTATTATTATTATTATTATTATTATTTTTCTCCCTCTCCCCAAATTCTTCAAGCTCATCTGCTCCTCATCAGCGCCAGTGACAGCGCCGAGGCGCCGGGCCAGGACGTCTGTAACTCTTTCCAGTTCCCAGGAATTTAAACAAAGCTTTCGAGCCGAGTCGCGTCCAACTCTAACCTCAGCCCATTGGCGCGGAGGCCAAGGGAAATAAAAGGCCATTGGGTGGGGGAGTGCGGAGGTGGGGAGGAGGGGAGAGAAGAGGCGGAGCCCGCCCAGGGGCGGGCCTCGGGGGGCTGGCCCGGTGGAAACTGGAGGGGTTTGGGGAGGGGGGAGAGGGAGGAGCGATGGGAAATCCAGACCCCCGCGTGGCCCCCCGGTCCCCGGGCAGGTGGGACGTGTGGGCGGGGCAGACTGGCCGGGGCTCCCGCTGGAATTGCACTCCCAAGGGTAGCGCACGTCTAAGAACCCCGGCTCCGGGACGACCCCCGCGTCGCAAAGCCGACCAGTGTCGCTGGGTCACTTCGTAAACCAAAGAGCCCAAAAAAGTCCTCAAATAGTAATAAAGTGGGTTAACCACGCCCACCGCGCCGGCGCCGGGCGGCCGCTAGGTGGCGCGCGACGCTAAGCAATGGGCTCGGGGCGGGGCTCAAGCCCCCGAGTGGAGACTTTTAAAGGACGGGGTGGGTTACTCCCGTTCCCAGTTTTATTTTCCAGGTTTAGAAGCGGGGGTCCACACCCGTTCCGAAGCCCCCCGGCTTCCTGCTCCAGCTCCTGCGCCGTGCGGCGCTGGGCTAGACAGGCGCTGTACTCCAGAGCCACCGGCAGAGGGCGCCAGGACCCCGCCCAGCCGAGTCCTCCCAAAGTTTCTTGGCCTCCACCCCGCCCACTCTCCGCGCCCCCTCCCCCCGCGGCCCTGCACCCCCGCGGCCCCAGGAACACTGTCTAGCCTGCAGAGCGGCAAACAATCTTTCTTTATGAATCATCCCACAGCCCTCCTGATTGCTTTTACATCCCGGGCTCCAAATTCTCCGCCCGGCGCCCCCAGCCCATCCTCGACGTACTTTCCACCCTCTCCGCTGGCACCCGGCGCCCAGACCCCCCACTTGGCTCGCGGTGCTCGGCAATGTGCGCTCAGGATTCCCTCCCGTGCCAGCTCGCGCCGCGTCCCATCCGCCCCTCCAATCCTGGTGCGTGCGCCTGTGTGTGTGTGTGTGTGTGTGCGTGTGTGTGTGTGAGTGTGTGTTCATCTACTTCCCTGAAATCCCCCCCACCCAGCGCGCACGCCCTTCCCTCCCGGGGCGCGCCGAGGACGAGCCCTCCCCGTCTCCCATCCGTCCCGCGGTCTCCGGAGCATCCCGAGTCTCGTTTAAGTGCGCAGACACCTGGGACCGAGCGCGGGGCGCGAGTAAGTAACCCAGGACTCCCCGGAGTTTGGGACTTACTGTCTTCTTCTTGGCCCTTCTCTTGGCCGTGCGTCGGGAGGGCGGTGGCCGCTAAGAGGAGCAGGAGCCGGAGGTCCACAAAGCTGAACATGTCTAGGCCCTAGACATGTAGACTCTTTGCGGCTGGGGTGGGGGTTAGCGTCCGCTCATGCGTGGCCTCTCTGCGTGCCTCCTGCTCTGACCCCGAGGAGAAGCTCCCGTCTGCTCCCACCACTGGTCCGGGCCCCTTTTATACCATCCCGATGGAGATCCGGGAGGAACCCTGCCCCTAGCAGAGGGGGAGCCGGCTGCCCGGGCCCCAGCCAATCAGAGAGGCCTGGCCCGGCCCCCAAATTGGGAGTTGGACGGAGTTGGGAGGAGGAGGGGAGGAGGAGGGAGTCCACCGCACATCTCCCCCCTTCCCAGGGCTGCCTCCCCAGCCCCCCAGCCCAGCCTGGGCCTAGGATGCAGCCCTGAGGGTGCAGCTGGGACCTTAACACAGTGTGGGCTGGAGAGTGGGCTCGGGACCCCTAAAAGGGGACCAGCCAGCATTGGGGAGCTAGGTGAGAAGTCTTGCAAAGGTGGGGAGGGCTGGGGTGACTGGGGAGGGGGGGATCCTCCGAGCCAGGCCACGTTCACTTCCTCCTGGCATCCTTGCCCAAGGGCTGAAAGGGGGTCCCAAGAGGCCAGCTGGGGACCTCCTACAGCAGGAGAGCCAGGGGCTCATTTCTGCGTGGCCGGGAGTGGAGCTGGACGGGAGCAACTTGGTTTCCTTGATAGACATCAAGACTCAGTGCTCAGGAGGGAGCTGCGGGGGGATTATTTTGCGGGTGTTGGCCTCCTGCCACGCTGAGACTGTAAGGCAAGCTCAGAGGAGGGTACCCCCATCATCCATGGCTGGTTTGTGGGGAGGCCTCTGCCCCGCATCCCACCGCAGGGGAATTTTGTGGAGGAGGGCTATGGGTGCTGCTCATTTGAAGAAGGGTCCTGGGCTGGGGTCTGCCATGGCCAGGGCCTAGTGGGGGGCCTCGCCTGCCAGCACCCTCTAACCCAGGGATCTCAGGTCCCGAGCCAGAGAGGCCCTCCTGCAGGCTGCACCAAGCCCCTTGCTTGTGGTACCCAGGCTGAAGGGGGGGGGGTTCGAGAAGGTGGGTGTCTGGGGTTTTGCCTCTGGAGGGTTGGGGGGAAGTTGGAGGGCAGGATGGGTGACCTGCCTCAGAAGCTAGGAGGGAGTCATTTCTAGTCTGAAAGGGGCTGGGACCCTAAGGGCCACAGATAATTCAGGGGTGATGCTTCTCACAGTCAGTGTCCTCTCGACAGTGCTGCCCCCCAACCCCAACCTCTTCAGGCCCCGGTCCTGCCACATCAGGGGTCCCACAGCGGCAGTGGGGGTCCCTCTGCAGGGCTCTGTCCACGCGGACGCCTCCTGCGTGGCTCCCCAGCCCCCAGCACGCCAGAGCTGCAGACGTGGAAGCGGGGAGTCCCGCCTCCCCCAAACCATCCAAGATTCCACTGCCTCCCCCCAGCCCGCCCCTCTCCACGCCCTCCCCCAGCTGGTTTTGTGTAGGGAAGGGGAGCAGAGGGGGGAACCGACCAGGGGAGCCGAAGAGGGGAGCCACGTTGGCCGTTGGCCGTGGGCAGCCAGGATGCGCGGGGCGGGTGGGGCAGCGGAGGGAGCCGGCAGGGGCTATAATTAAAGTGAAAATATAGAGTTTCCAGAGAGGCAGGGCTGGAGACAGCGATGGAGGGCCGGCCCTTCATCAATTATCCCCCCATGTGGCAGCAGCCCGCGGCCCAGGACCTGCCCCGCCTCGTGCCAGCGACTATGGGGCAGGACCAGGACCTGGCCTGAGGTGCTGATACGGCAGTTCCCGCCCCACGTCCCCCCCCATCCCTGTGGGCTGGGGACAAGGGGGCCCCCTTCTCACTGGGGGCCAAAGGGTCTGTCTCTTGGACCATTGTCTGGGGAGCGCCGGGGGTGCAGTCCTGCAGGGCTGGAGTGAGGGCAGGATGGTATGCCCACTGCCGGCTGGCGGGGTCCTGCCCCCAGTCCCTGCCCAGGTGCGTCTGTCTCACCCCCCCTGGAAGAAAAGGTTCCTCTTCAGAAACAGGACTTGGGCCTTGCGACCTCTAGGGGTGGGCTTCTGGAGGGGCTGGGGGACCCCTGGGCCGGGGGTGGTTTCGTACGTGGGCGGGAGGGGGGGGCCCAGCTGCCATCCCAGTGTCCAGGTTCGGGCCTGTGTCCCAGCCTCTGCTCCACGTGGCATGGCCTGAGGCCCGGCCGCGGCCACTTCTCCACTTGAAACACTTGGCAGGCGCCCAGCCCCAAGATGTGTCTTTAATTTCTGCAGCATGACAGTGAGAGGAAGAATGTGCTTTGGGGTCTCCTCCCAGGCTGGTGGGGCCTCCTGGGCCAGGACCAGGGCTCAGCCTCGGGGAGGGGGGAGGAGGGAGAGGGGAGGAGACGCCACCTCATCCTTAGGAAACTCTGAAGTGCTGGCTTCTCATGGAATGTAAGATTTTTTTTTTTGTCTGGCTCTTGGAAATGGGGGCGGGGGGGGCAAGCAAAAGCCAAACTCTCCTCCCCCCCACCCCCAAGAAATGGTAAAGTCATCAGCAGTGAGGGGAAAAAAAATTCCTCAAGAAGAAAAACAGAGAGGAAAGTGCTGAGCTCTGAATTTCTCCCTCTCCAAATTTCCCCAAGTGCCCTCCTTCCGCGAGGTGGGGGGCAGGCCGTGCTCCCCACCCCCCTCCCTGTGCAGCCCCTCTGCTTGTGGGGGTCTGGATGCTGGTGGTGGTGGTGGTGGTGGTGAGGGACCAGGTAGAGGCAGCAGCCCAGGTGCGGGTGCACCTGGTTGGCGGGTGGAGCGGAGCCCCCCAGAGAAGACCCCTCAGACCCTGCCCAGCTCCGGGGAGGGGCCCAGACAGAAGGAGAGAAGGTCCCCAGGGCTTGAGGAGAGGAGGGAACGTCCCTTCTAAGGGGATGCAGAAAATGACTTGGAGCCCCTCTGGATAATGGGAAGGGCCCGAGGGCCAGAGCTGGGGACAGGGCCCGGGGGAGGGTGCCCTCACGTCTCTCAGCGTCACCCTGCCAACCCTTCGGGCGTGTCCTTAGCTGCTCGCCAAGCTCCCAGGCTTCCCAGCACACTGCAGCCCTTTCTCGCCCTCAGCCTCAAGCCGGGTCCCGGAGCCTCTGCGGGGTCTGCTCAACTTCACTTCCGGGCCGGGGGGCTGAGGATGGATTCAGTCTGTCCGCGTGAAGTGCTGGGTGTGTGTGTGTGTGTGTGTGTGTGTGTGTGTGTGTGTGTGTGTGTGTGTGTAGGAGATGCTCCAGCCAGAAACCTTTGGGTGCGGGGCCTGGAGACAGGGCTGGGCAGCAGAGCACCTGCCTTGCAGGCCCGAGGCTGTGAGTTGGATCCCAGGCACCGCCTCCCGTCACGAACCGTCCTTCCTGGGGACAGTACATACAGGCGGGACCCCGGCTCCACCGCATGGCTCAGTGTGGAGGTCAGAGGAGCGGCGAGCGTGGGCACCTGGGGTGGCGATGGGGATGGCGATGTCTCCTGAGAAAGCCGGGAGGGAGGAGAGGGCTAGGGCTAAGGAGGAGGGGAGGGCCTGAGCGCTAGCTCAGTGCTCTGGAGCACATGATTTGCTTGCAAGAACCTGGGGTTCAGGGACCAGAGCGATAGTACAGTGGGTAGGCCACTGACCTTGCAGGCGGCCCACTTGGATACGATCCCCAGCACCCCCTATGGTCCTCGGAGCACTACTAGTAGTGAGTCCCAAGTGCAGAGCCAGGAGCAACCCTGAGCACTACCAAGTGGGCCAAAAAAATAAAAGAACCCGGGCTTCAGTTCCTAGTCCCCAAGTACTGCAGAAGGTGACCCCCGAGCACCAAGTGCGAGAAGCCTCTGAGCACTGCTGGGTGTGTCCCAAAGCCGAACATCAATCAAACAATAAGTAATGGAGGAGGAAGAGGAGGAGGAGGAGGAGGAGGAGGAGGAGGAGGAGGAGGAGGAGGAGGAGGAGGTGGAGGAGGAGGAGGTGGAGGAGGAGGAGGAGGAGGAGGAGGCTGCCTGGGACCACAGAGTGAGAGAAGGGGGGCATGGTGGAGGGGGATGTCGGGACGTCTGCGGAGGCGGGGAGGCCCTAGGAGGAGGAAGGGTGACGCGCTCGGAGAATGAGGGTGAGGAGGTGTCAAATGATGGCTGGATCTCCAAGGGCTTCCGTGGTGCCTTCAGTGCCGGCTGTTTTGGAGTGACAGGCAAGACAGTCAGAGAGGGGCTGGCCCAGGAGTGAGTGGGAGGCCCGGAAGTGGGGTCAGAGTGCAGACGTGGAGGAGGGCGGCTCTGGGGAGGAGAGAGCACTCGGCCGCCGTTCCTGCCCTGGCTCCTGTCCCCCGCCCCTTCCCTGTGTTCCTGGCACTCCGCAGTGCCCGTCCTTCCTCTCTGGAGGCTCTCTGGGACTCCTTTCTCTCTCTCTCTCTCCCTCTCCCTCTCTTCCGCTCCCTTTTCTCCCTGCGCTCTTAAACGCCCACGGGTGCAGCCTGAGCCGCCTTGTCTGGGGTCCAGCTTGATGTCTCGTCCTGGCAGAGGCCACCCGTTCCTCAGGAGCCCACTCCCCCATCATGGGGAGGAGGGAACTTGGATGCCCACAGCTTGGGAGGAGGAGTTGGAAGGAGCTGGTGGGACGCAGAGATGGACGTGACCCTTTGCAGCACGGGGCTGTGGGTCCCGGGAGCTCTGCTCCCCCCAGCTGCCAGCTGAGAGTAGGGGGCTGGCCTGTGATGTCACAGGGCTCAGCAGCTCCAGGGCCCTCTCTCCTGCTGGAGGACAGGGCTCCCCAGGAGGCCTTCCTGCCCCCCGCTTTGGAGGGCGAGCAGGTGCCCTCCTTGCCGCTGCGGTCCACTTCCAGAGGGTCTTTATTTTATTTATTTATTTAGTTTTTTTGAGTCACAGCCAGCATTGCACAGGGGTCAGGGGTGACTCCTGGCGGTGCTCAGAGGACCAGATGGGATGTTGGGAATCGAACCCGGGTTGGCTGCATGTAAGGCAAATGCTCTACCCGCTGTGCTATCGCTCCGGCTCCTTCCAGAGGGTCTTGTCACACTCTGCCCTCTACTGTCGTCTTCTCTCTCCTCCCAAGCCTGTCCCCTTGGGGCACTTGTCCACATGCTTTTCCTTCCCGTCTCCCTGCTTTACCTCTGGTCTGTGTCCCCCCCCTCTCACCCCTCCCTCTCTCCCTCTCTCTTTTTTCTCTTCCAGGATCTCTGTGACCCTCCGACTTTCCATCCATCCTGTGGTTGGGGGGGTGCGGCGGGGAGGGCTTCCAGCTGTGTCCCGCAGGAGCCGCCGGCTGGGACGGGGTCGGGGCTCGGGCTTGCATCATGCCCAGATGTCTCGGGGAAATGCTTAGGAGACAGACACTGGGGTCCCTTTGAAGGTTGGAAATAAACAAGAGACAAAACCGGGCGAAAGGCAGCCTGTGGGGGCAGTAGCATCTGCCCAGACTCTGACCCCCACCCCTCTGCTACCCTCCAACCCAACCCGCTCCCCCACAGGGAAACCCCACTGCTGAGTGTGTGTGAGGGTGCAGCTTCTAGGCCATAATGGCACTAATTCTTCCTCCTTCCTCCTGACACCTCCAGGAGCCTTTGGGGTGGGCGTGGGAGCCACCCTACTCACTGGGGCTTCTTTGCCCCCGTCCTGAGCAGGGCAGCCCCCTGGCCGGAGATGGGCTCAGCCAGACCAAGGACCCAGAATTATTCATTCAACAATATTTATTTATTCATTCATTCATGTGCTGTGGTGCAGGGGAGGGAACCCAGACCTCACACATGCAAGGGACGACCACTGGGCTCCACCCCAGGCCTCATGACACGACACTTTGATGCCAGTCCCCATGCCTGCCCTCGGCGAGCTTGCGGGTGGTGCAGGTGGACAATGAGTAAAATCCTCAGGTCGGTGTCTGCCTGCAGCTTGGTGCTCTGGGAGGGAAAGAAGCCCAGAGGCCTGAGGGCGAGCATCTCGGTCGTCGCCGTCGGTCGGGCTTCTTCCTGGTACAGGACAGACAAGTGAGCAGCTGTCATGTGGGGGAGGAGGACAGTAGGGTACGCGGGTTACTGTCCTGGGGCGGGAGGGCATGAGGACTCTAGATGTCCGAGCAGAGCAGAGACGACCACACTAGGATAAAGAGACCACTCGGAAGGATGCAGCCCCCATCCCCGGGGCTCCTGGCCAGTTGATTGGGTGAAACAGCCACCGTTGCATCTACATCAGCCCAAGAGCCCCAGGCAGGGCCAGTCCCTGGGGGAGGTCCTGGGAGAGGGGGTGGTGGAAGGTGGGTGGCAGGTCCCCTGCTGAGAGCCAATGAGAACCATGCCAGGTTGCAGGGTTGAAGGGAAGGGCCCCAGAGAGAAGAGGGACCCAGGTGTCCCTCTGGGGCGGGAGGGGGGCAGAATTCATGGTTCTGGGTGTGGATGGGATGTGGGTGTGGGATGGGCAGGAACGGGGAATAGGAGGACTCCTGCTCTTCCGGCCTGAGACCCTGGAGTGGGGGAGGCTCGGCAAGGACCCAGTCTGCGGGAGAAGACCCCAACTTTGGCGCCTCTAGGCAACGGGTGTTTCTGCTGCCACTGACCTCTGGGCTGGCCCTACACTGGAGAGCCCTGGGGACAATCCTTCCCCTCCAGGACGGAGAGTCCAGAGGCTAGAAACGGACACAGAGCTGTCTCTCACCCAAGGTGTGCTGGCTTCGAGTAAGTTGCTTCACCTCTTTGAACCTCATCTCCCACATCTTGGGAATGGGGTAGTAATAAGACCACCCCGCCTTACTGGCCAGCCTCATATCTACTAGGTGGAACCTTCCAGAGAGGTGCTAGGTGGGTAGGAACAGCAACCAGGAATAAGACGTTTCGTGAAAGAGGCTGCTCCTGAGTCTTCTGAGCCGGGAGACGGGATCCGAATGTAGGATTCAAGTGAGAGTGGGGAGAGAGTGAGCAGGAGAGAGACAATGAAAGAGAGACAGGAGGAGAGAGGGGACGAAATGAGAGAGAGAGAGAGAGGACACCTTGGGCAGAGAAAGGGACACTGAGGCTGGATCGGCAGGCTCCAGAGGCCTGGGATTCTTGAAGAGTTGATAATGAGTTCGGTGGCCATGGGAACCCAGAGGCTACTTTCAAACAGGGCCCAGTTGTGATGTTTTTGCCAAGGAGAGGAGGTGAATCTTGAGCTCAACAAAGAAATAGGGTTTGGGAGCCGGCAGAGAGGTAGACCAGATGACCCGTCTGGAGTTGATGTTTAACTTCCACCCATTCTTGATTGTTCATTTGGGGCAAGAACTTCAGAGAAGAGATTGGTTGGAAGGAACCCTTGAGCTCGTACCTCCCTGCCCTCACTTCCGTGCACGGAAGAGAAAAACCAAGGCCCAGAGGAGGGAAGTCACCTGCCTCAGACCACACACAGAGGGAACTGGGTGTCAGAAGTACCACAGTTCAAGATCTGGGGTGGAGGGGCTGGGGACGTGACTGGAGCTGCAGGGGTGTGGGGAGAGGAACGGGCACGTGCCCGGGGTTCCCACGTTATTCCTCTCTGGGCCTGGGGGTGCAGGGCAAGAGGGTGGCTCCCCGACGCTCAGCTGAGCCATGTGGCCAGAGGGGGGAGGGGAGCCTGGTGGGCAGGGTGGAACTGCCACATGGAAGAGGCTTGATGCAAACCAGCTGGCCGGGCCGAGTGTGGGCTGAGGGCGGGGAGGAGCAGGAGCCGGGAAGGAGGCCATGGTGGGCGGGAGGAGGGCGGGCAGCGGCGGGGCCCCTACCTTCCAGACTGCAGCAGCCCACATGCCTGCACAGCCACCGCCTGGCCCGTCCAACCCGCTGACCTCATTCCCGGCTCCCTCTGCACAGCACCCCCCACCCCCCACCCCCCGCCTGCCACGTAGACCGAACGCCTGGGCTGCATCTTCTGGGGACACAGAGCAGAGACGCAGCCCGGAACGCTGCAGCCCAGTCAGGCGGGCCCGGGCTGGGGGAGGGTCACCATGCCCCCCCCCCGACCCCAGACCACTCTGGGCCTCAGCGTCCCTCCCCTCCGAAAAAAGGAGGGATGAGGTGGTAGGAGGGGCAAGCCTGAGTGGGCCAGCACCCCTGGGTGCTCTTCGGCCATCAGCCAGCCTTGCTCCTGCCGCCTCCGGGTGGGAGGGCGCTGTCCTCGGAGCCAGGCCCTCTGGTGTGGGGGGCCTGGGTTCTGCTCCAGCCTTCTCCCTCGCCTCCCTGCCCCCTGCCGCGGGCTCTTCTCAGGCTGCCCCGCTGGACAGGGGCTGTCCTGCGCCTCCCGGGGCGGGCGTTCCGGGCCTCTGAGTCATGGGAATGTCTGTGGCTGAGCTGGCAGCTTCCCTCTGGGGGCTTGGGACCCTCGTCCCCTCCTCCACCAGGCCTAGGGCGGGGCAGGGGGAGCGTGCTATGGCAAAGGGGGCAGGAAGTGCAGGCCAGGGGAGGCAGTGAGGGGGGGGACCCGCCTTGGCCCCCCAGATTAGCATCTGTTCCCTTTCTCACAGCTCCCAGGTAGGTGCGGGAACCGAGGAGCCCAGAACTGCAAGGGGGCTCGGGCGCCCCCGCCTCCCCCGAGGCCTCGCTCGGCCCCCCTGGGCCCCTGCCCGGCCTCTTTCCGAAGGGAAGGACGCTTCCCACTTTCTAGGCCCGGCCTGGCAGGCACGTGCGGGGGCGGGGGGGGGCTTGGCTACTCCCGGGCCCCAGGGATGACACACGAGGCTGGGTGGGGAGTCCACGTCTGCAGGGACGAGGCCCGAGGCTGGGCACCCTCGCCCCCCACCCGCCCCCGCCGCAGAGGGGAGGCACCGGGCCAGGCGCCGCGTTCTCTCCACTTTCCTCTGCTTCTCCTCTCCCCCCTCCGCCCTTCCTCCTTCGTCTGGTCCCCAGCTTCTGGGGGTTGGTGCATTTTTCTCTCCCCATCTCTGAGCCTCAGTTTCCTTAGTTGTCCAGTGGCATCTGAACCAAAGGTGTCACTTATGACTATGTCTCAAGGCAGAGACACACACACACTCTCACACCCACACCCACTCATGCACTCTCAGACACCACGCTCTGATATACACAGGCACACACACACTCTCACACCCACACCCACGCATGCACTCTCACAAGACACCACACTCTGATATACACAGGCACACATACACTCTCACACCCCCCCACACACGTGCACTCTCACAAGACACCACACTCTGATATACACAGTCACACACACACTCTCACACCCACACCCACGCATGCACTCTCACAAGACACCACACTCTGATATACACAGGCACACACACACTCTCACACCCCCCCACACACGTGCACTCTCACAAGACACCACACTCTGATATACACAGGCACACACACACTCTCACACCCCCACACACACGTGCACTCTCACAAGACACCACGCTCTGATATACACAGGCAGCACACACACACTCTCACACCTCCACACCCACGTGCACTCTCACAAGACACCACACTCTGATATGCACAGGCACACACACACTCTCACACTCTCACATTCTCACACACTACCCTCTACTCAGACACTCACTGGGGGACTCCACAGGGGTTCATGCCGCCCCAACCCCTCTCCTGCTCCCGTGGCAGCTGTGTTGTCCACCCCCAGAATCACACATACTCATACACTCTCACAGGCACCACACTCTGATATACACAGTCACACACACACTCTCACACACTGTCTCATGCTCATAGATGCATTCGTATACTCACACACACATACTCTCACACACACTCATACACATACACACACTCATCTCTCACAGACACAATCACACACTCACACACACTCTCATACACATACACACACTCACACACACTCATGCACTCTCACAGACAACACACTCTCACATACACAGTCACACACACACTCTCACATGCTCTCTCATACTCATAGAATGCATTCATATGCTCACATACACATACTCTCATACACACTCCCATACACATACACACATTCACACCCACACTCTCATCTCTCACAGACACACACACACACTCACACATACTCTCATACACATACACACATTCACATACACACATTCACATACACACTCTCATCTCTCACAGACACAATCACACACACACATACTCTCATATACTCATACACACGTTCACATACACACATTCTCACACTCACATACACACACTCACATACACACTCACGCAGTCTCATACACATGAAACATATTCACATCACATTCTCACACACACACTCTCATACACTCATACACACATTCACACATTCCCATACTCACGGATACACACACTCGCACACACGCACACACGCTGACTCGCATTCCTCCCTCTCCGCCTGTGCTCACACAGGACACTCACTCGGCCTCTGCCTACTCTGGGTGTGGCAGACCTTCACTTGCTAGTTCCTCTCCCGGCAGTGCCCCGTTTCTGCCACACACTCACCCCTCCACCACCCTGTACAGTTCCCTCTCCCGGCCCTCCTCCCCCGGGGTCACCGGCAGGACAGGGAGGAGGAACCCTGGTTGTGAGGCTGGAACCTCGGAGGAGACATTCGTTCTGCGCGAGACCACTCCCACCTCCCCCTCGGGTCGCTGGGCCCTGTCCGAGGGGGCAGGAGGAGCCGGGCGGGCTGGCTTGCTCTCCTGGGCCTGGCCAGGGACCCGCAGCAGGGCGCCCCTCGCTTCACTCACACTCGCTTGCAAAAACACCTGCTCTCCAACCTCCTTTGCACCTTTGCGTCTCCGTGCGGGACCTCCCAAGCGGTGTCCGGGGGCCTGTGGGCCATCCCCGTGGCGCCCGGCCAACCAAGCCCAGAAGTTCAGTGCTCAGGCCGAGGGCCACGCTGGGCGGTGCTGGGCAGGGCCCTGGTGCTGCCGGAGGCCCAGGGCCTGGAGCTGGCGAGGTCTGAGCTCCCCCGCTTCCAGCCCCGCCTCCTTTAAGTGTGATTGTTTGCCTGCTTCGCTGCCTTGCCCTAGGCCGCACACTTCTAGGAACTGCTGCCCGAGGGAGCCTGCTCACAGCTCGGCAAGGGCCCGTTCCAGGGGATGAGCTATCTGCTTGGCCAGGAACGCGTGGGAACCGGGCAGCGGAGCACACCCCGCCGACCTGGCCCGGCCGGGGAAGAACCACAAACCTCTGCGTTGGGTCAGGCTGCACGCACTGACCTACATTTCTACCTCCGTGTTCTCCTCGCTCTGCTCTCTGAGGTGGGCGCCCCGGTCGGCTCCGCTTTCCAGGAGGGGAGAGACAGAGACAGAGACAGAGACAGAGACAGAGACAGAGACAGAGAGACAGAGACAGAGAGAGAGAGAGGGAGGGAGAGAGACAGAGACAGAGAGACAGAGACAGAGATAGAGACAGAGAGAGACAGAGACAGAGAGACACAGAGAGACAGAGAGAGGGAGAGAGAGAGGGAGAGAGACAGGGAGAGAGAGAGAGACAGGGAGCATGGAGAGGACCCCACAGTTGCCTGGAATCACAGAGAGCTGGGATTTGAACCCAGGCCGCCCGGCTGGAGAGCCCGCGGTCTCTCTGCTCCTCCATCTTCAGACAGGCCCAGCGTGCAGGATGAGGCTGCCCCACTGCACGGAGGTGGTGATGCCTGAATAGACCCCTAGGGCCACCCTCTCCGCTGAAACTCTCCCACCGGCCTCTTCGCTGGCATTTGTGAGCTGAGCGCCACCCCCCACGCGGGATCCGAGTGACGGACATGCTTCTGTCCTGCTGTTTCTGGAGAGCTGTCTGGTCCCCCGTGGCTTCATAGTGGGGTCTTGTTCTGAGAAATGAAGGGTGGGGGGCTTCATTAGGTCACAGTGCCAACGTCTTGGAGGGCACCTCCTTTCTCCGAGGTGTCACGACCACCTCACACCAAGGCTTTCTGGAGGCGCCACAGTCCCACCGGGGTCCCTCTCCGACTGAAACAGCACGAGCAGCACCTGACTGCTGTCCACGCAGGGAGAACTGGAGACCCGGAGAGGCAGGGCCCTGCCCCAGACCCCCTCCCTAGAGCCCAGAGCGCCCTGGAGACCCACAGTCACACCTGCTTCTTGCCATTGCTTTCGTGTGCCCAGCTCGCAGACCCAGGTGCCAGGGGTCCCTCCTGTGCCACGGCGGGAAGAATGAACACCCTTAACTGTGAGCTCGGTGCTCCCTGCCCCCCCACCCCCAGGGCCCTCGGGAGGGTGTCCCACCCTCTGCAGAGAGAAAGCGGAGAGGCACGAGGGGCTAGCTCCCAGGCCTGCCGAGGCTCCTCCACTCCCGTCATCCGCGAGGTTCCCCGCCCCCCGACGGCTGGCACACCCTACCCCGTGCACGTCAGATGCGAAGAGATCCGACCGGGCTGCACGTGTGGGGTGCGGGCAAGAGCGAGGGGTGTTCTCCGGGCGCCAGGCGCCCGCTGTGCAAGGGAAGAGCCAGGGCATGCTGCCATGCAGGTTCTGTCAGTCTCCTCCCCTGCGTGTTGCCCGTGGAGGAGTGGCGGGTGAGCTGAGGTAACTGGGGTCGAGGTCACAGCCCCCCGGAGCGGCAGAGCGGAAGGTCGAACCCGGCTCTGGGTGGCGGTGTCTTTCTCCGAACTCGGGTGCTGTCCACCCCCTCCAGCCCACCCCAGCCCTCCTGCAGGAGGCTCAGGCCTGCCCGCCCCACCTACCCCTCGCAGCGGCCGCGTGGTGGGTGGGACCGTGGCCGCCCCCCCCCCACTCCCCCACCTCCACCCGCCTGGACGGCCTCCTCCTCAGCCAGCTCGGACATGTGGATCTTGGCTCTGGTCTGGGTTTGTCACCTAGTGAGGGAAAACACTGTGTGGCTGCCAGAATCTGAATGTGAGCCCAGAGGCAGGGAGATGCAAATGGGCCGGGGTCAGCAGGGGCCGGGGGCAGGCAGGGGCAGGGCTGGGTCAGCGGGGGGCCAGGGCTAGGATGGAGGCAGGGCTGCGTGGTGAGGCTTTGTCTGCTCCCTGGGACCAGGCCCACGCTCCCTTCCCCCTCGACTCAGACCCTGCCCTCTCTGGGGGTCTCCACAGGGGTCCATGCCGCCCCAGCCCCTCTCCTGCTCCCGTGGCGTGGGGGCTGTGTTGTCCACCCCCCGGGAGCCAGACCAGGGCTCAGAGGCCTGCTCACTCCCCTGAAGCACAGCTCTGTGTGAGTGTCCTGTCGGCTCTGTCCCCTCTGCATCAGACCAGCATCCTCCCCTCGGCCATCCTGCCTCCCAGGCTCCCGTCCTTGGACACTCTCAGCGCCCGTGGTCAGCCCCGAGGAGCCGTGTCTCTGGGCGGGGGTGCCTGCAGGGCTCTGAGGGAGGAAACGACCCTCCTGGGCTCCTGAGAGCTGCCGTGGCGAGTGGGGACGCCCCTTCTTTCTGGAGGGCCCGGTCAGGGGTGCAGGTGGGGGCCACTGCTGGTGACGCTGATGCGGAGAGCAGGGCCTGAGGGTTTGGAGTTAGGCCATGGTGCCTTCCAGATCAGAGGGGTCAACCAGTGTTCTTGGGGCCACCAGGGCTACCCCAGGGGTGCTGAGGAAGGGGCGCATGTCATAGTGGGACTCAAACTCCAGCCTTGCCTGCGAGGCGAGTGCTCTGAAACCTGAGCCATCTTCCTGCGCTCTCTTTTTAAAAGCTTTTTTTTTTTGCTGTTTGAGTCACGCCCGGCCATGCACAGGGGTTACTACTGATTTTGCACTCAGGAATTACTCCTGGCGGTGCTCAGGGGACCATATGGGATGCTGAACCTGGGTCGGCCGCGTGCAAGGCAAACACCCTACTCGCTGTATATTATCATTCCAGCCCCTCTCTTTTTAAAAACTTTTGAACATCAAAAACTTTTCTTTCTGTAAAGTGAAATTTACCAGTTACACATGCGGGGTGGGGGGCTGGGGAGGTGGGGGGAAGGGGGGAGGTATATTATGATTCTTGGTGGTGGAATATGTGCACTGGTGAAGGGGCGGGTGTTTGAGCATTGTATAACTGAGACTTTAACCTGAAGGCTTTGTAACTTTCCACATGGTGAATTAATAAAAGAAATTAAAACAACAACAACAACAACTTTTCTTTCTCTTTTTTTTGTTTCGAGGGGGGGAGGGGCACACCCGCTAGTGCTCAGGGCTTACTCCTGGCTCTGTACTCAGGGGTCACTCCTGGCGGGGCTCGGGGGCCATACGGGGTGCTGGGAACCCAGTGTGCAAGGCAAGTGTCCTACCCACTGTACTATCCCTCCAGCCCCTAAACTTACAATTCTTTGCTTTGGGTCACACCCGCCAGTGCTCAGGGCTTGCTCCTGGCTCTGAGCTCAGGATCACTCCTGGCAGGACTCGGGGAACCAGATGGGGTGTGGGAACCCGGCACGTACAGCGAACATCCTGCCTGTTGTATGATCTCTCCAGTTCGATTTACCAAAGAAGCTACAGAGCCTAGAAAGTTCCCATCAACTGTGCTTGCAACTCCCCCGAGTACCAGCTCCCTCTGTCACCCCGGCACTTTGGCCCAAACCAGAAAGCCAGTGCTGGCATGGTCCTACTCACGGCAGGCTGCAGACTGCAGCGCGATGGATGGCGGCCCCTCCCCTGGGACCCTGGCCAGGGTATCACATTGCTCCTCGTCACCAGGCCTCCCCGGGCCCATGACATTTTCTTGGTATTTCCTTGTTTTTCACAACCACTGTTGTTTGGGGGAGCGTCGATCAGCTGCACGGTAGAATTTCCTAGCACTGGCATGCCGAGGTAGGAGCTGGGAGTAGGAGCGGGTCCTGAAAGGAAATCCCCCGGAGAGTTCTAGAATGCAGAGCTGCTGTGGGCCCAGCAGGGGTGGGAGCGGGTTTGGGCTGAGGCGCTCAGTGGGGGACAGCCCGCCCGAGTGAGTGAGAGAGAGAGCACAAGTGATGTCTGCAGGAGAGAGACCCTGAGTTTGATGCCTGGTACATATGCCCTTTGCCCACACACACTGGCCCTCTGGGCATGTCCCTGATGGTCTTCCCAGCACCCTCATGAGGGCACAGCTCTCCACCTCCCCACTGCTGAATATGGTCTCTGTGAGAAAGAAGAGAAGGCCTAGGGTGTCACGGAGCCCTGCCTCTAGGCCCAGGTCTACTTGGCGTGTGCATTTGCCCTATGGAAGCCCGCACACATGCAGAAAAAGCCTTGGAGCCCGTGCCCACTGGCCACAGCCCAGGGGCCCAGACTCCCCGGCTCTCCATCCAAGGGGCTCCCCTGGCTTCCCACCAAGACAGTCTCCTAGGCCTGGTGGACGGGCCTGAGGGTGCAAAGGTCTCCTGGGTGGCTGGGGGTACAACTCCAAAGTGTTGACTGGGTGCAGAGGCCCCCGCAGGCTCAGGATTGCTAATGCTTCCCCACTCCCCACCACATTCTTGCACAAGCATCTCCACTTGGAGCCAGTTTCCTGGGGATCCAAAGACAGAGGGTGTCCGGAGTGGTCTCAGGATTGCTTTTGGGCTCTGATGCCCCGTGGGCAGCTTTAAACCAAATAAGCCGACATCCTACTTATTTATTTATTTATTTATTTATTTATTTATTTTTGCTTTTTGGGTCACACCCGGCAATGCACAGGAATTACTGTGCATTGCACTCAGGAATTACTCCTGGCGATGCTCGATGCTCGGGGACCATATGGGATGCTGGGGATTGAACCTGGGTCAAAAGCCGACATTCTAGAACCGCTGCAGCCAACAGTTGACAGAGCTTGGAGACAAGGGCATCTCGAAACCCCAGACCTTGCCTGCAGCTGCCAGAGGAAACAGCACAGCCCACCTCACCTTTGACTGCGGGGCAGGGCAGGTATATATATATATATTTTTTCTGCACTCAGGAATTGCACTCAGGAATTACCCTGGGGAGGCTCTGGGGACCATATGGGATGCCGGGGATCGAACTTGGATTGGCTGTGTACAATGCAAACGCCCTCCCGGCTGTGCTGTCACTCTGGCTCCAGGTCAGGTATCTTTACTGGAGCAGGTGAAGGCACCTCAGATGCAGTGAAGTGCCCTGCACACCGGCAGACACCACCTTTTTTTTTTTTTTTCTTTTTGGGTCACACCTGGCGATGCACAGGGGTTACTCCTGGCTCTGCACTCAGGAATCACCCCTGGCCATGCTCAGGGGACCATATGGGATGCTGGGATTTGAACCCGGGTCAGCCGCGTGCAAGGCAAACGCCCTACCCGCTGTGCTATCTCTCCAGCCCCCCAGACACCACCTTTTTAACCAAACCTTCGGAGTTTACTGGCAACAGACGCAGGATACATTTCAGTCTTGTCCCCAGATGTGTTACGTGTCCTTCCCTCTGTCTAAATATAACCAGTGTAAGCTAAAATGCTTGCCTGTAGACCCTGTTCGATGCCTGGAACTACATATAGTGACTGCCAAGGGTCAGTCCTGATCAGAGAACCAGGAATAGCCCCCAGGCACCACTGGGTGTGACTCCTCCAAGCCCACCTCGGCCAGAATGCATAGATAGTCAGTCTGAAGGGAACTGGGTCACCAGGACATTGCACAGAATGCTAAATGATCTACTCTCCTATTTGTGGTGGTGGTGGTGTGTGTCTGTGTGTTTGTGGGGGACACACCTGGCTCTGTGTTCAGGGATCACTCCTGGTGGGGCTCAGGGGACCATATGGGGATGCCAGGGATCAAACCCAGGTTGACCTTGTGCAAGGCAAGTATCCTACTCACTCCTTGTACTATCTCTGGAGCCCAATGTACTTTTTTTTAGTTTGTTTGTTTGTTTGGTCACACCCAGCGATGGTCAGGGATTACTCCTGGCTCATGCACTCAGGAATTACTCCTGGCGGTACTCAGGGGACCATATGGGATGCTGGGAAATCAAACCCGGTCGGCCATGTGCAAGGCAAATGCCCTACCCGCTGTGCTATCGCTCCAGCCCCCCAATCTACTCTTTTGATGTCTGCCACTGGCATCATGTGAATGGAACAGGAGAGCAAAAATTGGCCAAAGTCTAGTTCCATATATTCCAGAGGTTGGGAAGACAAAAACCCTCTAAAAAGTTTAGGGCCTCATAACAGCACCAAAGGTTTCAGGGTTTTAGTGGTGCTGGGGCATGCCTAGATACCCTTCCAAGGAAATAACGGTCTCTTACTTCCCACCTGATAGAACTCCTCTGGTTCTGGAGAAAGCAAGTCCTGTGCTTGGAAATGTTGTTCCCAGCCAGTTCTGGGTCATTTGGGTTGCAAATGAGCTTGCAGTGAGACCCCAAGCAGAAAAGAAGCTCTGCAAAAGCTCCAAGTGTGCAGGCTGGAGAGCTGTATAGTAAGTAAGGCTCCTGCTTGGCATGCAACTGAGCCCAGTTCTATCCCTGGCACCACATATGGTTCCCCCAAGAAGCACCAGGAGTGATTCCTGAGCACAGAACTAGGAGTAAGACCTGAGCACCACCCGGTATGGTCCAACCCCCTCCCCCCTCCTACTCTACCAAATGAAGTGTTCATGGTGCGGCCACGTGGACCCTAAGACCTGCAGACTCTGAGAGTGGAGGTGTTTGTGGTGTCTAAGAAGTCTTTTACACTAACGTCAGTAGGAGAATCACAATATAAGACTCCAAGAGTTGGGTCGGAATGATAGTACAGAGGGTAGGGCATTTGCCTTGCACACGGCTGACCTGGATTCGATCCCCAGCATCCCATATGGTTCCCTGAGCACTGCCAGGAGTGATTCCTGAGTTCCTGAGTGCATCACTGGGTGTGACCCCCCCCCCAAAAAAAAAAGACTCCAAGAGCTCTGGAGAAAGGCTAGCGACAGTGGACTTAGATGATGTTTACTACCCAACTACAGAACTACAGGGAAGGCAGAGCCTAGGAGGGGAACTCAGGTGCCCATGAGGTTGGCACTGCCTGTCCTGAGATGGGATTTACCGGCCTGCCATGCTTCCACAAGTCTCCTTCAAACAGACCTGCCTGGACTCCGAGTTATTACATTGGCCTCCATCTCCCCTGGATGCCCCACTTGTGTCTGTCAACGTTCCTCACTCTTGCATGTCCCCCAGCTAAGAACATGCACTCCAACCACCTCCAGAGGCCAGAATAACAGGACACCGACCCTCTCTCTAATGAGTCAGACAACCAACTGACTGGTCATAGAAATTGTTCCCCAAAGGATGACCCGGGACCCCTAGACTCCCTCCATGGCTACAAGTCACCCTCAGGTATTGGAATCTTCTCAGGAGGATGGGGGAAAAGGTGAAATTATTTTGCTTACAAATTTGGAGTGCAACATTAAGATTCTACTGCAATCCTGTTGTTACTCTTTTTGTTTTGCTTTGTTTTGGTTTTGTCCCACACCTGGAAATGATCAGGGGTTCCTCCTGGCTCTACACTCAGGAGTTATTCCTGGCAATGCTCGGAGACCATGTGGTATGCAGGGGATCTAACCCAGGTCCACTGCATGCAAAGCAAGTATCCTACCGGCTCTGCTATTGCTCTGGACCCTGCTGTTATTTGTATTAACAGCCTTGGTTTTCAATGCATGCCACCTTGTTTTAATCTGCTCTTTCTTGGAGGCTGGTCTCCGGTGATACCTTTCCATGTCATTTTAGGGTGTTTTGGTGATTACTTCTGGGCCGTCAAATTTCTTTAATGCACAGAAGTTGCTAGTGGCTCAAAGATGGCTCATTAAAGCTTAAGAAGAGTGATGAAAATAGTAACCCAAATACTCAGCTGAGGACAGTGTCGTAGAAGTAAATAGTGAAAAGAATCTAGTTTTTTTTTTTTTTAAAAAATGTAAATCTCGAAGAACTGGGACACACATGATGAGTTCACCCCGGCAGCCGAAAAAGAAAGTGTAAATAGCAAGTATGAGAGTTAATATCCGCCCCGGACCGTGCTGGACTGGATACCCAGGCCAGCTTAATCCCCAGCGTGTTGTGTGTTATGAAGTTTTGTCAAATAGTGGCATAGAGCCATCAAGCCTTTCACATCATTTTAAAACAAAGCACTGTGACCTTTCTGGTAAACAATTTGAGTATTTTTTTTTTCCAGAACCCGAGTAAAATAAGCTTTCCAGGACAAAATTGATGGAGTTCTTCCCTTTGGTTTAGGCCCCCAACTAAAGGGAGAAAGAAAAACTAAATTCCAGAAACAGCACTTAAAATTACATTCTCTGGGCTGGAAGGATAATCCAGGGGATAAGGCATTTGCCACGCATGCAGTCAATACCGGTCAATCCCTGGCACCACGTATACCACATAAGACCCCCCTCGCCCCTGAGCACTGCTGAGTGTGGCTATATTGTGATTTCTGCCCCCAAATAAAATTGCAGTTCTCTTAGTAAATCACAGACACAAGCAATCTTGTGAGTTTGTGCAGGAGCCAGGTTATCAATGACTCGTGTTTTGCTCAGGCTGCAGAACCAGTCTTTTCGAATGACAATAAATCCCACTTATCCCCTTTGTAAAAGACTGTAAAGATTTGCTCCCGCCGGCTTAGGTTTGGACTCTCATAGGTAGGGAGCATGTTGCTCTCTGAGAAGATTTTAGAACTGGTCTCAGATGGCAGAATCAACATTTTAAAGTAGCAGCTTTCTGCCTCTCTCTGTTCACGCGTTCGTGTGGCTCCTTGAATTTGAAGATGTTGAGAGCAATGATGTGTGGAATCCAAGCAAATGTAGCACATATATAGCCCACGGATCAGGAAAAATTATTTAATAGCGCTTAGTATTCTCTTTTGATGTCATTAAACTGTATTGACTTATCACTGATTGCCGGGATATCCCGCCTGCATGGAAGAGCCTGGCAAGCTCCTCGTGGTGTATTCAATATGCTAAATACAGTAACAATAACAGGTTTCATTCCCCTGACCCTGAAAAGAGCCGCCAATTATTGGGAAAGATGAATAAGGGGAGGCTGCTAAAATCTCAGGGCTGGGACGAATGGAGACGTTACTGGCGCCCGTTCGAGTAAATCGATGAACAATGGGATGACAGTGATCATTGATTGGCAATATCATAGAGCTTCATCTAGTTTCCCACTCCTTCCGCCGGAGAACAGAAGGACCCCTCTCCTCCTTTTTCTCACTCCCTGCTTCACTCTGACCACCCCTAAAGTTCTCTCTGAGTCTAGGAATCAGCTTTATTTTTCTTGCCAACTCCTTTGCTTTAGCAATTCACTCTTCCACCTAGGAGCAAAGCCATTGGAGACTGTTTCATTTCCTTATTTCTCTCAGCACCATCACCTCGCTTGAGTGTTAAGCATTTTTGTCCCGAGAGCTCAAGTTCTTTCTTTCTTCTTTTTTTTTTTTTTAACAGAAAATATCTATACCAGCCTTTTTTTTTTTTTTTTTTTATCCAGTCATCTGTTGAGGAACTTTGTGCTGATACCATGTTTTGGCTACTGTGCATGGGGCTACCGTGAACATGGCTCTGTGGATACCTTCACATCGTAGTGTTTTTCTGTTCTTCAGAGAAATGCCTAGCATTCCTGGACCATTTGGAACTCACTTTGTGATTATTGCGATTTTCTCTCCCCCTCCTCCCTTCATTACTCTTACTGTTTGTGCACAACTGGGGACCCCGTCTCCTGGCTGCGGTGCCCGCACACTTGGCTGTGGTGTTCACGTACTCGGTTTCAGGGCCTGCCCAGGATCCCCCACTTTTCTGGTGGTGTTTGCACACACTCTGTTTTGGCATTCCACAGATGCACACTTGTAAGATACTTTTGCTGTAGGTATTTTACAACAAAATCTGTTGTAAAAAAAACCTGTGCTTTAAGGGAAGAGAGAAAAAAAGAAGATTCTCTGTTTAAGGGGCAGTTTTTTAAAATCATGGTATGAATGGAAAAGATGGTTTGGCGATGATTAGTGAAGAGTACCAGGAATTCCCCTCCAAGGATGAAAGTAGTTGTTCCTAAAAGCCACTTCCTGTCCTGGCATTTTGGAATTTGGAATGTCAACCAGTGTCCCCCATACCACTTCTCCCTAGTCCTTCTCATAGTAAGAGCATTCTCGATTTGGGGTCACATACAGAAAGACTCAATAAAAAATGTTTTCCACCCTCCCCCCCCACAAGCCCCTTGGCTAAAGGTGTTCATGTGGCAGTATAATGGTCAATGGACTGTGAGCTGAAGTTTAATCGGGTCCTGTGCAGGTGACAAAAACCTTACGGGCAAGGGTCATACATGTGGCCCATACCAAGGGCCATAGAGGAAACCCCACTGTCCTCTAACTACTGCATGGAAGTTGATGCAGTGGGAGCCGATGAGGGTAAGACACAGGGGCATGGGGCTGGAGCCATAGCACAGCGGGTGGGGCATTTGCCTTGCACGAGGCCGACCCGAGTTCGATTCTCAGCATCCCATATGGTCCCCTGAGCACTGCCAGGAGTAATTCCTGAGTGCAGAGCCAGGAGTAACCCCTATGCATCACCGGGTATGACCCAAAAAGAAAAAGACACAGGGGTAGCAGAACAGTAAGAGAGGAGTCTGGATCTCTGGACAAACCAATGGGGAAGAACTACTTTTTCAGTCCTGGACCACCTGTTTCTTGGCTTTTAGGTGACAGAAAGAGAAATTTTTATCTTGTTTAAGTCACTATTATTTTGGACATCTGCAACGAACAGTCAAGTCTAAATCCTACCCATTATAGAGTATATGGGAAGAGAGAGCATCCAGTCTTACTCACTGAAAAGGAAAGGGTAACAAGTTCAAAAGCCCTCTCTTCTCTCTATGGAGATAATCTGATGAGGGAAGGGAAATTTTCCCACAAGGAGTTTTGAAAATAGTGATGGTGATTCAAAGAGAAATATGTGGGGGAGGAGGGCGGGAAGACAGATATACATACTTAGGCTCACTGTCTCTTTGTCGGCATTAGCCAAGATTTGCAAACAACTCATGTCCAGCGACAGATGAGTAGATCAAGAAGTCGTGGGGGCTGGAGCAATAGCACAGCGGGTAGGGCGTTTGCCTTGCATGCGGTCGACCTGGGTTCGATTCCCAGCATCCCGTATGGTCCCCTGAGCACCGCCAGGAGTAATTCCTGAATGCAGAGCCAGGAGTAACCCCTGTGCATTACTGGGTGTGACCCCAAAAAGCAAAAAAAAAAAAAAAAAAAAAAGAAGTCATCAGCCAGACACACAATACTGGTCAGCTATAAGGAGAGGTGAGGTTTTTCTTTTCTGCAACGATGTGAATGGGGAAGGGGATCATGCTAAGTAAAATTAGCCAAAAGGCAAAAGACAAATACCAGAAGATCTCACCACTCATATGTGGTAAATAGAGAAAGGAGGATATAAATAGCAGTACTTCTCCATTAAAAAAAAAAAGAAAGAAGGGAGGAAAGGGAACAGACAGTGCCCAAGGGAAACAAACCCTGGACAGAGGTTACCCAAGGGGCCAAAAAGATGAGTGGAGGGAAAGAGTCTCAGGGTCTGTGGTAGAGGATTATTGGAACTTTGATGGTGGAGGAGATATGGTACAGAGGTTCCAAAGTTATTTGGCCCTCTGCCCTTCCCCTTTTCAGAAAAAAATCACTCGGGCTGGAGAGATAGGACGGTGTGGGTAGGGAGCTTGCCTTGCATGTGGCCAACCCAGATTTGTTTCCCGGCATCCCATGTGATCCCCCGAGCACCATCAGGAGTAATTCCTGAGTGCAGAGCCAGGAATAACCCCTGAGCATCACCAGGTGTGGCCCAACCCATCCCCTCCCGAAATCACTCACCATCCTACTTGGAACTCTACCATCTTGAAGCAAACAGAAAGTGTATCCTAGTTACTTCCAAGACTGCTACCAGTCCCCCCCACTGGGTCTTTCCAGCATCCCCAGAGGCAGTATCTCCTGCTCACCTGCTTTGGGAAAAACTGCCATAAACATTTGCTCTCTCTCTCTCTTTCTCTCTGTCTCTGTCTCTGTCTCTCTGTCTCTGTCTCTGTCTCTGTCTCTGTCTGTCTGTCTGTCTCTCTCTCTCTCTCTCTCTCTCTCTCTTTCTCTCTCTCTCACCACACCCAGGGAACCATATAGGATGCCGAGGATCGAACCCAGGTCATTTGTATGAAAGGCAAACGCCCTACTTGCTGTATTATCTCTCCAGCCCAATCCCCTCACATCTTTCTAAGTAAGTTTCATTCAATAAAAACTATGTTCACTAAAAAGTAAAATAAAGAAAGAAATTCTTTGATTATAAAAAGCAAAACAACCTTCCTGCCGTGCAGCTCCATTGTAACCATTGGAATCTTTCCCAACATTTGGCGATTTCTGTTTCTGAGCGAGAGAAAGGAAGTAGTGACATATTATTAAGATTATTTTAAAGCCACATCCAAATATTACATCAGAACTTAAAGAATTCTTCCTAGAATAAGTTTCTGCCTGACACAGGATATGGCTCCATGTGTCACACACGTTTTCTCTCTAACGGTAAAATGCTCAATTTTCGAACATTTGGGGGGTTTTTCTACCTGCTGGCCCCCCAGCCCAGAGGGCAGGAGCCAGTCTGGAGGCAGAAGCAGCTGTGGGACTTCTGGATTCCTGTTTGGTCTGAGTGAGTCCACAGCCCTCTGACAGGGCGACCAAACATTTGCTGCCATTCCTAATGACCTGTAATTGTGGTTTAGGATTTTCTAATTTAGTGCAAATAAGGAGTAAGGAAAACTGACAGGCCGTGAAAACTCCCTGTGTCCCTGCTAGTCCACACACAGGGCAGAGAAACACGGACAGCAACTTCTAGAAGAGACATACCCTCCATCTCTCTCACCGACACAAACTCATCATCTGTCTCAGTGTGTGTCTAAAATTCTGGTTTTGGGATTCCAGAATTCCAATTTTCTTTTAAAGTTTGTGCAGAGGCGGGGGCTGGTGTGTGAGTGAGGAAGGGCCTGCTGATGTTTAGGGTGTGAGAAACGTTCTTCCCCTACTGAGGGCCGCATTCCACAGCAGATAAAGAAATCCCCGGAGGAGAGCCAGGGAGGCCCCCGGATCCCGCGGCCCCTTGTCCAGCGCTGGACCGAGCGCCAGCTGGCAGCGCCTCCTCACAGCCTCTCCGAGTGGGTCACCAGCTCTCGCTCACACAATGTTCCGGCTGCTTCTCTCCAAGTCCCCTCCCGGCCAGTTACTGTCGTCCCCCGTCACCTCTGCAGACCTTGGCTCCACGGTCCCTCAGAGCCAGGGTCTCTCCCCCCTGATTCACCCCTGCTGAGCCTGGCCTGTGTCTCTTTCTTTCATTATTCTCCTTGTGGGGGCTGCACCCAGCGATGCTTGGAGGGGCCACATGCTGCCACGGATCAGACTTGGGTTCTCGGGCATGCTTGGAGGGGTTCGACCACTTGAACCAAATCCCCGCCCTATCCTGCATTTATTTTTCTTTTCTTTTTTTTGGGGGGGGGTGTGGGTTGATGGTGGGGGCACACCCAGCAGTGCTCAGGGCTTCCTCCTGGCTCTGTGTTCAGGGATCACTCTGGTGGGTTGTGGGGGGGGTCATATGGGGTGCGGGTCACCACCCAGACCCCCGCTCAGTTGTCCTACCCATGGTACGACCACTCTGGCCAGTGGCCTGCATTTCCGCAACGGGCGCCCATGGCACCCTCAAGCTCCGGCCTGCTACCCCCTCAGCGCCCCAAATCCTGCTCAGCTCTGAGGCCCCTTGATAGGGCTTCGGTGTATGTGCTGCCAAAGCTAGTGCTTTTGCCGGGGTTTTGAAAGCACACGCTCTAACACACGTGGGGACCTTGGGGCTAGCAAGCCCTCTTATGCCCAGAGCAGCCTCATCTCCACCAGGGTCTCTGACCTCCCGTCACTGCTCTGAGCTCACCCGGGGAGCCGCCTCTGCAGGAGGCCGCCTGTGGTACCCCCGGGGGGTTCTCCCACAGTCGCCACGGGGTGCAGCTTAGAGGATGGGGACTAGCGTGGTCCTGGGGTCCCAGCGCAGGGCGCGGCCGGGAAAAGAAGCTTCCTAGTGATTCCCCGGTTGGTCTGGGCTCAACTCCTGCCCGTTCCTATCTCAGCCCTTCTTCCCAGTGTGCGACTCTGGGCATCATCCTTCCCTTCTCTGTGCCTCAGTTTCCTCATCTCTGAAATAGATTCTTCTCAGCAGACTCTTGTGAGAGCTGGACGCACTTAGGACATAACCCAGCAAGGTAAGGATGCGATGGATATCGGGTGGTCGAAGATTACGACAGCGACCTGAGTGGTGCCAGTACTTTCCTGCTTCCTGAGCCCTCCTTTCACCATCCCACCTAGTCACCCTGGACTCTGGGCTCCCGGGGCCAGTCCCAGGCATGGCCTCAGTCTCCCTTGTAACTGCCTGAGTCTCTTCCGTGGATCCCCCACACCCCACCCAGTCACCACCCAGACCCCCGGCAGCTCTCACACCCCACTGTCCTCTCCTGCAGGCTCATGCATCCCTGAAGCCCCTGCCCCCTCCCACCCACTCAGAACAACCTGCAAATTCAAGGGGAGACACCCCCGCCCCGGCCAGCTGTGCCCTCTCCAGCCCAGTGTCGCCCGCGCCCAGCTCGGAGGTCTGGACTCAGAGAAGTCCTGTCGCTGGTTCCGGCGTGCCACCTCTGCCAGTGAACAGCGGTGTGCCCGGGGCAGGTGGTCCTATCTCTCTAGCCCTGTAAAATGGAGGGGTTTCCCACACACACACACCCGATGCCTCCTTCGTGTGCCCGTCAGATGCTCAGCCTCGGAGGCAGTGAGGAAATGGGAGCACAGCTGAGTAGGGCTGGGAGCAGGGACAGAGCCCAGACCGACGGGCGTCTCTGGTCAGGACGATGCCAAGGGTGTGGCTCTGGGCTCTGGACCGGGCAGTGAGTTGTTGCAAGGCTGGGTAGATTAGGGACAAACACGAAGCCAGAGTTTTGTCCAGAGTCATTTAAGGACTTCTGTTTGGTCCCAGTCTCCCCGCCACCTGCTCTTACTGTTTCCCCACAAGCCCCGTCAAGTGCCCTGGCTGGCCCCACCCGGGACCCCCACCCACCCTACAGCAGCCAGATGCCCAGGGGCCCTGCCGACTGGGCTGTCTGCCTCAGCGCTCCCCTCCCCACCCCCTCGCCAGCCCAGTCACACTAGGAATTTCCTAGCCGCCGTCCTGCCCATCCAAGCGCCAACAGCCTAACTCAAAGTGGCTTCCGCAGGAAAAAAGAAGTGCGCTAGGCTTATTTAACCCAAGAGTCCAAGTGCTCCGGGTCCCTGGGGAGAGAGATGGCAAGCACGCACGTCCCATCCCTGTCCTCTCCTCCCCTCTTTGCTTTCCTCCGAAGGGTCCTTCTTGCCCCGCACAGTCTGGCTCCATGTGAGGAGCTCAGGCAGCTCCAGGACTATTTTTTTTCCCCCCCAAAAAAGCTAAGCAACCCCAGGAAAAAAAAAAAAGAAAAAAAAAACCAGAGTCTCTTTCACAATAGTTCCAGCAGAAAAACATCAATGTTGACCTCTATTGGGATCCCCGGGGCCCTTCCTGAAACCCGTGGCCGTGGCCGCGCAGATGAATTCTGCAGGCTGACCTGGAGGCCTGGCCACGCTGGTGACAAGGGAGCAAGATCGAGGGAGGGAGGGAGAGTTCCCCCAGCAAAATCTGGATAGGGGTTCTGGAAGGAGGAGGAATGACAGCGTAGAGGAGGCAGAAACAATAGCTATCCCCGCCCCACCCCTCCTCCCTGGCCGCCTGCTGATGGGGCCTCACGTTCTTTGTCCAGGCACGTGATTTCTATAAACTCTTTTTGTCACCATTTTTTCCCTTTTTATTTGGAAATCTCAAATTTACAGAGAAGTTCCAAGGATGAGGCAAAGAACTTTCTCCTCCCTCCCTGCCCCCACCCTACCCACAGGAAGCGCAAGTGAGAGCAAATTTGTCCTCATGATGTTCCGTCACCTCGAAAAGGCCCGTCTCCATCCTGCAAATCCAGCAGCCGCAACAACCATGCACAGCACCCTTCGGTTTATTCCTGGGTCAATATTTGCCCCCTACCCATTCTTGGCAGCAAAGAGACTTAATTCTTTCTCACTAATTGTTTTTAGTTGCTTAGCCTCCTTATTTTTGTCTTTTTCCAATGTGAGTGTGTGCGTGTGTGTGTGTGTGTGTGTGTGTGTGTGTGTGTGTGCAGGAGGGAGGCAGAGATTGTGATGGCATGGATCAAAATTGGGGCTTCGTGGGGCTGGAGCAATAGCACAGCGGGGTAGGGCATTTGCCTTACATGTGGCCGACACAGGTTTGATTCCCAGCATCCCATATGGTCCCCCGAGCACTGCTAGGAGTTAATTCCTGAGTGCTTGAGCCAGGAGTAACCCCTGTGCATCGCCGGGTGTGACCCCAAAAGCCAAAAAACCAAAACGAAACAAAAGCCAAAAAAAAAAAAAACCCAAAATTGGGGCTTCGTGCATGTAGACCCCTGGGTACACACACATTAACCACCCTCACCCTCCCCACACCTGCCCTGCCTATAGTTGCCTTCCATGTGGCATGATGCCTCATCTTTCCCTGTGAAGCAATGTGTAGGGAGAATTACATGCCTGTGGTTTGATAGAGATTCCCTTAGATCGGGTTTGGCTTGGGGCCATACCCGGTGGTGCTCAGAACTTAGTCCTGGCTCTGAGCTCAGGGGTCTT
This sequence comes from Sorex araneus, assembly GCF_027595985.1. NCBI lineage: Eukaryota > Metazoa > Chordata > Mammalia > Eulipotyphla > Soricidae > Sorex > Sorex araneus. The sequence goes on along the minus strand of NC_073304.1, from coordinate 213,590,300 downwards.
TCCTGCTTCAGGGGAACCATATGGGATAGTGGGGATCTAACCTGGGTCAGCTGTGTGCAAGGCAAGTAAGTGCCCTACTGCTGTGCTATCGCTCTGGCCCTCAGGTTGGGTTTGTCCAGTGTTTTCTTGTTTGAAGGTTGAGGTTGTTGGTTTGTGGCCGGAGTGGCAGGGAGGGGACAGTACTCTCGCCACACTGGCTCAGGGCGTGAGGTGCTCAGTCTGTCCCCCTCCACTGTGGGCTCCTGCCTGTCATGGGGCTGCCCGAGGGCCTCAGGGCTGAATTGTGCTGGGGAAGGAAAGGAAGAGGGCAGTGGACAGAGGACGAAGGATTTGTAGGAAGGAGGGATGGAGAACTCCCTGTGCCGTGTCACAGGTCTCGTGAACTTTTAGAGCAGAGTGTTACGGCACCATAGGAAGTGCCCCCTCGCCCTCTCCATGACCACCTTCCTTAAGATCACCCGCTTCTAGCATGAAGAAACCATCGGCTCAGTTTTAAACATTATGTGCGTGGAAACATAGTGTATTTTTCTGGGTGGCCACATACGCACCGTGTAGGGGATAGCTCAGGCTGGAGAGATAGTGCAGGGGATAAGGTGCTTGCCTTGCACACAGCTGACCTGGGTTCGATCCTCCACAACCCATCTGTTTCTGGAGCACGGCCAGAAATGATTCCTGAGTGCAGAGTCAGGAGGAGCCCTTGAGCCTTCCCAGGGGTGTCCCAAAATCAAATCAAAACAAACAAAACAAACAGGGCGAGTCCTCTTTTCAGATTTATATATTGGAAAATATAGTCAGTGCTCTGGTTTACCTTTCACTCAATAATTTATTTCTCTGAAAAATAGAAGTCTTTAGGTTTACTAAAGAGCAATTTATTCATCTTTTATTTATGATTCACTGTGTGTGATTAAGAAACTCTCCCTCGGGGCCGGAGCGATAGCACAGCGGGTAGGGCGTTTGCCTTGCACGCGGCCGACCCGGGTTCGATCCCCGGCATCCCATATGGTCCCCCCAGCACTGCCAGGAGTAATTCCTGAGTGCAAAGCCAGGAGTAGCCCCTAAGCATCACTGGGTGTGACCCGAAAAGCAAAAAAAAAAAAAAAAAAGAAACTCTCCCTCACTGAAACCATCCAGATATTGCCGGGAGAGATTCTCCATAGCTCCAATGAACAAACTTTTTCTGTCCTCAATTTTTTAGGGTTTATTTTTTGCTTGTTTGGGGCCACACCTAGTGGTGTTCAGAGCTTACTCAGGGGTCACTCCTGGCTGGGCACAGGGCAGTCTACACAGTGCTGGGGATTAAACTGGAGACAGAGTCATCCAAGCACTTGGGCGGGGCTGGGGGAACATGTCAGTCCAATGTCGACCCAAACAGAGCCCAAAATTGCCACCATGCCAGACTCCACTGCTCAGGATGAACCTCACCCAGAAATTAATCTGCTGAAAAACTCAGGTACACAGGTTTTGTGACTGAAATCTCTGGACTTTTATGGAGTTGGGGTGGGCTACCTCCCCCCACCTCCCTGGTCTTTCAGAAGCCCAGCAGTCATGCACATGCCCTAAAGCTGCCACCCAGTTAAAAATTTAACTCCAGGGCTGGAGTGATAGCACAGCGGGTAGGGCATTTGCCTTGCATGCAGCTCACCCGGTTCAATTCCCAGCATCCCATATGGTCCCCCAAGCACTGCCAGGAGTAATTCCTGAGTGCAGAGCCAGGAATAACTTCTGAGCATTGCCGGGTGTGACCCAAAAAGTAAAAAAAAAAATAACTCCAGCTGTATCACCCCATTAAAAAATTTTGCATTTCCTGGAGCATGTGGCTGCATTTGTGGCCACGCTACATCTCGAACTCTATAATACTGATAAACCACGAGTAGCATACCAGGTTATATGGGATGTAATGTAGAAGGCAACCAATCTCAATTAACACAGAAGGCTTAACATGTAGCAACATTTTAGTCATCTCTTATACAAGGACTTAATGACTCCATTGTAAGATACAATCTTCACTAGCTTCCTTCTAAGGAAACATTTTTAAAATCATTCTGTTAGCAAATTATTAATAACAAGCAATTATAAAATAAATTATTGAGAGCCTGCTATGGAGCAGTTTTAAGGGGTGGTTGGGAAAATTGGAGACAATAGTGGAGGGAAGGTGCCATGGTGGTGGGATTGGCTTTGGAATATTGAATGCCTGTAACAAATGATCATGAACGACTTGGTAAACCACAGTGTTTATATCAAGTGTGGGGGGAAAAATAAATTTAAAAAATAAAAAATGAACTGGAGCCAGCTGCATGCAAGACGAGTGTCTGAACCCATGTACTAACCCTGATTTTACAGTTCTGAGCATCCTCTTTCAACTTCCCAGTTGGGAAGATGAGGATTTAATCCTTTCAATTCATCACCTAGCCCACACTCAGCCACTCTTCCAGTTCCACCAGCCTCTCAGAGTGGTTACATGATAATTTTGGTTAGGCCAATATTCAGTGTTTATCTTATGATGATTGTGTAATTGTTATTTGTGTCTGAGGGGAGCAGTCTCTATGATCACACTTGCCTCCTGTTCTCCTGGAGTTAATAATTATCTTGTTTTGCTGTTACTGATGTTAATTTAGTTTTCTATGTAATGACCACCATTTCAACCCCAACAGTCCAAATCCCCTATCAGGATCCTCTAACACATGGAGTACTCTGTCCGCTTCTCTCCTTGAAGCCGTCTGTTCTGAAGACTTTGGATCCACTCTAATCCTGACTAATTGCTCTTTAGTTCTCACACTGGAATCTCATCCACCACTCTCTGCAACATTCCCTTGGCAGGGGTCCAGGGATGGCTCCATGGCTCAAATTGTCTGTCTACTGATACTGTCCACAGTGACAGAGACCCTTGGTGCCACAACAGCATACAGGGGTGGCCCTGTACAGGGCCTGATGTGTGAGAGCACCACAGCTAAAGTGGGCCACCTCCCAGAATCCCTGCAACTAAAGGTGTGGGAGCAGCCCAGCTAGCCCCAGGGAGCACCACCACCAGAACCAGCTGGAGCAGCACAGCTACATGAATGGAACTCCAGCAAGTGTGTGGGTGAGAGCCAGTGAGCCCCCGACCCGCCAACTTCATCGAAACAATGACAGCAGCCAAGAGAAGGGGAGGGGGTGATAAATTCCCTTTGCAGCTTTCCTGCCTCTGTCCCTTCAGTTCCTAGAACTCTTATATTTGAGAAGCGCATCCTCCAAGGGGTCTCGAGAAGGTGTGCAAAGGGGGATAAATAAGAAATTGAACATCTGGGTATTTCATCTCCCCTCACTCCTGATGAACCTTATTGTTCCTGGCTTACCCCTGGCTATGCACTCAGGAATCACTCCTGGCAGTGCTCGGGAACCCTATGGGATGCCAAGATCAAGCCTTGGTTGGCTGAGTGCAAGGCTACATGCTGTACTATCACTCTGCCCCTCTGACTAATCATTTTAATGGGCATGGAATCTAAGTGACCATAATTTTTCTTCAAAATTTTTAAAAAGTATATTTATATGATCCTTATATTTGTATTAATGATGCATATCACTGTCACTGTCACAGTCATTCCATTGCTCATTTTTCTATACAATGTGAATTAGGAGCCACAACATTCATTTCTCCAGAATGGATACCAAATTTATTCAGTGTCACTTATTTTCTTTTTGTTTGTTTTGTTTTGAGGGGCTATATCTGGCGATGCTCAGTCTTACTCCAGGCTCTGTGCTCAGGGATCAACTCTGGCAGGGCTCAGGGGACCATTTGGGATGCCAGAGATGGATCCCATTTTAGCCACATGCAAGGCAAGCACCCTACCTGCTGTACTATCACTCTGGTCCAAGTATCACTTACTTTCACATTATTCTTTCTCCACCTGCTATCGGTGGACACAGTGGACACTTGGGATGTAGGTATGTGTCAGGACCTTCATTGGAGGCTCCTCTGGCCTCTTTGTCCTGTATGTTCACCCACATTCGCTGTTTTCATTACGGTAACTTCATAATAAGACTTTGTAATAATGTTTACTAACAAGTACTTTAACTTTTCCAGCGTTTTCCTAAGAACTTCTTTGTTATTCTTGGTTTTTTTTCTTTATTTCCATGCAAGTTTTAGAATCAGCTCTCAATTTCCACACACGTTAATAATAAAAACCCTTCAGAATTTTACGAGTCATTTTTTAGGGGATGGTGGGGGCAACTTCTTAAGTTGTGCTCAGGGTACCCAGGAATTGCTCCTGGAGAAACTAAACCCAGCTTTGTGGGCTAGATGGTTCAATGCTTGGGACATGCAAAGTCATACTGCTTGAACTATTCATGAAGTGTTCTTATTTTTGCCATTTTTTAAATACTGTGATTTAATTCACGTGCACACAAGTTATTCATCGAGTGCTTTTAGTACTTTCAGAGATTCGTGCAACCATCAACATAATCTGTTTTAGAACAATCTCATCATCCTTCAAGATAAACTCCATGGCGATTAGCAATCACACCCCTAATCCTTCCATTTCCAACTCTCAGCCCGAGGCAGCCACTAATTCTATGTTTCGTCTCTATAGCGTTGCTGCTCCTGGACACTTCACACAAACAGAATTATACAATATGTGGTCTTTTGTTACTTGCTCCTTTCACTTAGTCTAATGTTTGCAAGGCCTGCTGATGTTAGCACATACGTCAGCTCTTCTTCCCTTCTGGAGGCTGAGTAATCTCTTATTGTGTGCCTGTGCCACATTTTTTAGTTACCCACTCATTAATTGATGTTAGTTTCGATTATTCCCATATTTTTGACTATTAGAAGGCATATTTTGTGTATACATACACGTTCATCTTCTTGGGTATAAACCTAGGAGTGAGATTACTGGGTGACATGGAAACACTGTATTTCTCCTTTGGAGGTCATGCCAAATTGATTACCAAAGATTAAAAATTGTTGTTTGTAGGGCTGGAGCGATAGCACTCGGGTAGGGCGTTTGCCTTGCACACTGCTGACCCAGGTTCGATTCCCAACATCCCATATGGTCCCCTGAGCACCGCCAGGAGTCATTCCTGAGTGCAGAGCCAGGAGTAACCCCTATGCATCACAGGGTGTGACCAAAAAAGAAAAAAAAAGAAAAAAAAAGAAAAGAAAGGTAAAAATTTTTGTTTGTTATGGTTGAATGGAATCTGTAGATTAGTATGGGTGAGAATTGATTATTCTGTAACTTGGACATTACCAATCTATACCAATCTATAAACATAGTATATTCCTCTTTTTAAAAAATCTTTTCCTGGGGCTGGAGTGATAGCACAGCGGGTAGGGCGTTTGCCTTGCACGCGGCCGACCCGGGTTCGAATCCCAGCATCCCATATGGTCCCCTGAGCACCGCCAGGGGTAATTCCTGAGTACATGAGCCAGGAATGACCCCTGTGCATTGCCGGGTGTGACCCAAAAAGCAAAAAAATAAATAAATAAATAAAAAATCTTTTCCTCTGGCTTTCTATGCAGAACCAAGAGCATATTTTCTCATTTATTTCTAAGTATTTGGTTTTTAATTGCAATTATTAGTAAAATATTTTTATTTGTTTCCTAATTATGTATTGTCATCTGAGAGATACAGCTGACAATTGACAATTTTCATATATTGACCTTTTTTCTAGTAACTTTGCTATGTTTACTCATTCCTTTAAAATCTTTCTTTGGACAAGAACTGAGTGTTGGAAATAGGTAAAAGGATATACATGATAACCTTACCTGCCATAGAGGTTGCGGGTGGGAAACTGGAGACATTGGTGAAATGTACACGGGTGACAGGATGGGTGTTGGAACGTTGTATGACTGAAACCCAATCATGAACAACATTGTAACGGTGTATCTCACACTGATTCAATAAGATAAAAACTTACTCCTGGTTCTGTGATTGGGGGTGACCCCAGTGTGCTGGGGAGGGCCGGGGACCATGCCATGCGGAAGAGTAAGCACAAGACTCCAACGTGAAAACTACATGCTCCAGACCTTTGAGCCATCTCTGCAGCTCCCACGTCCAGTTTTGTTATTATTGTCACCATGATTCTTATTTTTAGCTTTGAGGCCGCAGCCAGCAGTGGTCAGGGGTTATCCTGGCTTTGCCCTTAGAGGTCAATCCATGCAATTCTGGGGATAGAATCCAGGCCTCTTGCATGCAGAGTTTGGACGTACTTAGCTCTTTGAACTATCTCTTTGGCCCTCTTTTAGGATTTCTGTTGGCTTGGTTTGGTTTTGAGGCCAAACTCAGCAGTGTTTGAGAGTTATTCCTGGTTCTGTGCTCAGGAATGACCTTGGCTGTACTCAGGGGACCATCCTGGAGATTCAAACGCAGGTCAGCATCATATAAGAAAAGTCTTGCCGCCTGGATTATCTCTTTGGACCCTAAGATTATTTTTTTTAAGTGAAGATATGTTAGTGATAACTTCTCTTAGTTTTGATGACCTAGGACTGGAGCCATAGCACAGCAGGTAGGGCGTTGGCCTGGCATGTGGCCGACCCGGGTTGAATTCCTCCGTCCCTCTCCGAGAGACTGGCAACTACCGAGAGTATCCCCCTGCACGGCAGAGCCTGCAAGCTACCTGTGGCGTATTCAATATGCCAATAACAGTAACAACAAGTCTCACAATGGAGACATTACTGGTGCCCGCTTAAGCAAATTGATGAACAATGGGACAACAGTGCTATAGTGCTACAGTGCTTTGGTGACCTACAAATATATTGATCACTTTTTTAAAAAAATGTCAATTTATGGGGGCCGGAGCAATAGTACAGCAGGTAGGATGTTTGCCTTGCATGTGGCCGACCCGGGTTTGATTTCCAGCATCACATATGGTCCTCTGAGCACCTCCAGGGATGATTCCTGAGTACAGAGCCAGGAGTAACCCCTGTGCATTGCCAGGTGTGACCAAAAAAGAAATGTCAATTTATGGGAGCTGGAGAGATAGTACAGAGAGTGAGTACCTGCGTTTCATGCAGGTGCCCAAGCTTTGATTTCTAGCACCTTATATGGTCCCCCAAGCTCTCCAGGAGTGATCCCTGAGAACTGCTGAGTGTGGCCCCAACTTCCCTACGCCCAAAAAATAAACAAAAGAATCCCCTAATATCCTCAGTGACTCAACCCATATTTAAATTTCCAATTTTTGTCTGAGAGGTGTTTTTGCACATTTCCCTCCAGAGATGTGTCAATTATCACCTGCTAAATTTAATTTTATTGTTCAATTATCTCTCTCATTTTAGGGCAGCGGGGGGTGGTGGAGGATGCATACCCAGCTGTGTTCAGGGCTTACTCCTGGCTCTGTGCTCCGGGATCACTCCTGGAATGTTGGGGATCGAACCCAAGTTGACTGAGAGCAAGATAAACGCCTCTCGTACCATCTCTATAGCCCCTGTTCAATTCTCTCGTGATACCCCATGGTCCTTGGTAATGAACTCTCTAGAGTGACTTTAGATTGACAGCAAAATCTAATGGCATGTATGCAGATTCTTGGTTTATCCTCCACCCCATCATATGCATGGTGCCCCCACAATTAAAGTCCCCCCTAGACAGGACTTTGTTTTCTGATTTATGAGCTGACCTGTATAAGCGTCAACATGACCCTCCCCCCCAGGCCCATGACCTACATGAGGGTCACTCTTGGCTTGTCCGTTCTGTGGGTTTCCACCAAAATCTGGCTCTGTGTGTTTCACAGTGTAGTAGCGCACAGGGCATGTCCACTGCCCTGTCCCCCTCCCAGTCATCCCTTCCTTCCCTTTCCTCAGCCCCCACAGCCACCAATCCTTTCACTGGGGTCAGTTTTGCCTTTTCAGGGTACCTTATGGCACTTTTTTTTTTTTTTTTTTGCTTTTTGGGTCACACCCGGCGATGCTCAGGGGTCACTCCTGGCTCATGCACTCAGGAATTACTCCTGGCGGTGCTCGGGGGACCATATGGGATGCTTAGATTCAAACCCGGGTCGGCCTCGTGCAAGGCAAACGCCCTACCCACTGTGCTATTGCTCCAGCCCCCCGCAGGGCGCTTTCTGAGATTGGCTTTTTCCACTTAGCAATGTGCAGTTAAGGTTCCTCCATACCTTTTCCTGGAGTTTCTTTCTTTTTATTTTATTTGTTTTTCTTGCTTTCTTTTTAGCACTGAATAATATTCCTTTGCCTACACAAGGATATCTTGCTTCCTTTCCAGTTTGGCAATTATAAATAAAGCTGCTAGCAACCATCTTGAATAGGATTTTGTTATTGTTTTGGGGTGTTTTGTTTTTATTTTTGGTTGTGGTTTGGTCTGGGGCCACACCTATAGGTGCTCAAGGCTTACTCCCACTCTCTGTGCTCGGCTCACTCCCAGAGATGCTCAGGGGACTGAGTACCAAGCTGGGTATTTAAACTGAGATCAACTGCATACATGGCAAGCACCTTCTCTCCCATCCTATCTCTTTGGCCAATTAAGCAGATTTTGTGTGTGGACATAAGTGTTCCATTCATTTGGGGAAATACCAAGGTGCACAGATTGTTACAGCAGATGTTGTTAAAAATATTTTTCATGAGGCCAGAGTGATAATACCACAGTAGGGCATTTGCCTTGCATGCAGCCAACCCGGGTTTGATCCCCAGCATCCCATAGAGTCCCTTGAACTCCGCCAGGAGTAATATCTGAGTGCAAGGCCAGGAGTAACCCTTGAGCATCACCCGAAAAGCCAAAAAAAAAAAATTATTTTTTTTATTTGGTAAGAAACTGCCAAACTATTATCCAAAGTAGCTATACCATTTTCCAGTCCTGACAGCACAAGTGAGAGTTCCCAGTCTCCACACTCTTACAGCTGTTGCCACCGTTTTGGACTTAGGCCATTTAAATAGGTGTGTAGTGGAGCCACATTGTTTTAACTTTCAATGCCTTAAGAACAGGAGATGCTGTCTGGAGCAATAGCACAGCGGGCAGGGCATTTACTTTGCACATGGCCGATCTGGGTTCGATTCCCAACATCCCATATGATCCCCTGAGCACCCCCAGGGGTAATTCCTGAGTGCAGAGCCAGGAGTAACCCCTGTGCATCACCGGGTGTGACCCAAAAAGAAAAAACAAAACAAAACAAAAACAGGAGATGCTAAACATCTTCTCATACACCATCCGTATGTGTCTTTGGTGAGAGTCTGTTCAAATGTCTTGCCCAATTTTTAATTGAATTTTTTTTATCGTTGTTGAGGTTTTTATTTTTAATTCTTTGCATGCTTGAATAAGAATCTTTTATCAGATTTGTCTTTTGCAAACGCTCTCAGTCTGTGACTTCTCTTCTCATTCTCTTAGCGGTGTCTTTGCTTGTTTATCTTGCAGAACAGAAGTATCTTAAAATTTATGGTATTGGACTCTCAAGTATTAATACTTTCATTAATTATGCCTTTCGTGTGCCTAAAACATTTTCATACCCAGGAGCACCTTGGTCTTCTCATATGAGTTTTATTATTGTATAGTTGTATGTTTTTTTTTTTTTTTTGCTTTTTGGGTCACACCCAGCGATGCTCAGGGTTACTCCTGGCTTTGCACTCAGGAATTTCTCCTGGCAGTGCTTGGGGGACCATATGGGATGCCGGGGATCGAACCCGGGTCGGCTGCGTGCAAGGCGAACGCCCTACCCGCTGTGCTATCGCTCCAGCCCCTTAGTTAAATTTTTCACTTGCTTCCACCCAGATGACCCAGATTCGATCTGAGCCCCACTGGGAGAGATTCCTGAGCACAGAGCCAGGAGTAAGCCCTGCCCGGTGTGTCCCAAACAAACAATATCATCCTATTACCCATGACTTTCACTTTGGACCCCCAACCCCCACTTCCTCTTGCTGCTGTTTTCACACACACACACACACACACACACACACACACACACACACACACACACTTGTGATGTCCTCAATGGACCCCACCCGTTTGCTGCAGTGCTCACCCTTCCCTCACTTGCTGTGCCGGCCAAGGGCTGCTGACCCAAACACTGGCGCTTACTCACACTCTATGGCAGTGCTGAGTGTCCCAGACACTAGGAGCCCTCCCCCGGCCCCTTGGAATATGACGTTAGTCGATGAGCGACACTCCATTGACACAGGCTTGGTTCTGCTGCTCGTATTCTCCGGACCTGGCTGATTGATAGATGTCGCCTCGGGTTGTCTTCTGCTTCCCTTTGATGAGTCTCCATAATTCTCTGAGTACTCTTTAAGAGAGCAGCTTTATTAGGGTTAGTTCACATATATTATTTACTTATGAGCAGCACTACACTGACAGCCCAAGCATTGCTGGGAGAGACCCCCAAGCTCTCTGAGTACGGCGTAGGAGACTCCCCAGATATAAAGTACACAACTCAGTGGTTTGTGGTGACACCTATGTGTCATCATTATCATGGTCGATATGATTATTATTATTATTTTGCTTCTTTGGGAGCCATACGCACAGTGCTTGGTGGCCTCTCCCGGCTCCTTGCTTAGGACTCACTCATTCACTTCTGGTGGTGCCCAGGGCTCTGTGTAATGCAGGAGGCTGGACCTGGGGCTACAGTAAACAAAGTTCACACTCCAGCCCCTTGAGCCATCTCCCCGGCCCCGCCATAGTTAATTTAAAAGCGTTTTCATCAGCTCTGACATAAACCCACTAACCTTTAGTGATCATTCCCCCTTCACACCTTGCCTACTGCTCACCTCAGCAGCCTACTCCCCACCTCCATCCATTTCTGACTCTTTCTTACCAGTGAAATCTTACGTAGGCTAGTCTTAGGTGATTGGCTTCTTCCACTCGTCCCCTTCGAAGTTCGTCCAAGTTACAGCGTGCAGGAACCCCCTTGCTCTTCACCAATGGCTGAGCCATACTCCACAGCCCGGATCTGCCACATGGCGTGCGTCTGTTCATCAGTTGATGGGTATTTGAGCTTCCTCTTTGGGTTATTATGAAATGATGTGGCTGACAACAAATTTTTTGTGCAGGCATGTTTTTATTCCTTCTGGATATACTTAAAAGTGGGTTTTCTGGGGGCTGGAGCGATAGCACAGTGAGTAGAGCATTTGCCTTACACGCAGCTGACCCAGGTTCGAATCCCAGCATCCCATATGGTCCCTTGAGCACCGCCAGGGGTAATTCCTGAGTGTAGAGCCAGGACTAACCCCTGTGCATTGCCAGGTGTGACCCAAAAAGCAAAAAAAAAAAAAAAAAAGTGGGTTTTCTGGGGCTGGGTGATAGCACAGTGGGAAGAGCCTTGCACTGCCTTTCCTTGTACTTGCTTTGCAAGTGGCTGACCCGGTTCAATCCTTAGCACCCCATAAGGCCCCTCAAGCACTGCTAGGAATGACCTCTGAGTGCAGAGCCAGCTGTAAGCCCTGAGCACAGCTAGGTGTGACCCCCCAAACACAAAAAAAAAGTAATGGAATTTCTGGGCCAGAGTAATAGTACAGCAGGCAGGTCATTTGATTTGCACACGACTGGCCTGGCCCCCATCCATGGCATCCCATGTGGTCCCTCTAGCCTGCCAGGAGTGATCCCTGAGCACAGAGCCAGGAGTAACTCCTGAGCATTGCCTGGTGTAGCTCCAAAACAAAACAAGAGTGGAAATGCGGACCAGAGAATAACATCATTTCTGAGCTTGTCCTTACTTTAGGGAAAAAGATAATCCTCGCTCACCTGGCATTTCCTCTGCCCTGGCCCTGTAAGTATGGCTATTTCTCCGTGAAGCTCTGGTCCCTTCTAGTGGACAAGGACATTTAGAAACCAACCTCAGGGGGCTGGAGCAACTGTACAGTCGTTAGGGTCCTTGTCTTGCACGTGGCCGACCGGATACGATCTCCTATATGGTCCACCAGGAGGGAGTCTACCAGGAGTGATGACTGAGCACAGAGTCAGGAGTTAGTCCTGGGCATTGCTGGGAGTGGTCCCACTCCCAAAAAAAAGAAACCAGCCTTGGGGGCTCACTCTGTGTGGTGTCATTCCGGTGCCACTGCTCCAGGCCCTCTGGGGGATGAAGGGCCATACGAACTCACACATACACAGCGTCGGGCCCAGACACCTGCAGGGAGAAACTCAGGCACACTCGCACCCTGTTCCCAGTCTCTGTGAAAGCCGTGGGTCCTCACCACACCTCCCCTTTGCGGCGCCCACCTTCCCACGGGATTCCTTCTGGCTTCCCCCCTCTCCATGCTTGCTACAGCAGCAGCACCAGGGCACCCCTCCACACCCTGACTCTGCTCCCCACCCCGTGCACCCCCCCCCAAGGATGCTTCCTCCTCCACTGGCTCCTCCCCCACAGGGGTCCCCCATGCAAAGGGGTGCTCTCATTCCCCCTGGGCTCCGACCACCCCCGGGCCACCCACCCCTGTGCTCTCTCTACAGATGTGTCCTCAACCGCCTCACAGCCCCCCTTCCCTGCTTCTTTCTCCCACTCCAGCCACACCCCTTCCAGAGCTGTCCTTCTCACCCCTCCTGCCCCCCCACTTCCTGCTGCTGGTTCAGATACCTGCTTCCCCTTTGCAGACCTGCTGGACCGGCCCCCGTTTGCACGGACCCCACGCTAGGCTGCCTTTCCTTCTCTGCTCGAGCCCCTGAGCCATGTGCTAGGCTGCTGTCTTTTCCCATGCCCCCACTTCGGGGCTGCCCGCCTGCTTGGGCCCCACCTAAAGGCTTCCAGACAGAGCTAGTTTTAATTTTTTTCCTGGTGAAATGCATTAAAATGTGTTGTCGTTGTTTTGGTTTGGGGGACCGCACCCGATGATGCTCAGGAGTTACTCCTGGCTCTAGACTGAGGAATGGTGTTTGGGGGACCATAGGGGACGCTGGAATTGAACCTGGGTTGGTCGTACGCCAGACAAGCATACTACGTACTGTACTATCTCTCCGGCCCCTATACAGTTGTGTGTTTTGTTTTGTTTTTGCTTTTTGGGTCACACCCAGCGATGCTCAGGGGTCACTCCTGGCTCTGCACTCAGGAACTACCCCTGGCTGTGCTCAGGGGACCATATGGGATGCCGGGAATCGAACCCGGGTCGGCCTCGTGCAAGGCAAATGCCCTACCCGCTGTGCTATTGCTCAAGCCCCGCCCCCATACATTTTTTAAAATTTGATTGAGATTCAGTGGTTTACAATACTGTGAATAATAACACAATACTATCCGAAATTGCAACACTATCCTCGTACACAAAATTCCAAAACCACCCCCCACCCCCCTCCCAGTATAAGCCCCCTCTGTCAGTTTCCCGCCCCCCAGCCCTGCTGTCGGGATCGCTTCTCCCATTTTGCTGCTTTTGGACCCGCGTTGCTACCTTGCTCTACGGCCCATGTGAGAGACCATTCTCAGACAGAACTGTTTGTTGGCTTTCTGGGTCACACTCGGTGACGCTCAGGGGCGACTCCTGGCTCTGCACTAAGGACTTACTCCAGCGATGCTTGGGGAACCGTCTGGGAGCCTAGGGGTGCCGGGGATAGATCCTGGGCCAGCTGCCCGCAAGGCAGACGCCCTCCCCACTGTGCCATCGCTCTGGTCCCAGACAGAACCGCTCTTAAAGGGGAATGCACAGAAGAGCAGAAGAAAGAGGGAGGCAAAGAGGACGAAGGCTGCCTGTGTGTTTCCCTAAGAGGGAGAAGCAGAAGACCAGGGCGCAGTGCAGGGGACGGAGACACATGCCTTGCAGGCACCAAACCCCAAGTTCAGTTCCCTGCACCCCATGCCCTTCCCAGCGCCCATGTGTACCACTAGGGTGGTCCCGGGGATCCCTCTAACACAGCTCGGCCTGAGCAGCTCTTTATCTGTTAGTGGCTGCAGGGCCCCCCAGCGCTGTTTGGGAGCCCCTCCACCAAGAACGGCTGAAGCAGGAGTGGGACCAGGCTCCGGGAGTGGGGCCTGCGGGGTTCCTCTCCGTGGGACTGGGCTCAGGCACTGCTCCAGCTGCTTCCCCAGAGCCGTTCATTCCCCACAGCCACATAGCACAAGTGTTGGGGTGCAGCTGAGCCAGTCTCAGCCCAGTGCACCCCGCACCCGGTTCCCCTGCCCATCGGGCTGGCGAGGAGAGGCAGAAACTACTATTAGAAGTGTGAACTGAGGAGCGACAGTACAGCGGAAAGGGCAGTTGCCTTACTTGCAGCCAACCCAGGTTCAATCCCCGGCCATCCCATATGCACACACACCCCCCTCCCAAGCACCACCAGGAGTCATTCCTGTGTGCAGAAGCAGGAATAAGTCCTGAGCATGTCCAGGTGTGGCCTAGAAAATAAACAGAAACAAAAACAAAAGTGTGGCTGAGACAGTGACTGGGGGGACCAGAGGGTTGTCAGAGACAGTCCACGTCTCCGGATGGTGGGGACGTAGCCTTTCAAGGGGGAAGTACGGGCAGGGCCTGAAAAGAGGAGTGAGGGGCTCCGGAGAGTGGTACCCAGAGCCCGGGGAGGGTGGGCCTTGGGCAAGGAGGGGTGCCCGCTCACGGGGCGAGAGGGGAAAGGCTCTGACCCCGCGGGATTGGGGGCGCAACTGTGCAGCGTGGCCTGCACCTCGGGTGAGGGGGCTGTGATTCCCAGGAGATGAGGGGCTTCATGGGGAGGGAGGCTCAGAGCAGGGGGCTGGGGAGGCCCCAGAGCTTCTGAAACGAGAGGGGCCTTGGTGGTCTCTGCCTTAGCCCGGTCAGGGACTTGCCGGCCCTCCCCGCAGACACAGCCTGGCCCAGAGGCCTGGCGTGGGGAGGGAGAGCCTCCCTGGCCCTCTCTCTGTGCCAAGCGTGGGAGCGGGGAGGAGGCTGTGAGCCCCGACTTCCCGCCTCACAGCGGGTGTGGGAAGAGAGGGGCTCCCCATGCCTTCCCCCCCCCCCGCCCTCCCACAAACCAGCCTTTTGCCTCTGGGGTCCTGAAACTGGGGGAGCACTGGGGGCAGGTTGGGAGGAGGGGCGGGCAGGGGCTGGGGGTCCATTCTCCCATCCCCTTCATCCACTGTCGAGGCAGCAGCCCCCGCGCCCCCCCTTCCAGCCCCGGGGGCCCCGGGCTGGATTTGTTCTCCTTGTGCTCTTGGCTGCTGTGCTGGAAAAACCACGGCGCTCGCTGGTAGCCGAGGCAGAGGGAGCGTGGCTCAGGCCGTCCTGGCAGAAGCGCGGGGAGCAGGCGGGGCGCCCGGGACACTGCCCCCCTCCCTGTTTCTACGTGGCTCTGCCGGGGGGGGGGGGGCTGCCGGGGCCGGCAGGAGGCAAGCAGGGCCGGGCCCCGGGAGCACCCTCTCCCCAAGGGAGCCCAGAGTCTTGGGGAACCGTGTGTGTGGGGGGGCGGGGCCTCAGGCAGCAGCACCAGGCTCCGGTGCTCCCCGCAGGTGCTCTCTAAGAGGGAGGCAAGCTGGGGGGTGGGTAGGAGGGGTCCCCAGGCCTCTCCTGAGCTGCTGGGGACCTTGAAACACTGTCACCTCTGGGTCCCCTCCCCATGGCCCCACGCTCAAGCTTGACCAGCCCCACTGAGCAGGTGAGGCCCTTGGGGGCTCCCAGGAGGGGTCCCCGCTCCAGGCTGCTGCCTCCCCGGCACGCCCTCGGGACTCCCCGCACGGCCCCCAGGCCTCTCGGTCAGTGGGTGCAGCTCCCCCCACCACTCCTCCCGTGGACCCAGCAGCAGCGACATCGACACCCCCCCACCACCAAGTTTTCCAGTGTCCCGGCCCCTCTGGGCTCTGCGGCGGGGAGCCGGCCGCTCCCTCTGGAATCTGCCGCCTCGGCCGGGCTGCCTGGCTGCGGGAGCATCTGGAGCAGATTATGGGGAAAGCAGAGAGCAGGAAAAAGGGACTTGGCCCGGCCGCTACTGTCTGCAGGAGCTGGGGGCTCAGTGCTCGTCGGGGGGCTAGGGGGAGGCACCGACGCAGCCCCCACCGCCCCGGCCCTGCAAGGGCACAGAGAAGAGGTGAGCCCTGGAGAGGGACGGAACCCCGGCCTCAGACCCCGCTCTGGAACCTGCTTCGGGACTCTCTCTCTCTCTCTCTCTCTCTCTCTCTCTCTCTCTCTCTCTCTCTCTCTCTCTTTCTCTCTCTCTCTCTCTCTCCCTCCTTCCCCCATTGCACAGATGAGGCTGAGGCCCAGAGAGAGAAAGTGTTTTTTCCCCAGGGCCACACAGCGGCCTGGAAGGAGCTGGGGGTCTTTCCCACACAGGCCCAGGACACAATGGGCCCTGGACATTCTTGGAGTCAGGGCAGGGCAGGGCAGGTGATAGGCTGGAGGGCTCCTCAGCCACGAAGGGGGGAGAGAAGTGGTGGGGGGCAATGAGGAGAGGCCAGGCCTCCCTGTCTGTGAGCTCGAGGCTGCTGGGCCCTGGGGCGGGCGGGGAGCTGGGCCGGGGGGCCCTCTCTGCTGTTCCTCCTCCTCCCCAGCTCCAGACGTGGCAGGGCCACGCAGCGGGGAGGATTCTCCACTCCCTCCCAAGTGCTGTGCTGGCGGCTCCAGAAATAAGAATCAAATGTGGGCTTGGCAGAGGCGCGGGTGGGAGAAGCCGGCGGCGGCGGCAGAGAGCGGAGGCTTCATTCTTTCCATTGTAACTTCACCTCCTAACCTCTGGCATTTTAATTATTCTCCGACCCGCCTGCGCTCCCGGGCCAGAGGTGAGCTCAGCCTTTCCTCTAGCCCGGAGAGGGGGGCCATGGCCAGACCCCGACCCCCAGCCCGCACCCTGGAAGCTGGGGACGAAGGGCCGAAAGACGGTGGGGGGGGACAGGGGGGCCCCTGGGCCAAGCTGCCCCCTTCTGTCTGGCACCTCCGCCTCCAAGTGTGAATCACCGGCCACTGGCGTCTTCACACCCCGGCTCCTTCCAAAGGTGGCCACTGTCTTCAGCCCCACCAGCTCCCCACACATGTGGGGGCACCTGGGGTTAGCCACGTGGCAGCTGTGCTCAGTGAGTGCACAGCAGAGCATGAGACACCACGTGTGGCTCCTGGTTCACCCCCCCACACCCTGCACCCCCCCCATGATCTCAGAACCCAGGAAATGGGTAAGAGCTGCTCAGGCTGCATGTCCGCTCCCCTGCCCGGTGCCCACACCGCTGCCTGAGGCCTTTAACAGTCTGATATGGAAGCATGCAGCGACTTGGCACCGGCAGGAAGTCAGTGTTCATGCCTCCCCCCTTTTTTTTGTTTTTTTGGGTCACACCTGGCAATGCACAGGGGTTACTCCTGGCTCTGCACTCAGGAATTACCCCTGGCAGTGCTCAGGGGACCATATGGGGCGCTGGGAATCGAACCCGGGTCGGACGCGTGCAAGGCAAACGCCCTACCTGCTGTGCTATCGCTCCAGCCCCCATGCCCCCTTTTTTAAAAAATTTATTTTATTTTTGGTGAGGAGCAATGGCAGGAATGGAACCCGGGTCTCACGCATGCAAGGCATGTGCTCTGCCACGAAACCAGCTCCCCAGCACCCCCTGTGACATGTTAAAGCAGAAAGCAAGTTCTCCAAGAAGATGGCACCTTGGGGGTGCCCAGAGGCCAGGGAGTAGCCGACTCCTCCTGGCGCCAAGACCCACAACTGATCGGACCTTTTTTCGAGGGCCCAGGGCGCCCCGATTGTGCAGGTGGGTGATGAAGGGTGGCCTCTACCTCTCTGGGGTTCTGTGGCTTTCTCTGACCCACAAGCCTGAGCTCTGCTGATTCTGCGTGTTTCCTGGGGGCCAGGGGTGTCAGCTTTCCTGGGGCAAGCTCTAAAGAGGGGGGATCTGAGCCCCAGGCAGCCCCTCAACAAGGCTGCCTGCTCCACCCAAACCCTGCCTCAGCCCCACGCACACCTCCAACTAATTCAGATCCTCTGCCTGGGCTTGTTTGTATTTGGGGGCCACACCCAGAGATCCTGGGGGCTCACTCCTGGCTGTGCACTCAGGAATCACTCCTGGCAGTGCTCGGGGAAACCTATAGGGTGTCGGGGATTGAACCGGGGTTGGTCACTTGCTGTACTTCTTTCTTTCCAGCCCCCCGCTTCTGGGTATGAGGGGAGTCTCTGTCTTCTTCTTGCTCTGGAGGTCTCCCCTGAATCAATGTTTCATCAGTAGCTGATTCTGGAGGTCTTTCTCTGGGTGCACGTCCAGCCTCTGCTCAGGTGGGGCATCCGGGAAATGGGAGTTGGGGCAGGTGGGGAGCAGGCCCACCGTGGCCCTGGGAAGTCATCCCTGCCCACGAGCTTCTGGCAGATGTCCCAGTGCCACTGAGGACATGAGGAGCCCTAAGAGCCCCCCAAAAACCCTGCCATAGGCTCAGGATGTGACTCTGTGGCCGAGTGTAGCTTTGCTTCTCTGGGGCCTGGGGCTTCATCCCTGACCCTGCAAATATGCACACGGACATGCACTACACATGCGCATGCACCCACAGACACACATGCACACCTGCAACACACGGCCATGTGTGCACACACACACACACACACACACACACACACACACGCATGCACACACATACCCTGCAGCAAAGGCAGGCCCAGTGCACAGTGCATGGGAGTGTAGATGCTGCCAGGAAGGGACCCCCCAAAGGGACAGCAGAAGCGCCCGGGGCAGCTGGGATGGAGGACGAAGACCTCTCAGTGTTCTGAGCCATCTCTGCACCCTGTGAGGCAGTGATGGAAAGTGGTTAGGATGGGGCGGGGGCAGCCAGAGGGGTGCAGTGGGAGGGGTTCGGAAAGCCAGAGGGTAAGAACTGGCTTCCCATGTCGGCTCTAAACCTTGCAGGTCGGTGGGGGGCTGTTGAACACAGCAACTTTGCTTTTAGGGGCCCCGCTGCCCTTCCGTTCTGTGTTGTGGTTGGCTGTCTGCGGTTCACACGCTTTGTGGCGGTTCCTGCAGAGGCCCATCGCCCAGCTGGGGGCTCCCAGCAGGCACTTTGCTCTGGTGTCGAGGATCAGAAATAGCAGCGACCCCAGGACCCCACTGGACATGCGGGGCCGGGCGGGGTTGGCGTCACGTCCAACCCTGAGCGCCCCAGGTGACTGCCACACTGTGGGGGGCGCACCCAACTGGAGATGGGGAGGTTCCCCGGAGAAATTACAGACAGAAGAGACCCAAGCTGAGGGGGGGAAGGGGCAGCCAGAGGTCAGAGGGAAACTGGGGGGTACTGGGCTACTCAAACCCGAGGGAGGAGGCCTTCTGACAGGAAGTGTGGCCAGCAGCTGAAGGTGGGGTGGCAAAGGCTCCCTGAAGGCAGAGCCTGTGTCTCCTCCATCAGACTGGGCACTTTTGTTGTTGTGTTTCAAGCACGTTGCTGTGCTCCAGGTTTACTCTGAGCTCTGTGCTCAGAGGGTCCCGTGGAGGTGCTCAGGAGACCGTGTATGGTGCCGGGATCAAACTGGGGGCCACCCCGTGCAAGAGAAGTGCCTGAACCCCTGTACTTCCTCTCTGGCTGGGTACTTCTTGAGGACACTGAGTCTCCTCCATCAAAGTGGGACCGAAACAGCTTTTCCCTAGCACCCTGTCCTGGTCTACCTGGTCTCTGACGCCTGGACCCTGTCCTGGTCTACCTGGTCTCTGATACCTGGACCCTGTCCTGGTCTACCTGGTCTCTGACGCCCGGTCTTGCCCACTGTGAGTTGGGGGGAGCCAGCCTCTTCCCATCCCATCAGGCCCCTCACTTTTGCTGCCATGTCCTTGTTCAAGTCTTTCTCTGTCACCAGAGGCGCAATATCTTTCTAAGATCCCCCTCCCCGAGCACTCCGGGCCCCGTGGGCTCCTGAGATCCAGCCCCCATCACAGACCTCTGGGCAGAGACTCACACAGAGCTCCCCGAGGCGGCAGAAAGGCATGGACCCACTGCCCGGGTCCCGGGGGGGCTCACCTCCCTCTGGAGCCCTTCGGAGGCCAGGCCCCTGAATGGTTCCCTGCAAGCCTGGCCGCTGAGGGTTTCTGGCCGAAAGGAGAGAGGAAGAGAGGAGAAGCCCCGAGGACAAGGTGGGGCTCTCAGGTTCAGCAGAGGGATCCCAGAGAGACTTCATGGAGGAGGTGTCTATGAGGGACCCGCAGGATTGGGTGCACTGGGAATGGGAGGAAGAAAGGGCTGAGAAAGGCATGGAGATAGACCGGGTCCTGATACTTGGCAGGGGCCAATAGGGCTCAGGTTGTTGGTGACCCCAAGGAGTGGGACAAGGGGTCTGAGAGGAGGCTGAGAAGTGAAGAGGTGGACTAAAGCAAGGAGACTGTAGACTGTCCACTGCTGGTCTCCACGCAGGACTGTCCAGCCCAGGGCACTTCCTCCTTCATTCATCAGCGTGGGAAATATTTACTGGGCTCTGACTCTGTGCTCATCAGAGGACAGACAGAACAAAGCCCTGCCACCGCGGGGTTTGGGTTCCAGGAAGAGACGGAGAGTGGTGGAATGCAAATCCAGGCGAGCTGCCGTCAGGGCTGGGGAGGGTGCTCAGTCCCACAGCCGTCACCAAGCCAGCTGTGGAGCACCACAAATGTAGCTCGAAAAACAAAACACCTCCCAGCCCCATCAGACTAGGAGCTCCTCCATCAGACTAGGTTTTGCCTGAGGCCAGAGACTGAGCTTCCTCCATCAGACTAGGAACTCCCTGGAGGTAGAGCCTGTGTCTCCTCCTTCAGACTGGGAGCTCCCTGAAGGCAGAGCCTGAATCTCCTCTATCAGACAAAAGAGTTTCTGAGGCCAGAAGCCGGGTTTCCTCCATCAGACTAGGAACTCCCTGAAGGTAAAGGCTGTGCCTCCTCCCTCAGACTGGGAGCTCCCTGAAGGTAGAGGCTCTGAGTGGGGTCTCCCTGAGAGCAGCACCTGAGTCTCTTCTCTCAGACTAGGGCGTGTCAGAGGCCAGACTCCGAGTTTCCTCTTTTGGACTAAGGGCTGTCTGAGGACACAGCCGGAGTCTCCTCCATCAGACTGGGGGCTGGGAGCACACTGCCTTCTGCAGAAGGAAGAGAAGGGAGCATCCAGGAGTAAGAGCTACAGAGACTCAGAACCTCTGCACCCCCAGAGAGCCTCCCACGGCCTCACAGTAGCCCCCTGCTGACCCCTGTCCCTGTGTGCCCCGGCTAGTGACTAGTGGCCTTAGCCTCGCCTGAGGGGAGGAGGGTCAGAGGGCATGGCAGGCGCTCTGCTCCCCATGAGGCAGGTGCAGAGACTCTGGGATCTAGCAAGGAGGGACCAGGGGTGGGTGGGGGGGTTGAAAAGGACCCCTCTTCCCAGCCAGACCCCAGGGGGAGGGCTTCCCCCTCCTTCTGTCCCATTAAACCCTTACTTTAACCCCGGCCCCACCCAGCAGAGCTGGAGTGAGTGCCCCAAAATAAATCCTAAATTACATGCTGCCTGGGGGCAACCACAATTCTCCTTCCTCCCTCTCCAGCGGGCAGACCCACCCTGCCAGGGCCGGGGGCCTCCCCCCAAAATGGGCTATTTATACAGCTCCCCTCTCTGCCGGCTGGCCCTGGCTGGCCTCCCTGGGCGAGGCCGGGCACAGGGACGTGCGCTCCTGCGAGCGGAAGGGCCCGCAGGAGCTGCGACTCGGCCCCTTGGCCGGGGGTGTAATTTAGAGTCCAAATCAGGACACTGAGGCGGGGGGGGGGGCTGCTAAAAATGACACCCAGACAGCAGCAGAGACCTGGGCCTGGGCACCCGTCACCGGGGAGAAAGGGGGGCCGGGAGGGGGACACGGGGAGAAAGACAGAGCGGAGACATGAGGACAGACAGCGAGAGGAGGTTTGGGGAGACGAAGGGGTCAGGCCTCACCCCGTAACTGTGCAGGGTGAGGGCAAGTTCGGGGTGGTCCGGCCTGAGGGAGGGTGCGGCGAAGCAAGGGGGGAGCCTGAGGTGCTGCTCTGAAACCAGGGGCTCGGGCATGGCTGTCTCCCTAGGGTGTGAAGCGGGGAGAGAGGGAAGGACAGGGGGGTGTGGGGTAGAGAATCCCCCCAGAGACAGGGGGTGTGGCATGGGGCCTGCGCCCAAGGGGCTGGGTGTCTGTCTGCCACCCTTGGGCCCCTCTCCGCTGGTCTGCCCCAGGAGCGAGTGGGCAGGGCATGGCACCTGGAAGTGAGACCCCTCTCCTGGGTGCCCACCCTGCTCAATGTCCACCATCACCCTGGGGGTCCACTCTAACTGCTCCTGGTGGGAGGGGCTGTCTGGGAGGCTCGGGGCTCTTCTCTGAGTCACAGAAATAAGCACTCCCTGATTTAGTCTCGGCCCAGAGGGTGGGATGGGGTGGGGGGGAGTTGGGGGGGGGCCGAGCAGGACAGTGGGGATGACCAGGATGAGGTGCCCATTGAGGGGTCGTGGGGGTGGCCAGGGTGGGGTGCACATCGCTGGATCTGAAGGATCAAGTTACAGCCAGCTCATTCCCCAAGTCATGTGGGTGATTCAGGGTCCGGGCTTACCCCACTGGTTCTCACCCACATCAGGCGAAAAGTGGACTGGACAGAGCACTGGACAGTCCCGAGTAGTGGGCGGTCCCAGCGCCCCCCCCCAACAGAGCAGCACTCACACAGTGGGCGCCAAGAACGGGCCCCAAGACAGGTGTGGGTGGGTGCCCCCGGGCCAGCAGCCTACCCTTAGAGGTGGGGACACGACTCCCGATTACACTTGATTATCCGTCTGCTAACTGGGTCCCCACGACCCCCACCTGCTCCAAAAAACACTGTTTATGGGGCCTGGGCCCTGAGACCTGTCATTTAGCTGCAGGAGGCCCGCCCACCCCTCGGGGAGTAGCCGGACCCAGCTCGCGGCAGGCACCAGCCCAGACACTTAGCGTCTGTTTACCCTGGCACGGGCGGCTGGCACCGGCGGGGCCCTCCAGGGAGCGGCAGAAGCCCGGCCAGCGACTCACCTGCAGTCCGAAGGGGGCTGGGACACTGGCCGTGCTGGGGGCCTGGCAGCGCACCCCATCCTCTGCCAAAGCCCTGTCAGAGCAGATGGCCAGGCGGCCACCATGGGGGTGCTGGGGGCCCCACCTCCCAGCGCGCCAGCAAGTGGGGGACGGGATGCCCACTTTCAGGAGCCCCCATCTTTGACACCGGAGGCCGCTTGGCTCCCCAGGTTTGAGGGACCCACCCTCTACCCCTAGTGACACTGGCTTTGGGGGTATGTCGTATCCAAGCTCAGACCTCGGGGCCTGCACCCCAGCCACAAGCCCAGGCTGCCGCCCTGTGCAGAGAGCTTCTGTCAGACCCTAGGAGCTGCTCAGGAATAGCCCGACTCCAGCCCTGAACACACACACACACACTCACACACACTCACACACACACTCACACACACATATACACATTCACATACACACTCACACACACTAACACACATACATACACACATTCACATACACACTCACACACACTACTAACACACATACATACACACATTCACATACACACTCACAGACACTAACACACATACTCACATACACACATTCACATACACACTCTCACACACATACACACATACTCACACACATTCACACACGTACATACTCACACACACATACACACATTCACACACACATACTCACACACATACACACATTCACATACATTTACATACAGACCCACATACATACACATACGTACACACTCACACATACACACGTTCACACACATACACACTCACACATTCACACTTACACACATATACTCACATACATACACACATTCATACACTCACACACACTCATACTCTTATGCACACATGCCTTTGGACACTCAGACATCCACATATATTTACATGTACACCTACATATACCTATACAGCCACATATACCTTCACTCAAATACCTACACACTCATACACACACCCACACAACACACCCATACACTACTCACACCCCACATACACACTCATACACCCATATACGCCTACATACTCACATTCACCTTCACTCAAACATCTACACACTCATACACACACTGGCCACACACACTCCCACACACTCATACACGGGCCCTCAGCACTACACGGCTCCCAGCAACCCAAGGGAACCCAAGGCGGCTAACACTGAGGGTCGGGGCCTCATGTCTCTGTGGGCCTCCCCAGGCCCCTCCTCCCTTGCTGCCTGCCCCCCACTCTGCATTTTCGGGGGCCCTTGCACCAGGCCCCTTTTCTCCCCTCTTCCCATCTGCAGTCTGGGCGGCCCCACACCCAAACCCTTAGACTGGGGGTGGGGGGAAAAGGGTGCAGAGGAAGGGGTGCAGAGGAAGGGGAGCAGCCGCTGGCGGAGGCTCTGCTCCTCCCTTCCTCCCCCAGCCCACCACCCCCTTCCCCCTGGACGGTCTTCATTCCAGGCTGAGTCATTCCCACAGCTGGAGCCGCTGCACATCTGGAAGAGCTGAATGAAGCCCGGGGCGGGCGGGTAGCTCCACGTGGACACCCCACCCCCACCGCGAGGAGTCACCCCGCTCCAGCTGGGGTCCAGCCCCTCCGCCCCCGCCCGGGCCAGGCCCCAGGTCGCCTAGTGGACAGCCGGCGCTCGCCCACCGGGCCAGGGCCGGGCAGCGGTGGCCCTGGAGGGACGCGACGAGCGAAGGAACGGGCAGCGCCGCCGCGGCAGCGGTTTGGCCCGGCAGGCAGCGAGAATTTATCCTGGCGCCAAGCCCCGAGGCCAAACATCCTGCACTAGCCTCGCAGACACATCAAAGCGGCCAGGGAAGGGCCCTTCCGCGGAGGAAGCGGCAGCCCGGGCGGCCTGGCAGCCGAGCCCGCACACGACCACCCCGGCCCCCGGGCACCGCCGCCCGGACGGGCGTGCGCAGCGGGTACTCGGGCCCCCCCCCGCCTACCCCTCCCGCGGCAGAAGGGGTGTGGGGGGGGCCCTGGGAGGGTGACCCAGCCAGGACTTGGCTTTGGTCCCTTGTAGAGGGTCCGCTTGCCCCTTCCCCCCCACCCCCCCACCCGAAGGAGCGGCGGCGGATGGGAGGCAGGGAGGGCCCCCTCCCAGGTCTGCGCCCACGCAGTGCTAAATCGACTCCAACCCCCCCCCCCCAAACCTCCCTAGTTCTGCAAAGTTGCTCTCCGGAGGGAGGCGGCGAGGCGGGGGGGGGGGGTCGGGGGGCTCGGGGGTGGCCAAGGAAGAGGGTTTGGGGAGAAGCTTGGAGGAACGGGAACGGGAACGGGGCGGGGATGGAGAAGCGGGCTGCCAGCTCGGGCCCTCGGGGGCCGCAGGGGCGGGGGAGGAAGGGGCTGTGAGGCGCTAACAAGGGAGGGAGGAGGTGCTAACAGGGCCCCTGGAGTGAAGGGTCCTGGAGCCAGCCCTGGGCAGCCAGCCGCGAGATAAGGCGGCTGCGGGGTGGGGGTGGGGGGCTGCCACATCAGCGCCAAAGGCCGTGGCTGCACGTGCGCGCGCTCAAACACACACACACACACACACACACACACACACGCACACACGCACACACACACACAAGAGCGCGCCCCCCCCCCCCCGGGGGCCCCGGTCCACGCATGCGTGCTCGCCGCTGGCGCCCAGTCTGTCCCGGCGGGGGCCAGATGATGTGGCAGCTTCAGGGAGCCGTGATTTGGGAGACTGTGGGCGAACGCGGTCGCTCCCGCCCTCCGCCCTCCGCACGCTCACTGCACACTCACTGTGTGCTTGCCCCTGCGGGGTGACCAGCTTCTCCGGGACCTCGGACGCCGCCGGGTCTTCTCGGCGCCTTAGACTGACCCCGGGCCCCTTGTTTCCCCATCCAGAGCGAGGAGCCCTTTTCACTGGGTGCCCTGGACCCCCGACTTGTTTGGAACTGGGAACCTTTGAAGTGTCACATCAACCCTGGGGACACTGGGAGGTCAGCAGAGGCGCCCCCAAGCAGGGTTCATTGGCTCCCTCTTTCAAGCACCAACAAGAAAGAGTTTGGAGGATTTCCCCCCCTCCCCATACACACACACACACACACACACACACACACACACACACACACTCCCTTCCAGGCTCTTATCTCCAAGTGTAAACAAGAGGGTGGGGTCTCAGGGGGATGCCCACCAGCTCTGGGTCTGGTCTTGGCTTGGCCCCTGACTGCTGCCTTGGCCTCAGTCTCAGTAGTACCGCCCCATCCACAAGCCCTTCTACTTCCACACCTCCTGCCCCCTCCCCTCCCCCCTGCGTCTGCCTGGCCCCCCTGTTCCTTGTTCTCACCCCTGCTTCTCCCTTGCCCCACCTGATTCCTTCTCCCTTCAACAAGCTCATTAACTCCCCCCCTCCACCCCAGCTCCTGGGGGTGTCTGCCTCTCCACCTCTGGCCGTCCCCGGAAACCTACACTTTGGAAGGATAATGGGTCCCAAATGCCGTTTTTGTCTCCGCTAAGCCTGGGGGAAGGTGAACATTAGCCGCTTCTCTAACCCGCTCCTTAGGATAATAAGCTCCCTGGGCCGCTAATTGGCACGTGGCAGCCCCAGCGCCACCCTCCCGCCACAGGTGGGCGGCCCAGACCGGGGGATCAATCCAGAAAGAAGTCATCTCCCCGGAACCCTGGAGCACTAGCCCAGCGGGCAGGGCGCTTGCCTAGCTGCCTCGCAGGGGGCTTCCTCGGGTTCGATTCCTGGTGTTCCCTAAGGCGTCCTGAGCAGCCAGCGGAGATCCCTAAGTACAGAGCCAGAAGTATGTCCTGAGCACCACTGTGTGAGACCCCAAACCAACCCCCCCCAATAAAGGAAAAGTTATCACCCCAAAAAGTGAGGGCTTGGATCATGGAAGGATCGTGGAGCACTCCTGGCTGGCACCCCAGCTTCCTCCTGGAGGGGAGCAGGGAGCCTCGAGTTCAGGCTCTAGGAGTTGTTCTGTCTCTAACCCCCCTCGCCCCCCCCCCCCCACACATACTTTGTTTTTGGTCTTTGGTCATTCCCAGTGGTGCTCAGGTCCTCGCAGGCTCAGGAGAGTCATATGGGGTGCTGGGGGTCGAACCCAGATCAGCTACATGCAAGGCTACGTGCCTTACCCATTGTACTATGGCTTGGGTCTAGGGGTCCGCTCTTAGGAACTTGGTGGAGTGCTTATACCTGGGGGGAGAGAGCAGAAAAGGTGTTTCCCCAAACCACATAGCCCTCGGGAACAGGCAACGCGTCAGCCTGGAACAGTCTGGCTCTCGGGTGAAGACCCCCCTATCCGGGACTATGGGAGCTTATTCCTGACCCCCTTGGAAAGCCCTGGTCCCTGACCTGGGGTCCCCCACCAGCTTCTCTTCAGCCACAAGGCAGCCAGTGTTAGCTTGGAACAAAGCTCCAAGGGGAAATGAAGGCTGAAGAATGAGCAGCCCCCGCAGGCTGGGGGGTGATGGGAACATTGAGACAAGCTCACACGTCAAGGGGCAGAGGTCCAGGGCTGTCCGCGAGGCCCAGAGGACAGGCCCGGGCATGGGGGTGGGGAGAGCTGGGAGGGAGACCATCACTTCTCGCAGGAAGATCCGAATTCTGGAAGGCCTCCTGAAGGAGGAGGCCTTTGGGCTGTGCCTTGAAGGATGAAGAATGGGGGAGAATGGGTGGGGTTTGAGAGTCATCTGGGACAGGCTTTCTAGGTGACTACCCATGCAGAGGAAAGGAGGGGTGCAAAGGGGGCGTGGCAGGACAGGGTGGGAGGGTGGGAGGAGACTGGGGGTGCCCCAGGTGGGACTAGATTCAAAGGGATGCTGGGGAGCTCTGGAGCAAGAAGGTGACAATGGGGACAACTGAGAAAGCAGCTCGGTGAGGGGGTGGTGATGGTGGGGAACTGCAGACGCAGGGAGCATGCGGGGAGACCACGGGCACTGGGGCACAAACCTCCCTCTGCCTCCATGTGAAGTAGAGCCTTGGGCCCCTTCCCTGCCGGGAATGAAAATCCCAGTGTTTCTCTGCCATCACCGAGCGCCAGGTGCCGAGCCGCCCTTCATTCTCACCACACCCCGATGTGAGTCCACCCGCACCCCGTTCATGGAGCGGTTAGAGAGGCACAGAGAAGTTGGGTTTCCTGAAGAATGTCACACAGCATGCCCCAGGGCCAAGCACCCTAGCATAACCCGACACACCAGCGCCCCTGCTGGCAGGACCTGGTCACAGCAGGACCCCGTCATCCCGCTCTGCTCTGGAAAGGGACCATCCCAGCCTGGAGCCCTACCCAGATGGGTGTCCTGTCCCCCACATTGGGAGCAGGAGAGCAACAGAACAGGGCTGGGCCCTTCGGGCTGGGCTGGGCTGGGCTGGGCTGGGCCAGCTGGCGGAGGCCTCCCCCCGGCGTCCCCCGTCCACCCGGAGCGGCCTGTGGGTGGCAGCTCCGAGGCTGCGTGGTTCTGCTCCTGGCTCAGCGCCTGTGTCCTGCGGGACTTGCCCTCCTGCCCGCGCTGTGCCCCGCTGCTGGTCTGCGGAGGGAGCCTGACCTCTGAGGCCCTTGCAGCTGGGCCCTGCAGGCTCAGACACAATCAGCTCCTTCTTTGGTGATCGCAGGGGCGGCCGGCGAGGAGGAGGAGGACGTTTCCACTCTGCGGCTCTTGGGAAACACCAGATGGGGTCTAGAGGGACTTTCTGAGCACCCGAGGTCCCCGGCCTTCCTGCCTGTGTCCCTGAGTGCCTGGCCACGTGCTGCAGACCCACACCCCATGGCGCCCTTCCCTCGCCAGGCCAGGTGTGGACTGGAAGTCCCCACCCGGGAGTCCCGTCCCGCGAGGACAGCCCCAGATCTGCGTGCACTGACCTCACCCACCAAGAACGCTGGGGGGGGGGCCCTGGAGCCTCCATGGGCAGTGACCACAGGATCCTGGCTGAGTGGGGACCACCCACCTTCAGCCTCTTCACCGCATATCCGCAACAGGAAGGAGTACAGCATGAGGAAAGCACTGGGGAAATAGAGGCAGGCCCCAGAGGCCCTCAGCCCCAGGAGTCCCATGTGACGGTCTAGGACGGGGCAGGGACCAATAACTCTCTCAAAGCTGTTCCTATGATGTTTCAGGGACTGGGGCAGGGGTACCAGATCCAATAAACTCAGCTAAATGCGCGTTTCAGAGCAGCACCAAATAAGCTAACAGAAGGAGGTCCGGGGCCGGGCCGGAGAGGTAGCTCAGCAGGCTAAGCACATGCCTTGCATGCAGGAGGCTCAAGTTCGACCCCTGGCACCCGTGGGCCTGGGGGGACCCCACCCTCACCCCAGCACAGCGGCAGCTGAGGAGTAGCCCCGTCCCCAGCACCACTGGCAAGTTGCCTCCAAACGAAAAAGCAGAACAAAAGGAGGTCCCGAGCAGAGCCAGGGGCATCCTCACACTCCAGCATGCTGGGATGCTTACCTGAAGCTCAGGTTGGAGTGGGCGCCCTCCCTGGCGCCCTCCCGGCCGCCCCCAGACACCCACCATCAAACTTGCCCTTTTCTCACCCTTATTTCACCTCCCTCGGGGCCCTGCCCAGCCCAAGCCACACACATCTGGAGGGCTCCGTCGTAGAGCGGCAGGGGGTGGGGGGAACCCAGGGTCTGGGTGCTGGTGCAGGCCCGGGAAGGCCCTGAAGCCCCACTCAGCACTGTCCTCATGATGATGCATGGAGAAGGTTCCAGCACTCGCTGGACAAGATTCCTCTTGGCAGAAGGGCAGGGGGGGCCCCAGCAGGACCCTCCCCTCCAGCGCCAACTCCCTTGGTGAGCTCAGAGTCTGTGGAAATGCGAAGGGAGAGGGGACTCTCAGGGTGGGGGGCAGGCCCCCCCTCCACTGCACTTGGATCCGGATATTGGAAGATTCGATCCTATTGGGCTGAAAGGGCCAAGAGATAATGAGAAACAGAGAGAGGGGAGGATGGGGGAGAGAGAGAGAGGGAGAGAGGCCCGGCTGGAGGGTCGGTGAGACGCAGAGACACGGAGCTGTGAGAAACAGAGCAGGGAAACAGACAGGCAGAAAAACAGACCCCGGGAATGAGACCAACAGACACACAAAGAACCAGCCGGGGGGGGGGGCGGTGTGACAACGGGGAGCGGACCCGTGGGGACTGACGGGAGGGCTGGAACCGGAAGACGGGGGCCTGGCGGAGTGGGGAGGCTGGACGTGAAACATCGGCAGAGATAAGCCTGAGATGAGAAGCAGAGGTGCTGGGAGAGGAGCGAGGGGGTGGGGCGAGGGGGTGCGACGCAGGAAAAAGCAGGCCGGAGCACGGAGCCTCCTTTGCGGCCAAGCTGGGGCACTTTCAGTGGCCAAGCCAGACCCGGGGCCACTTTTTTTTTTTTTTTCTATTTGGGTCACACCCAGCGATGCACAGGGGTTACTCCTGGCTCATGCACGCAGGAATCATTCCTGGGTGCTGGAGAGACCATATGGGATGCCCGGGATCAAACCCAGATCGGCCGTGTGCAAGGCAAACACCCTACCCGCTGTGCTATCACTCCGGACCCCGAGACCCGGGCCCCCTTTGAACGGGAGGAGGTGTCTCATTCTGAAGACCGGAGCTCCCCCGGGAGCGCTCCCACCCCGCGGTCTCCACTCGGCCCCCTCCCCAGAGCTGTGAGCTCCGTGCACTCCGGCTCCAGCGCGGCCTCCGGCTTGACCGGCAGGCTCTCCCCCTGCGCCTGTCACCCACCCAGCCCGCCTCCCAGGCCGAGCCAGCTGCTGGGACAGAGCTCGGGGAGACCCAGCCCGGGTCCCCGCCTGGGCGCCTCCCCTCTCCGGGGGCCTCCCGTGTTGAGCGATGCTGCCACCTGCCGGCAGGACTCGGGAAGTGCCCGCGCGCTGCGAGCGCAGGGGCGTGGCGGCCCAGCCAGGCTCGGAATCCGGCTCCTCCCGGGGCCACCGCCCGCGCGGGGTCTTCCCTGGAATCTGGATAGGCCTGCTCGCCCATGCCCCAGGTCTCCTGGCGGAAGAGCCCGGGGACAAGTCCCTGAGCCTCGGGGCCTTCCATTTCGCCTGTAAATCAAGTGGAAGAAGTGTACCAGTACCTCCTTCCAGGCTTTCAAGGGAGGTGAGAGTGATGTGCCTGCCACTTTGAAGTCGACCAGGGGTCCCTTCCGCCCTCCCGTCCTGTCACCTTTCCTCCCCCCACCAAAGGGGGCAACGCAGTCCTTTCGAGGGTCCGTCCCTGCCTCCTAAAAGTCCAAGGTGAGGGGGCTGGAGCGATAGCACAGCGGGTAGGGCATTTGCCTTGCACGCGGCTGACCCGGGTTCAAACCCCAGCATCCCATATGGTCCCCTGAGCACCGTCAGGAGTAATTCCTGAGTGCAGAGCCAGGAGTAACCCCTGTGCATGGCCGGGTGTGACCCAAAAGCAAAAAAAAAAAAAAAGTCCGAGGTGAGCAGGGACTTCAGTGGCTCTCCTCCCAGTGAGCGAGCACCCCCTTCCTTAATACTAGCACCTATGAAGAGGTAGAAGGGTTGGGGGGTGGGGAAGGTATCGCTTGGCCGCTTTCAAGGAACCCCACAATTCTTTTTTATCCGTTGGTGTCTACCTCCCAATTCCCAAGGCCCAAGCTACATACCTGCCGCGTTTCCAGTCCTCTGGAAAGACGAGGAGGCGGCCCTGGCCCCGCCCCTCCCGCCCTGGACCCGCCCTACAGGGGAATTGGCCACGCCCCTTTCCACAGGTGGGACCCCATAGGTGGAGAATCGTGGGAGCGGCCCTGGGCCCGCCCCCCGGGGCCTGGGCTCCGCCCCCTCTCTAGGCGGGGCCCCACAGGTGAAAAACTAGGGAGCGGCCGGGCCCCGCCCCTGTACCCTGCCCCGACTCCCAGACGCTCGGGAGCCACACTGTAGGATGCCTTACGCCGCTGGGCTCTCCGGCTTCCCTCCCACCGTGCTGCTTGGCCTGCTGGCCTGCCTTCCACAGGTGAGCCATTAGGGAGTAGAGCTGCTGACCCTTGGGGCCAGGGCCTGCTGCCAGAGCCGCACCGTCTGTAGTGGGGACCAGGGAGCGCTGACACCTGTGAGTGGGGACTCTGACCCCCTATTCTTTAGCCTTGGTCCTCCCTTCCCATTGGTCAGAAGTCGAGGAGCAGAGGGGCTCTGCAGTCTTGACCATCCTGTCTCCCCACCCTGGAGAGGACTGTCTCCCTGCCCTGAGGCCCAGGTGGCTCCCGTGTCCCCTCTAGGACCTGAGGCAGGATTCCCACCTCAGGCAGGAGCTGATCTTCTGTCTCCTGGCCCCCGGTTGGGGTGACCTCCGAGATCTGAGCTAGATGCAGTATCCCTCCCTTCCTTCCCCTTTCTCTCTCAAAGGGTCGGGGGTTGCCATGGGGTTGGGGGAGGGGGGCTGCCAGTGCTGGAGTGGAGGGCAGATTGTTTTTCTTGGAAACATGAATTCCTCACTTGTATTGAAAATCCAGGGATGCACCCTGCTGGTCCGGGACATTTCCCAGTTCGGGGACTCTGCCCCAGGCTCGGTGCCCCCCTGCCTCAAGGCTGTCACCCTTCCTGCCTGAGTGCCCAGTGCAGTGCCCCCCCACCCCTAGCCCCAAGGGCAGGAGCCGTGTCCCCCCCAATCAAGATTGATTCCTCACACTTGATCAAACTCAGGTTCTGAACCGCCTCAAACGACCCGAACTTCTTAAAGCCTGATGGGGTCGTGTAACTGAATACTGGGTTCTCAAAACATTTGGCAACAGTGACCAAAGGTTTACTCAAAAATCAATCATGTTGGGGCCAGAGTGATACTACAGCAGGTAGGGTGTTTGCCTTGCATGTGGCCAACCCAAGTTTAACCCCTGGCACTACCTAAGGTCCCTAAGTGCAGAGCCAGGAGTGACCCCTGAGTGGCTGTGGCCCCAAAACCCTTTAAAAAAAAAAATCTATCGTGTCGTGATCTGAGGTATTTCTGGCAGCCTGGGCTGCATCTCTCTAGAGAAAAGGGGGATGAGTGGAGAAGTTTGAGGCCTGCCCTTCACTCCTTTCCCACTTTGAAAAAGGGAGGAAATGAAGGAGAAGCACCACCCCTCCAAGCAAGCACTCAGGGTGCAGCACTGTTCAAACCTATTCCTGATGGGGGCTGGGGGGCTCTGGGGGAGGCCTGCGGGAGGGTGACCCCTATCTGTCCCCAGCCCTGCTGCTCCCCCTGGGTGCTCTGCAGCTCTCATCTTCTAAGCCAACCCTCGGGGCTACATTCCTGCCCCTGTCCCCTGGGGCCACAGAGATTGTGCTCCTGTGGGACTGCACAGAAGGTGGAACTGGCCTAACCCTTCCCGGCTGCTCGGGCGTTCCTGACTTCCTCTGTCACTAGCCATGCCACGATGATCGCAGGATTCTGGGAGAAAGCAGCAATGAGGTAGTTGTGGGGTGTGTGTGTGTGTGTGTGTGTGTGTGTGTGTGTGTGTGTGTGTGTGTGTGTGTGTGTGTAAGGTTCCCCTTGACTGGATTCCCCCACCAGTTGGCTCTGGCCTCTGTCCCCCGCAGATGTGGGGTGAAATGAAGCCATCTTACCTATGGATGTCCTTCCATGCCTTCTGCCAATACTGGGGACTGTTGGGGGTGTTTTCCTTTTTGAGGGAGCAGACAAAAAATAAGTTCCTTCCATGGTGGAGTCAGGCAATTAACAAGACCAAGTCAAATGAAGCCTATTGGACAGTTCATAGAGATATATGTAGTGGCATGTTATATGTCCACAGAGATAAAATATATCACTGTCCCATGTTGCAAAGATAAATATTTAGATGCTCATTGTTGCAGGAAGGTCAGGGGTGTGTGTGTGTGTGTGTGTGTGTGTGTGTGTGTGTGTGTGTGATTTTAAGTCCCTGTTCAGAGGGGAGTGCTGGACCCAGATGTGCAGATATGGGGGCTCTGGGAGACTGCCAGGCTTATCCCCGTACCCTGATTAACCACTGTTACACGTGACAGTGGTTAATCAGGGTAAACTCCGTAATGACACTCCGCATGGCCTGCGGGCCTCATGCAGAATGGGTGGGGACAGAGAGCTGGTCCCGGACTGATGTCTCCAGGGCTTTGCAGAGTAGGAGCCTCACCCCTGCTCCACACAGGGGGGCCCGGGGGTGAGTGAGAGCAGAGTAACCCAGTGGAGAAGGCCTGGATGTGGGAGGGGGTCTGCGCACTCAAAGGATCCTGGGGCAGTGAGGGGAGGAGTTCAGATGGGGGAGGGGCTCTGAACCCCAGAAAAAGGCTGGTTTGCAGGAGAGGAGTTGCCCGTTGTGAGTGGCAAGACTCCATGGGCAGGACAGTCTTTGGCATCCTGGCACTGCTGGTATCCAGGCAGAGTCTGGGTCCGTGGCCCTAAACTCTGCCTCTTCTTCTGCAGGTTGCAGCCTTCTGTGATTCCAAGTAAGTCTGGGAGACACCCCCTGATCTGCCTCTCGAGCCTCACAGGAAGGAAGGCCGTGGCCCATCCTTTATCCTCACCCACACCCCTTCCAGCAGAAACCGCCCCCCACCACTTCCCCCACGAGCCCATCCATACTGGGTGCACCTGGGTGCGTTGGAGCCCAGTCCTGTCCCAGCCTCAGTCCTGTCAATGTCCCAGTCTGCAACCACCTCCCTCTGTAACTGCCAGGATTCCTGAGATAGACAGGGCAGAGAGGGCTCCAGCACGCTCCAGAACATTCCAGACCCCCTTCCTTCTTACCTCCTACTCCAAAGACTCCAGCAAGGGCTCCCAGACACTCCCAGCCTGGCCCTGCTCTGCTTCTCCTTAGAGGGACGTGAGCGCAGAGCCCTGCTCCCCATAGCACGGGAGCTGTGGAGGGTGGTGGGTGCCCCCTGCCTTCACACCCAGTCTCTCTGCTCTGCCCGCAGCACCTGCCCTCCTGGATACGAGTGCTGCTACTACACCTGCTGCCAGATAGAGGAGCCCTTCAGTTCCGTGAAGTGAGCAGGACTAAGAACCGGGAGGGGCTCCCGTGGACTTCCTGCTGGGGGATCCTGTGGACTTCCTGCTGGGGCTCCCATGGACTTCCTGCTGGGGGTTCCTGTGAACTTCCTCCTGGGGGGTTTCGTGGACTTCCTGCTGGGGGCTCCCGTGGACTTCCTGCTGGGGCTCCCGTGGACTTCCTGCTGGGGGTTTCTGTGAACTTCCTCCTGGGGGGTTTCGTGGACTTCCTGCTGGGGGCTCCTGTGGACTTCCTGCTGGGGCTCCCGTGGACTTCCTGCTGGGGGCTCCCGTGGACTTCCTGCTGGGGCTCCCGTGGACTTCCTGCTGGGGGTTCCTGTGAACTTCCTCCTGGGGGGTTTCGTGGACTTCCTGCTGGGGGCTCCCGTGGACTTCCTGCTGGGGCTCCCGTGGACTTCCTGCTGGGGCTCCCGTGGACTTCCTGCTGGGGGTTCCTGTGAACTTCCTCCTGGGGGGTTTCGTGGACTTCCTGCTGGGGGGTTTCGTGGACTTCCTGCTGGGGGCTCCCGTGGACTTCCTGCTGGGGGTTCCCGTGGACTTCCTCCTGGGGGGTTTCGTGGACTTCCTGCTGGGGACTCCCAGGGACTTCCTGCTGGGGGTTCCCGTGGACTTCCTGCTGGTGGCTCCCGTGGACTTCCTGCTGGGGGTTCCCATGGACTTCCTCCTGGGGGGTTTCGTGGACTTCCTGCTGGGGACTCCCATGGACTTCCTGCTGGGGCTCTCATGGACTTCCTGCTGGTGGCTCCCGTGGACTTCCTGCTGGGGGTTCCCGTGAACTTCCTCCTGGGGGGTTTTGTGGACTTCCTGCTGGGGGCTCCCATGGACTTCCTGATGGGGCTCCCGTGGACTTCCTGCTGGGGGCTCCCATGGACTTCCTGCTGGGGGCTCCCGTGGACTTCCTGCTGGGGACTCCCGTGGACTTCCTGCTGGGGCTCCCGTGGACTTCCTGCTGGGGCTCCCGTGGACTTCCTCCTGGGGGCTCCTGTGGACTTCCTGCTGGGGGTTCCCATGGACTTCCTGCTGGGGGCTCCCATGGACTTCCTGCCGGGGGGCCCGGGGACTTCCCTCTGGGGTTGGGGCTAGCTTGGAGTCTCAGGCGGGTCCTTCTTCCCCGAAGGCTCTTCATCACTGCCACCCTCTCCATTGGTCTCTTACTGTGTCTCTGTGGCGTGGTCAAGAGGTCCTGTTGCAAATGCAAGGACCCGGAGCCGGAGCTGGACCTCACAGTGGATTATAGCATGGCCCCAGAGATGACGTACCCCAGACCACCCCCGGAGATCAGGGCGCCCTTCCCTGAGTACCCACCTCCCTACCACGAGGTGAGTATGCCCCAGCCCTCTGCCTGCAGCTCTGCTGACGGGCTGTCTGTCTGTCTGTCTGTCTCTTTGTCTGTCTGTCTGTCTGTCTGTCCCCGTGAGCAGCAGCGGCACAGACTAGGCTCTGCTTGCAAAGGCCGTGTCTCTCCGGGGTCAGCACGCCCCTTGGGGGTGGCGGTGGCCAGGCCCAGGCCCTAGGGCTTCCCTCCTCTCTCTGCAGGTCATTCTGACGCCTGACCAGGGCCTGCCCCACAGAGAGCCGCCCCCACCCTATAGCTTCAGGCCTGAAGGATGCTGGGGTACACGCAGGGGCATTGACAACCCCGCCTTCTGAGCCAGGCCTTGCCAAGCCGCTGGGCCGGCCAGTGGGCTCCGATGTCCCTGGATCCTGCCGCATCGCTGCCCTTCTTGGATTGAACTCATTGCCTCGCCTGCCCCGGCACCCCTGGCTCTGAGACCAGAGCGGCGGTGAGAGGCCGTCCGCGGGGAGGGTGCGGGTGGGCGCCTCAGTGAGGCTCTGCCTGCTCTGGGCCTGGGGAGAAGCCGGTCTCTGGGTCACCCCAGTGTGAGAAGTGGGCACTGTTGTGCCGGGGGGACTGAGGCACACCGCGTGCTGCCTGGACAGCGGAGCCCCGCCCTGCCCTGCAGGGGCCCCTGCCCCCCACCACTGGAGCTCACTAAATTGCAGCTGATTGGAACTGAGGGCTGGTCTCTGGCTGTGTGGGGAGGTGAGTGGGCGTGCTTGTGGAGACCGGGGCTCCCCCCCTAAATGCCACCATTGGTGAGTCCTCTGGGGGCGCGTAGGCCCC